>NW_026623236.1:4178859-4248649 GCF_030028575.1 Malurus melanocephalus
GCCGTGCCTTCACTCGCAGCCCGCCGCAGCAAGTTTGCAGCCGCCGCCGCGGGTGCGGGWGGAGCAGAAGAAAGAGGAGGGTCCGCGGAAGGCAGGGGGGGAGACCACCTCCCATTGCGCCCCGCCGCGGGCCATGCTGTCGGGGCCCGGCCACCGCCCAGCGCCGCCAGCCGCGGGCAGGGGCCGGTGTGAGCGAGCGGAGAGCAGCCGCCGCCCCTTATATAGCGGGCGGCGCGGCTCCGCCGGCACCGAGCAACCGGTGCCGCTCTCGGGCGGGCTGCCCCCCGCCTGCCCGCGGAGGAGGAGCCGCCGCCGCCTCCCTCGGCCCTCCCTCCCGCACCCACGAGCCTTCCGACGGGGGGGATCCGGCCCGCCCTGGCCCCGCGCACCGCCCCACCGCCGTCCCCCCGCCCCTGCCCCTGCAGGCGTCGGGAGGAGYCCGGGCTCGCCCCCCGCCCAGGCGGGGAGCAGCCCCACCCCTTCCAGCCCGACGAGGGATGCTAGGGCACGGGCGGATGAAGGTGTTTCTCGGTCCTGCCGTTGTCTGTTGCCGTTGTCCCCATCCTATCTTTCACCGTGCCCGCAATGCCGYGGGGCTGGGCGATGCCAAGCTCCCCAGGGAGCCCGCGGGGCTGGGGTGTAGGGCCCCCCGCCACATCCCTCGGCGGCGTTACAAGTGCCGCTCGGTGCCGGAGCTGGGCGTGCGGGAAGGGCCGGGGTGACCGAGACGGTGCGGGACAGGGGCGCAGCCGGAGCGGGCGGGCATCTGGGAGCGCCCGCCCTGACCGCCGGGCGAGGGGCTGCGCAGCGCGGCGAGCCCCGCTGCCGTAGCGATGCGCGGCCCGCCAGATCACATCGCCTCCTTTACACTTCTAGTAATCCCCTGAGCCTTCTGGGCTCAGGCTTTCTTACCCTTTTTTTTCCTTTTTTTTTTATTTTTTTATTTTTTTCCTTTATGTTTCTGGTGTGCTTGGACAGGCACGCCCGCGGTTGAGCGGTCCTGATGTGCCCCACAGGCTCCTCCAGCGCTCGGCAGGCGGGGACAGAAGGAGCAGCGGGAGCACACGTTTGTCCAGGTCCCGCAGCTCCTGCCAGCGTTTGTTCTCAGCAGCCGCAGGAAAGTTTTGCACACAAAGGGAAGTGCGAGCTTGCTTTTTGCTGGGTCAGGATAATTCCAAGCTCGGTACAATGTCTGTGCTCCAGCCCGATTAAATCTCCCGACGATACCTCAACAAATTCAGTAAAGAGACAAGCGTTTTCAGTCTGCAAGCATGTTTGTGCACATCTCCACGTGCTGCTCCGTGCCTAAGTTCGCTGTAACTCTCAGCACTTCTGTCTTGGATATTTCCTCCTGGTTGGTTTCCTCTGTGGTGGAAAAGTAAACAGTTTACCTCCTGGGCTATGCTCAGCACCACAGAGGGACAGACACTGCGATGTTCTGCCTGAAACATCGAGCTTATGGGCAGGGCGACAAACCTCTGTGCCCTGTTGGTCATCCTTGAGCAAGAGGGACTGGCTCACCTGAGAGGATGCAGATCAAGAAAGGACCACAAGAGGAGGCTGAAGAGGATCATTGTGGCCCAGAGGGATTAGGAAACTCGAGGAAGAGAAGCGCTGAACTGAAGAAGAGGCAGGGCACCTCAGCCGTGTGGGAAAGCCAGAGTCCTGCAGGGACAGCCCCTTCCTCCCTGCTTTGGCACAGGGCAAMGTGACCTGATCTTGAACCTGAGATGTTCTGAAACCCACAGGTCTCCTGAGATCAAAAAAACAGTGGTGGTACTTAAGATTGTGTAAAATCTGTCCCAGATCTTCAGTYAGACTCTCAAGAAATGTGGTAGGGGGAAGATTGCCTTGGATTAATGAAAGTGTGGCAGTCAAGGTTTGCCTACATTGATTGAACTGACAGGAGGATAAAATGTCAATGAGCCTTTTTGTTTTCCCAAAAGGATATGAGGATAGAGTTTGGTCTGTTTCCATGTTTTTATTCAGTGGTGCCTCCTTGTGTTCAAGCAGGCACCACCTCCTTTTGGAGTTTGGTAATTGGAGCCTCTAGACTTTACTGCATTAAAATAATAATACAGAGCTGTCTGCATTCTTGTGACCTCTTTGATAGGCAGAGATTTCATAATCCTGGCTTCTAATACAGTGTGATATTGCTTTTRCTTCTGCTCAACATTTCTGGCTTAATTTAGTTGTGCTTAAGTTGGCAACTGCCCTCGAGCCTCTGTAGCTCAATATTCTTCCCAAATAGGGCTATGTATCTGAGGATTTAAATTTAAAACACCAATAATAACAAGAGGAAAACCTAGCCCTTCATTCAGTTTTGGAACAGCTTGTCTCTTGTGCAGAGGCTCTTCTGATAAAATTACAGCGCCTCCAAGGGCAATGTTCTAGCCCTAGCCACTGCCCTAGTGTAATGTAGACAAGTATTATGTGAATGGGTGATGAGTTCTGGCCACCCTACTAATGTCACTGTTTATCCTCATTCTAAAATATTTGTGTTCTGTGCACAGCTTTTGCTGTTGTCCTTTTCCATTAATTCTGGGTTATTATTCATCAGTAATCATCGCTCATTGCTTCCCTCTTTGTCTTGCCAAGATCATTTTTTCCTCCCTCATTTGTTTCCTTCCATTGTGCTCATTTCTGTATCACTGCTGCGAGTGGTCAGCAGAATGTTCACCCAGCAGCACATGACAGGTCTAGCTTTGGTGGCCTCACCTGACTCCTATAAGGACCACCTGRTCTGCCTGGGCAGGTTCATTCAGCATTCTCTCCTGGGCTTCCGMGTTGGGTTTTGAACAGTTGCAGGAAGAAAGTAAAGCCAACGTTCTGACAGCTCTCCATGTCACGGTGCAGAACGTCACTGCTGGGGAGGAATTCAGAAAATGTCCCCACCCAGGCACTGGAACGGCTGCTTTCGTTAGGCTGTGCATACTGCTTCCAGGGATTTGTGTCACAACAAGGGGTGATCATGCAGAAACACTGCTCTTCCTCTCTGCTCTGCCAGGCTGCACATAGCCCCCTGTGACAACTGGGCTCCCAAGGGCCAGGGCTTGATGGAAGCACCAGATTCTATCTGGACCATCAATAGGTACTGGAGTTAGAGTGCCAGTCAGACACGTATTGTGAATCATTTGTATATCACATGAGCCATCATAGCTCACTGCTGTGCTGTTGCCCAGAAGCTTGCATTTCATTGTTTATTTTCTCTTCTCCTAACTGGATCAGAAAAGATGCTTATGAGAAGAGATCTTATTTCCTGAAGCTTTTGGCTTCTGTGCAGAGGCAGGCATAAAATTAATTTCTTTCTGCTGGCATAAGACTGTTAATACTTCTTATATCCAGATTCTGATGTACTAAAATACCCAAATATAGAAACTGCAATGAAAACTGAGCCTATTATTGGTTTRTTGCTTCACAGACTGCCCATGTATGGCGTAAATATCTTATAAATAAATTAGAGAGAGAAGACAGACACACAGAAACAAACGTAAGTGCAGAAAGGAAAAGCCCTCATCATTCAGTTGGATCTGACCTGGCCACAGATATTATTGTGTGGGTTTTGACTTTTGGATCTTTTAGGTATATTTGAACATGGGGCTCAGTGCACAATGTAAACTTCACCTCTGCTCTTGACTCAGCTGCCAAGTTGTGTGTAATGGCATCTTTAGCCTCCTGCACTGTGGTGAGATTCATCCTCATATTTTAAATAATGAAATTCTGAGTCCTTCTGTTAGCAGAGATAACCTTCACTATGTAAATCAACGCAGTGGTATTTTGTTGAGTTTGCCAACAGACAAATAACACTAATGTCTGTGTGAAGTTTCTCAGTGTTAACTTTGAAATATAGCTAAGGCCATTTAAATGCCATCACTTTTAAGTCACTAGTCAAAATAAAATCACCCAGCTTGAGTTACTGAAATTTAATTATAAGGAACAGCTGGGCCTAGTTTTGATTTTTACTCTAAGGACCCAGACAAAGAAACAAGCACATGGGCTCAGAAGACACAAATACACACTGAGTTTCTCAACCCACACTGGTCAGGCACAGTTGGTGAAAAATGCACTCAGATACCCTCCAAAGGGCATTCAATTACCCTGAGTAGGCAGCTGAGGTCAAGCAAAAAAAACCTTCCAGTCCTTTCTCGCTCTGTCTCTAGCAGTTAATCTCCACTAACTGCACTGATCCTCACACATTTCAGTGCATGGAGGCAGAAATTGAGGTTGAATCCTGTTCCTCATTCATCTACAAGGAATTTGATTTTTAGTGATGTTCCTGGAGATACTCTACAGGAAACCAYTTTGATCCTGCCCTGTCTCCTCTCCTTTTACACCATCCATAATTCTTCTGCTTTGTTACACATCAGAAGAATTGACTGCCTGTGTGAAAAGGGCTGTTGGTATCTTGTCTTTGTGGTTTCTATCTGAAGCTGTTGGAACTTCTGATTCACACTAAAATCAGTGCAAATGCCTATTTTGGTGCCAGAGGATYGGGCTCAGTGATCATTCCTCCAGTGCAGGCTGTTTCCAGTAATATACCTCAAGGGACTTTAACCTACCTGCTATAACGAGGGTAGATTGTAACCTGCTATTGAATACATGCATACCACTGGGGACTGATCTGTAGAAAATGGCCATGACAGTGTGACATAAAGGTACAGCTGTCTACCAGGAATAAAAGTCAATGGCACAACCTGTAGCACCTGTTCAGCATGAAGGCAATTTTGTAGGGATTCAAATTAAAAACGGGCTCATGTTCTGTGCTTAGATCTGGCAAAAGATAAATTCTCCACTTTCAGATATGGACCTTTATCAGTTTTAAGGTGTTGTCCCACTTCAGCAAGTGGGACAATCTTTCTCTCTGATTGTCGTGGTTTGGACTGTGCTGAAAGCCAAAAGCACCGTGCCCATGACGTTCTCTCCCTTCTCCCACCGGAGAGGGAGAAGGGAGAGCAAAAGCCCAATTAATATGAAAATTTATGGCTTTCAGATAACATAACATAATTGAGAGAAAGATGCGTATGTGCTCCAGAGAATGGTCAGACAGGGTGAATAACTTAAGTTGCAAAATAGATTTATTACTACAAACTACTAAGAATACTACGGCACTGGGGAGGGGAACAAAGATAGGGAAAAATTTACAAGGAGAAGAAAAATAAAAACAGACATTTTAAGACACCTGTTATCCTTTCCGGGACCCGTCTCTTTCCCAGGTCCTCCCTCTCCACTCCCCCATGTCTTCCCACACAGGGGACAGGAATGAAAGTTTAACATAGATCAAACCACTCATTACGGTTGTTGTCCAGCATCATAGGAGAAGCATTCTTACAGCTCCAAGCTGTGGAAGTTCTCTTCCCAAGAGACAGTCAGTGTATAACTGCTGATGGCGAGGGAGTATTTTCTTTACCTCGTAGGAGAAAGGAAAGAATGTTCTCCAAGGCCAAACTGCGTTGCTTCGGTGGCGTAAGACCACTATCACAAATCTCCTGGCAGAACACAGGCAGAATCTTCTAAGCATCCACTTCAGACGTAGGGCAGGGGCATCTCCTCCTCCCCGCAGAACACATTTTCTTCTTAGCATCAACTCGTTTCAAATGTCGTGGGGGGGCCCAAGCCTCTTCACCCTTTTTGGCTCCTGATCAGTTGAGTCCAGTCCTCAAAGGCCAGGTTTCTTTTCCTCAGAGCAAGGTCGCTCCTTTTTCTATACAGGTCTCTCATTGATGAAATAGTCCTTTYGAGAACAACTTATTTTCTCCATACTCGAGAACCACAGCAATAGCACAGCAASCCATCCCATCTTCTCCTCACTGTGATCTTGGGTCTTCATTTTTCTTCTTACATCTCCTCACCCTCCTGCTCTGTTTTTCCCCAGTGCATGATACTAAAGCTAAATACTAACAACCTAAAACTACATGGCGGCCGCCCCTATCTTGTTTTGAATTCTTCTTAAGTACAAGATAATACGTCATCACAGAGTAGATGTGTGACCAACCTGTGCAATTGGTCCAGGCCTGATGGTCAGCCTGTCCATCAACCTCAGAGCCATAACGRATTGGCTCTAAAACACAAGGGGTAGGGCTCCTTTTGCTGGAGAAGAAGGAGAAAGTTTCTAGAACTTCCTCACAGGAGCCATCTTTGTGGTCTCTTGGTCCTATCCCCCCACTTCCAAAAATCGGACCGAGTAAAACCATGACACTGATTTAGAGAATGGAATCTCTAAAGGTTTTCTTTCAGGATCCAAAGTCAATTTCAAAGGGTTCTAAATATCATGTTTTGAGAAATGAAACACTGAATTTTGTGTTTAAAAAAAAAAAAAAAGCCTGCCCACATTTTAAAGCAACAAGCTACTAATGCGTAAAGCTTGATGGAAACTCGTGCAATGCAGTGAATCATTGTAAAGGAGTAAAACTGCTGAAAATTAAGAATCAAATATTTTCCTTGTGMAATCATCACATCAGTATTGATTTAAGGGGAGCTACAAAGATTTCTTCCTATTAGAGATCTTGTTCTTCTGCATAGCTAATTAATATTTATCTAGGAAAGAAGGTAGCATATGCTAAGCCCACTGCCACTATTTATAAGCATGCTCTAGTCTTTGTTCCCGGAGGTAATCAGAAGCTAGGAGCTTTTGCTGGCATGCAGATTTGGGCTGCTAATTTAATAAAATGCATCATCCATTAATTTGAGTCCTTTTAGGATGTTTACTAGTTGACAGTTTCTTTTGCAGTATGAGACTTAATTGCAAAATTTAGTTGTCTGTTTTGTTTAGCAAGAGGCTTAGAGAGAGAGAGATGCTTCTTACAACATGCTGAAATTGAGAAACTGAAGCAGTTTTGAAGGCCACAAAGGTCTTSCAGGCTTCCTTTCATCAGCAGATTAGTGTAGCAAGACTAAAGTGGTACTGAATGATCATCATAGTCAGTGAGCATCATCCAAATATCAGCGCTTTGCAAGGTCAAGAGGCCCTTTGAGGGATTGTGGGTATATAGTTATTCTCAGCAGCACTTTGCAAGGTAGAGCACAGTGGAAGGTCTTGTTCTGGTGACAAGGGACAGTTTCTGTAAACCAATTAAATCCAACTTAATCTGATCTCGGAGAGGGGCTGTTTTGAAACTGTTGGTTTGCATGTTGCAAAGTGTGAAATCCATGAGTGAATTTAAGAAAAAATAATCGAGTCAGCAGAGGCCATCAATATCTACCACTGCTCTGTGGGTAGCTCTTTAGGAAAGAAAACAAAGGCCCAGAAGAGGTAGGTAAATAAAATTGTGYCACTTGAAGCTTCTGCCAAACAAGACAGTCATGCATCCCACTGCTTGGAAGCAGAATGTCTCATCTGGCTTTTCTCAAATTAGCCAAGTAGAACTACAGAGCCAGATCAGCAGCCTAGATCAGCATTGCCTCAATTGTCAGTCTTTTCATATTTCTTTTCTTATTTCCCAGTCTTTTCATTATCCAAAGATTGTTTAACTAACCTTCCTAACAGAAACTGTAGAAGTGCATGTCTTCATGTGTCGTGTTTAAGATTGTTTATTATGAAGGGAATACTTAACTGTAAAAGATAGACATGATCTCTATTTAAAAGGCTATATTTTACTTCTTTTTAGAGGAAGAAGTCAGTTTTAAAGGACTCAGATCTCAGGCAGAACACACCCATAAAKAGGTTTCGAGGTGATCTGAAAAACACCTTGTGTTCTAGATTTAGCGTTTAAAACATTAGTGGATTTTTAAAGTATTGAGATATGGACTTTTCTTATTTGCCAGTTGATCATGTCTGTATTTGTGGAAGCAGAATGAAATTTTATTTTGTAGCTTTTAAATTCCAGTTGTGAATTTCATGGATTTCTCTTTCTTTCCCTGGGCAAATCTTGTTACATCCCTTCCCCAGTGCTTACTCTCCATAGCTCCATCTCTACCCTCTAGGAGCTCTGCAAAGGCTCACTGGGTGCTCAGTTCACCTCTCTAAGGGCAAACCAAGGCTTCCAAACCCTACTTACTAACTACGATAAAAATATGCATCTATTATTAAAAAAAAAAAAAAAAAAAAAAAAAAAAAAAAAAAAAAAAAAAAAAAAAAAAAAAAAAAAAGCAATCTGCAGTTCGCTCTGGGGTTTTCCTCATTTTCTTATCACTCTGAAACATTTTTGGGCTTGGCCCTGATCTGTCCCCACATCGCCATAGTTCATAACTTGTCATCCTAGTGATGAACTTTCTCCCCCTCATTTCCAAGCTGCTTTACTGTGTTCTCCATGTCTTGCTCCTGCAGCTTGGTGGCACACATTTGCATGGGAGCCCAACATTCTGTTCCCTCACCCTGCTCCCACTGCTGTCCTTGGGAAGGAGAGAGAACGTCCTTGCACGTCCCCTGACGACCCACAGCCTCTCTCAAGTTTAAAACAGACCCCTAATCCTAGGGTATTTCTGCACTCCAAAACCATAAGCCCCATCTAAGAGTCTAGAAAATACTCAGTTGAAGTTATCTAATGGCCCAAGTTGCCCCTGCTTAAGAGCAGCTTGATGCTAGAGAGGTTTAGTTGCTCAAACTGCTCAAAGTGGTTTCTGTAATGTTTCAGCTGTGTTTTTCTGATCTTGGAAGCTGCACTGTGGCTACTAAATGCTGCCACACAATTCCATAGCCTGCTGTTGTGGCCATGACCCTCTTCTCTCTTCTTCCCTTCTTTGTACATCCCTTTGCTTATCTCATCCCTCCATTAATACCTCACTAACAAGCACATTTTCTTTACATGACTTTCAAAGCCTTTGGTCGTTAATCTATTTCTCATCACATATTCAGGTTAATTACTGCCTCCCACCAGCCTCTGATGCTGGCCCCTCCCATATTATTTGATTTCAATCAGACATCTTCATTGCTTCCCAGGCTTTAGAAAAGTTTCCCTTAGCAGGTACAGATATCCTCATTATAAAGGATAAAAATCCTCCCTTGCTGTGATGCCTACAAAACACACTTTATAAGAGTCAGGCTGTTGATTAAACTATGACTGTTMCCTATTATTCTTCCTGGTGGTATTTTGTTTGCTGATGTTTTCCCTCTTGTGCCTCTGCTAGTGCTAATCTTAGACTGCAATTCTTTTGAGCAGAGACCTTRTATTAACTGCTATGAAAAAGGCTTTGAGGGTCCTGGTTCTACACTTTGAGTGGCTTGGTATAAACTCTTTCTCTGTTAATAGCAGCTGTTAACAGCATCTTCTCTTGTGTTTTTCATCTGTTCAGTTCAGAAATCACTGTCAGGATGCAAGAATTTTAAGAATACCCTTAGCARCTGGACACCAAGTGCCCACCAAAGATGCTCTATCACTCCCCTCTTCAGCTGGGCAGGGRAGAGAAAATATAACAAAAGGCTTGTGGGTAGAGRTAAGGGCAGGGAGAGATCACTCAGCAGTTATTGTCATGAGCAAAACAGACCCAGCTTGGGGAAATTAGTGTACTTTATTGCTAATCAAATCAGAGTAGGGTAATGAGAAATAAACCTAAATTTTAAAAAAACTCCCCACCACCCCTCCCTTCTTCCTGGGCTCAACTTCACTCTTCATTTCTCTACCTCCTCCCCCCAAGCAGCTCAGGGGGATGAGGAATGAGGTTGGCGGTCTGTTCATCACACATTGCCTCTGCTGCTGCTTCCTCCTCAGGGGAGAACTCACACTCTTCCCCCACACAGCGTGCAGCCCTTCCCATGGGAGAGTCCTCCGTGAACTTCTGCAACGTTAGTCCTTCCTGTGAACTGCAATTTTTCACAAACTGTTCCAGCATGGATCCCTTCCATGGGGTGCAGTCTTTCAGGCACCCTGCTCCYGTGTGGGTCCCTCMCAGGGTGRCRAGTCCTGCCAGCAAACCTCTCCAGGTGTCCAGGGCTCATCCAGGGGCTGGCTCCAGCACAGTCTTCCCTTGGGGTCGCAGCCTCCTTTGGCTGCATCCCCCTGCTGCAGTGTGGGGTTCTCCAGGGGCTRCAGGTGGGTATTTGCTCCAGTGTGGGCTTCCATGGGTTGCAATCTCTGCTCYGACACCTGGAACACCTCCGCCYCCTCCTTCTTCGCTGACCTTGTTTTGTGTAGATTTGTTTCACATGTTCTCTCACCTCTCTCTTCTGCTACAATTGCAGATACACGTTTTTTTTCCTCCCTTCCTAAATACCTTATCCCAGTGGCACTRCCACCATCACCRATGGGCTTGGSCTTGGCCAGCAGCAGGTTTGTCTTGGAGCTGGCTGCCATCGGCTGTGCCGGACACAGGATAACTCCAAAAGCTTCTCACAGAAACACCCCCTGCTCCCAAAGCCTTGCCGTGCAAACCAAATGYAGCAACAAATGACTGATCCACGTAAACTGACAAGATCAGCACAATGGACAGATCAAAATAAGATCAGCTAGAATCTACAAAATATAAAGGTTCCTCATTTTCTGTTTGAGAAAAGCTGTTTAGCTGTATGTTTTGTTGTATTTAAAAGATATCCCATATATCCCTTATGCAAGTAGCCAGGAATAAAGTAAAAGAGCAGACWATTAAAATGTAATGTGCACCTGGTGTTTGTTTCTATTTCAGCTCTGAATTCTGAGCTATAGAGATAAAAGGGAAAAAACCCTCAAATCTGTTAGAAATTATGTTCTTAAAGACTGAGGTTTTGAGAAGCAGAGAACATGATTACCCTTTCCCTTCCGCCTCTGCTTCTTATCTACCCTGAAAGATTAAGTTCTCCCAAGTCTACCCAAAGGACAATATTTTGCCTAATGTTTGATCATAAGAATTAAATCTTAAGTGAAACTGCCTAGTCTCTACCTAGCATGAACACACTTAATATAAAACTTTAGGCATCTGGTCATGGCAGACAGGACTTCTATTATCAGTGACTTCCCAGATTTCTTCCTCTCTCCTTTGGCTGTAGTGCAAATATTGGCATTTATTGCTGGAAATGTCTTTTGTTGGGGTACCTTTCTTGCCTCAGCAGACTTTCTTGCTAGCCTAATACTACACATAAAATTAGGAGTTAATTTACTCCTGTCTTCTGCTGTGCTGCCCTATCAACGGCCTTTGGACCAGTGGTGACAAACCCAGTAATGTAGATTGCTCTTTTACATGATTCTGAATATGAATTTGATAAAACCTCAGAAGTGCTCCCACTTCCTACATCCCACATTTACATTTACACTTTGTGTAAAAATTCCTGAGAAAAAGAATTTTTAGTTTCATGTTCTCCAAGAGACCTGCAAGAGTTCAGTAGTTCCCTTTTCAAAAAGCAGTGTTTTGGTAGCATTGTTCAATCTTTGACATTTTGATTGCCAGTAAGTACACAAAGTCCTCCGAGACATCATCCTCCGAGGAGCCATGAAACGTGGGTCAGTCAGTTGTTGACAGTCTAATATTTTCTGGCTGAAACAGTATGAGGGAAGCTATTCCTGGAAGCTGATGGTCATGTAACTCCCTTTCTTGGATTTCTTTCATGAAAATTATTAGAGCGTGTTTAGATATCYTCCTTTCCTTAATGAAGGGAGTGCTTAAAGCTTGTTTTGGAGATTTTAAGCATACTTTAAAATCATCTGCTGTYTTGTCAGTACCTCACTCCCTTTTCTGTACTCCTGCTTTCTTTTGAAAGGGTCAGGCTGTTGCTTATCAAGGATCTTTTAGGCTGGAAAAGGCTGTTGAGATCATTGAGTCCAACTGTTAAATGTTTCYATCCCCTCTGACATCCCCTGATGTATCAGCAATTTCTGATTGGTTGCCAGTCAAATTTACAAAAAAACAGAGAAATTAAAAAAAAATTACTTGGATGCCTAATCAGAAGCATGTTTAATATGACCTTGAGACAGGAGACTTGATGAAATGGTTCTAACACTCTTCTGTCAAAGTCTCTATATTTGGATATATTTGAAGCTAAAGGGCACAGCTTTATTACTTTTTGTAATTTAAAGAACACTTGGTGGGCACAGCCAGATGAAGGAAAGCAATAGAGAAATCTGAGGATATTTATTGAACAGTTTTAGACAATTTCAGTCTTTGCATCTTGATAATAGTAGCTTATACAAGCAGTAGCTTCACTAAATTATACAATATTCAGATGGAGGTGATTTGCAAATAGATGTGTCTCTGTAGGAAAAGTTTGTGTGGGTTACTCTAAAAGCCAGAAATGTGAAAATACAGAAAATTAGCAGCCAATGATCTCAGGGATCAAAACCAAATTTTGACAAAATAAGGACTAAACCCCGCTGTCATTTAAGCAATGTAACTATGTACATTTACAATTAAATTCCACCCACACTACTTACATACTGGGTAGCATTTTTTRAATATTTGAAACTTGCTAAAGAACTTGAGCATCCACCTATTGCAGACAGAAAAAAGTAACAGATTTTCAAAGACCCAAGAAATGTTAGGGCCACAGAATTTTACCAACTCCGACTCAAGGATTTGTGACTGGAGCAAGAATAAGGCCATAGAGGAGGAAGGTAAATAGTATATTTTATCAGGCCAGCTRAGATAGCAGGAGAAAAAGCAGAAGAATCCTCAGGGACACAAGAGAGGTCTTCARCAGGTCACACATTCTGACCCATCCCAACTCATTCTTCTGGATTCCTTTTCAGTCTATTCCACTGGTAAAATGCTTCCTGTGGTTAAAATTTCCCTCTTCTTTTTAGCATGAACTTGTGTGTTTTCAGTGTCCAACCGTTGGTCCTTCCATGTTTGTATCTGTTAAATTAAAGAGTACTTGGTATCAAATGAGTTCTTGATAGCCTGCAATCAGGTAACCTGCAGTCAAGGTTCCTTCTTAACCTATTTCTACTGGCTAAACACACTTGGTGTTTTCAAGTCTTTGTATTCTCATGCCTCTTTTTCCTGATATTTGACTTCTCATCAGTCTCATTAATTCTTCCTACACCATTCTCCTAACTGGTTTCTCTTATGTTACTCGAAGTTAGTGTAAGAAGAGTGACAGACACAGACATATGGTATGCACTTACATCATTATATATATTGATATCTAATATAATTATATAGATGATAAAATATATAAATTATATGTGTGATATATATAAATATATGTGAAAGGCAATCACTAAAAGGAAGGGAAAAATCTCTTGATCATGATGGTTAGTATAAGAACTCAAAATCAGAGCTGCACATTTTATTTTGAAATATACATATATATATATACATCTCCTAGCTGCTCGCTAGTAAATTGCAGATGTACTCTATCATTTTATAAACTAATCCATGGAAGCAAGGTAGGGGACAATTTCAATGGGAAGCTGCATCTACCTTTGCTGCATTGGCAAGGCAAAGCCACAGGCTGACCTGACCCAGCGCTGGCACCGCTGTGCTCCCCCGAGGATGTCAGGCTGGATGAATTCCAGAGGATCCTACTGCTGCCAGCGTTTCTATGCTTCTTTGCATTAATGCAGCAGGATTTCTGGACATAGCCACAAGGGATTTATAAATAGTGATGACTGGATTTTGGAAAGGTAGCTTTAGTTATCAAGGCAGTAAAGACATAGACTTGCCCTTTTAAGTACTGTATATAAATGGGAGCAGGGAGAATCACCATTTGTATTAAAATCCCAGAGGGATTCGGATCCTGCTTTGTCATGCCACTGGCCAGCACCACGTGTTAACAAAATAAGGGTGACCTGATTTTGGCACTGTGCTGTTTGGATTTCAGAAATAATTACTGTAAAATCACAGGAATTAGAGAAAATAGGACTAATGATATAAGAAATAGGAGGAATTGCCAGGAAAGTGGAAGAGCCCAGCAGAAAACATTACCAGACAGCATGAATAGAAAGAGCAAACTTTTCACCAGTTCAAGTGCAGTTACAGCAGGGATACAATATGCTGGAAAGCAAAATGGATGGACCGAAACAAATCTGTTTAGATTATTGATCAAGGCAAAGTTTTGCCTTAGCATATATAAAAGCAAAGTGTGACAATTCTGTTACTATTGCTGTTGTTCTATTAATTATCCAATACAATTTGATAAAGATTCCTTTTGTGCTAGGCAAGCCCCATCGATCCTATGATCTTCATAGGAATTTTTGTTTAGCAGGAATGCTCTGTGCCTTTCTTTTCAATTTTTTTTTTTTCTTTCTAATAGCATATTCATATGACAGTACAGCTCTTACTAATCTAAGGATTTAATAAGAGGTTTAATTGCAGAGGCGTTTTTCTGAAAAGCAGAAGGATATTTATTTGGTCCTCAAATAGCCATGAGGAATGTTAAATTAAGAGGTTTATAGTATTAGATTTGTGTTGGGTTTAAAGGATACCTGACCACTTCAGCAGAAGTGGGTTTGGAACAGAGAGATGAAGTAAAGAATTGCTTCATTTGTTGCAGACAAGTCAGAAATTTGAGGCTTTGGGAACCTTGAAAATTGGCTTCAGGTAACATTTGAGTTCAACTTCTGTCTGATAACCGCTCCTCTGACGGGTGATGTGACCRCACGGTGCAAAATGCATTCTTGTGGTGTGGGAGTCTCAGCCAAGTCCCAGACCTGCTCACCCTGTCTTGCTTCTCATTAGTGAGGATAAAAGACTCACAATTTCTCTCTGATAAAGAGGAGTGTGGGGGTCAACACTGAGCCAGCAATACACACTGAGAGCCTGGTCTGTGCTGATGAGTGCTTTTATGGTCTGTGCTGGGGCACCACACAGGACTTGGTGCTGTAGAAAAGGCAGGGAGGCTGCCTTAGTCTGGGTGCCTCTGCAACTAAATATTGGTGGCATACATTAGATTTTCCCTGTAAAAATATCTCTCTTGTCAGAATGATATAAAGGATCCTAATGTGAATGAGACTCAACCCACATTGCTCAGTACAGTAATGCTGATTTGCTACAAAAGGAAGCACTGCTATTCAACGCTGTGTTAATGAATGGTGAGATGTATTCATTTTGAAGTGGGGAAAGGATGCCAAAGCAATTGATTAAGAAACAAAAAAAAAATTAAAAAGACATRTTTCTTATAAACCCATGTTAATATGGGCAGTAGGTTTTGGCTGCAGCTCTACAAAATTCAGATTTACTCCTCATCAACAGAAATGATAAAAGCTTTATTTGTTGTCACCTAAGTTGATACTAGAAGAGTCATTTAATGAATCATAATTAGGTTTTCTTAAATCTAAACYAGAAAGGAAAACAAAACTGCAGGACCTCAGTAGTGTGGGTTATAGGAACCTGATATTTTACCCTGCAGAGTCTCAAGATTTTTTTCTGTTTGGCAGTTGTCATTCTGTCCTGTTCTCAATTGCTTTTGCAATGCAAGTTGYAAATTCCAGCCTTATTTGTATTTAATGTAATACTTTCATATGGCAGTGGCAGCCATAGTCAGAACTATGCTTGTAAGACCAGCCAAAAGTAGAGAGTCATACTGCACCACGCTTGAGATGTATGTATCTGATAATAACACAGTTATTTTAAAACAGTGAATGGAAATAAAGGCATTTCTTACTCTRGTGACAGTAAGGCAGTGATGGCTTTGAGAATCTGGATATTTCTATTTGTGTGAAACAGTCAAAAAATATTTCAAACCTTTGAAATAACCTAAAAATTCCTCATGTAAGGAAAATTGTGGGTATCATAAATATTGCTTTTCTTAATCAAACTATTTATTTGTTTCTTTTGAAACTTTTATTAAGAAAAAGGAACTGGCACRCATTTCAGATGTCTACTGTTTTGTCAATACATGCTGCTTTGGGATCCTTCTCTCTCACAACAGCAAATTGAGCAGATTTCCTAATATGTCATTAGGAACTTCTACAATTCTGCAACATCCTTCTTCTCCTCCATTTAAGCATGTGCTGAAAACTCCTCCCTCCTCTAGCCATCTCACCAACAGATTCCTCCAGGCTACAATCTCCTTGTTTCACCCTCAGCTATATCTTTGATTTTTTTCCCTCCTCATTGGCTTTTTTTGCAGTCACATTATTGCTTTTAGGAAAAGTCTCCCTGGCACATGCGTAGGGTGTTGTTGAACTTTGCATCCTCTCGTGTCATTGCATCGTTCCTCTCCCTGTTCTTCCATCTGCACATTCAGAAATCAATCAGCACCGATTACCCACTACATCTACAGGGGGTTCAGAGCTGCAGTTTTGAAAGAAAAATTGAGGAGGAGTTCAGACTTCAAAGGGGGTCTCATTCTGTTGGATCAATTTGGACTGAGAACATTGGAGTGACTTACTATTCACTGAAATGAATGCTCCCACCAGTCAATAGCTGAATAACTCAAACCTTGCACCACACATTTCATTTCAAACCAGTAAAATGCCTACTTTGACCTTTCTGGAAAAAGCTAAATGGTATCAGCAAAAGCAAGGSAAGGCTGTTAATTTTATTATCRTCATTGCTGGCAAATAAAGCGCTGGAGAAATCTAAGGGTTTGTGTTCACAATCTGGCATATTCAAATAATGCAGATGCTATCACAGAAAATTATTTAAATGCCTAATCAGCCTGTAGACCCAAAATAATAAGATATTAAGCCAAGGAATCTTTGGGGTCACATTGATTTGTTTAATAGTTGATACATTTCATATAATCACAGTAAGCAAGCAGAATTGATTTAGGGCTGCTATTTATGGAGATCAGCTCACTAGGAGTGGTAACCATTCTGKCTCCTGGAGGACTGCCTCATGCTGCTTTACTAACATGAAATGCAAACTTCTGTGATTGCTTACCCTGTTTGTGGCACCAAGAGAGCCATACCACTGTGCTTGTGTGATCCTGCTTCTTTGCTTACTGTCAGCACATCACAAAAGAGTTTCTTATTGTGAGAAGTCAGCTTGAATAAGGAGAAATCAGAATTCAGGGGGTGAGGGAACTTAGGAAAGCAAATTTTGAGAAGAGTGAAGGTTTGAAGAGAGGAAAGCAGAACCTGAGAGCATGTTGTTCTTAGCAMGTACCTAATGCTTAGGAGCTCACACACCACTAATAACAGACAATTAAAAAGCAATGCAAACTTCTAGAGCATGGTTCTCTCCAATGATTCTGCAGGTTTCTTGAAAGTTTTGGAAATTGACTTGTCATTAAAACAAATGTGAAATACAGAATTTTGTAAACAACAGAAATGGTGTGTCTGGTATGCTGTATTATGTTGCCTTTGAAACCCAGCCATAGGGAAGATATTGTAATGGGATGTACTACTGTCTAGCTTGGGAAAAGGGTAATGTGCTTTGTCCTTTTAAGTTGTGTGCTACACCAGAAAATGCYAAAACATCCAGTAGAAGCATTTAAATAACTTATTCTTTGAACTGCAGTTTGCAAAAACAACAGTTGGTGGCACTTTGAAACAATTTTTATTTCTAAATGCATTTGCTTATTTGTAGGTGTGTAGAAGATTACATTAAAATATTAAATCACCAGTCTACAGTGATTCAGATCACGGTAACGATACAGAACTTATCAGCCATCTCTGCACGGTGTACAGACAGCTTGCTTAAACTGGATCTGAAGATTTGCATTTGTAAAGATAAGGGAAGGTGTTCAGGCAGATTTATTCTTTAAAAAAATCATAGAGAAATTACCAGAAGACAAATAATGGCAAACAGGGAAAAGGAAGTCACTGCAAACAGCATGGGTTGCTCTGGACTGCGGAGGCACCATGGCCTGAAGATGCCCATGCATTTCTGTGGGCAGCTTGCTCTCAAATGAATTTGCATTTTGAACTAGTTTTTGCCATGGCATTGGTGTGCGTGGTATGTAATAGGTATAGATTTCAGTTTTAACCATCACCCACTAGGTAAATAGGCATTTCCCAGGATTTTAATCCCAGGAAATGAGAGGGTGAAGAACAGAGCGAGACTGCCATGGCCATTTCAGAAGAATCAAGCATTCATCTGTGGTGAATCACCCAAGTGAAATCACACCACCTGCACAGGAACTGCAACATGTTTGATATCATGGAAGGAAACCTGGGCATTACTGGAGAAAACTGATGGTTTGACARATATTCTCTCTCTGTTATTGCACACCTTGTCTGAATATGTGACATTTAGAGTAGCTGACAAGCAAAACCTCTTTCCCTAGAAATTATATACGAGCCTTTCATTCACAGGCCAATTCCTTTTGAGCTATTTCAAATCCAGAAGGGGCACATCACCAGCTGGTCACAAAAAAGCCCTAAATACCAGGATGACTTGCTGCATTAGCTGTGGCCATTTGTTCAAAGGACAGAAAGACTAGACTACAGCTGATACTTGGCGATCTTTACAGCTTGGCCAAAGGCATTTCAGCACTTTCTGTTTCGTCTCCAATTCTTGCATATTGAAARTGAGAAGTCTCTGTCAACAGAGGGTGAGAAATCTAGAACCACCGATGCTGCAAATGATTCCTGTTTGCCATCTTGGCCCTGAATATGTTGGTCTTGACAGTATAATCTGTAAGTTATTCTTACTTAGTTTACCAAATGGCATGTTTCCCTCTACATATTAGTAGTTCTTTGGCCAGTCTGCATTCTGTGGCAAAATGTTTCCCTCAGCTTCAGRCACGTTGCTTGCTGCATTTACAAATATGGTGTTTCCTGGGAATATTTTCTGCTTTCCATTTGATTCCACAGGGCTGTTTGCGCTGAGGGGAGGGGCTTGCAAGATCCAGTATGCTAAGGCAAACCTCCTTGTTGTGAACAGTAATGCTGCCTGGCATTCTAAATTTTCCATAATGTGCTGCTAGATTGGGTGTAAGTGTGAGCTAAATGCTGATTTGAAGCGTGTTGGCTTTCATACWCTTCCATGTGCCTCAGCTTTTGCAATGCTCCTGCTCCAGCTAAATTCACGTGGTGCTGAGGCAGCTCTGCAATGCCTACAAGTTTCCTGCCTTAGTAACTTCCTGAGCCCTCGATACCCCCGCACTCACCTACCTGCAGCAGCACACTTCTTTCAGTCTGAGAGCACAGCTCTGCTTCAGTTTGAGATAATGTTTTGAGGCTTTTCAAAGCAGTTTTCTTCAGTGCCTAATCGAGGAATCTGTACCTGGACTCAAAAGGGGCAATTTGCTCAGGCTGATGTGCTGATGCTGATGTGCTGATGCTGATGCTGTTCTCTTATATGCCTGATCTTGTGCTTGCAGAGGGCTCAGAAATCTTTGTTTAGGTATTTTGTATACCTGCCTGCATAGCTGATCAATTTTCACACACCACTGCTTTCAGTTCAGGTGGGAATGCAGAAATACCTTTTTCCTGACTTTTACCTGCAGATAGACTTATGACCCCCTGTTTATCTTGGCTGCTAACCAAGRTAGTAATTTTGGGCTCAGCAGTTACTATCCTTCCGTTACATTTCTGACCTGCAGGTTTGATTGTTTTTATTATGCTAGATATAATTATTTTGGTCGCATTCTGTCTTTGAGCAGCTGTATCAGTTGTACAACTGTGTACCTGTTTTTAACACTGGCTCTGAAGTGTCTGTAGATGTAAATCAGTGTCCCCTCCAGGCTTTCTGTCATTATATTAAATGAACTGGATCACGTTCATCCTCCTTTATCCCTTCTTTCTCTTTGTCCTTTCCTCTCGTTCCTTCCTCCCTAGGCCAGGTGCCAAAAATGCTGAAGAGGCAGTATCTCAGCTATCAGCTTAAATTGTCAAACTGGCATCCACCTCTTTCATTTCAGGGAGCACTGTGATTGAAATTCCTTTTATTTTAGGCAGTGGTAGTATTTWAAACTCACAACTATCTAAAGAATTGGCGATAACGCTGAACTGCTTCGCTTTGAAGGGGTGGTTACAGACCAAGTGAGGAAATGTTTGCATAAATACTATGTAGGCAGATTACCACCTAGAAAAAAAGCCGCCGTTTCTGCCAAAATATTCAGAATCTCCCTGGCATCCACCACAAGACAATTGTCAGGCTTTGTTGGTCTGATCAGGAAAGGCTTTTGCTTTCATTTGGTGCCAGCATATTTCCCTGACAGTGATGTGAGAGGTGACCAGATGTGTTTGTTGACCGTGGAGATGCCTACGCAGGGAATCTCTTTSCTTCTTCTTCRGCAGAGGTGAGTGGAAGTCTGCAGYTGTTCCCAAGGAGGATGGGTTGACAGTGTGTTCAGTTTTTATCAACTCTCCAGGCTGCACGGGCTGGCATTAGTGYTTAAGCATTGCAGGTGGTAGATGGGTGAGTCCATGCTTTGCTCGGGAGCCAGAGCTCTGAGATGAGAACCCCGTACCGTGTCCCAGCTAGGGAGGCTCAGCTTGAGTTATGCTTTGTGCCACATTTCTCTCTTTTTTTAGMAACAAGGCTAAAATCAGGGATTTCAGGGACACAAATTCCTGTTTAACATTTTGTTAACTGGGTGACATGTAAAACTCTGGCTCTTCATTAAACCAGAGAAACTTTACTAACTTGCTGGGCACTTCTGTTTTGTCAGGCATTAGGGGGTAATAGCAGGAAAGAGGAGAGAATACAAATTCTGACATTTCTATATGGAGTTGGCTGTGCTTGTTCTTGGCTAACTTCCAGACACGAATGTTCAAACTGTGGGACTGCAGTGGAARATGTGCTCGGTTTTGTTCTAAAGGTATTATAGAGTAGGAGTATTATAAAGCAGCTACATGCTTCAGTCCTTAGAAGGTTTTCCTTTTTCAATTGTTATCAAGTAATCAGGAATATTCAGAAGCCTAAGGATGAGGCTAAAAGGGAAATGCTGACTGGGCACAAAGATGGGACTGGTTTGCCTCAGATAACCTAGGTGATGGTTTGCAGTCTGAGCTATTGGCAAGGAGAGCAATGAGGCACAGCGTTATCTAGGAAGGCAAAGGGAAGTGTTTTCTGAAGGCTGATTGTAGAATTGCTGACCTGAWCAAAGAAGGTTTTCTAATACCATACTAAATGTGCAAATTGAAATTTATTGGACAACAAAAAGTGAAATGTGATATCTTTTGATTTGTTTATGTTGAATTGCTGGCACAGCATGGCTCATAAGCAGTATAGCAAGTGTCACAAAGCACTGTGAATGAGACAGAAAGCAGAATTATCCTTTGGGAGATGGAGCTATTGGGCAACTGAGCATTTCTCATATGGGAAACCTTTTGTACAGAGTCAGCATTGATTGGTTTGTTTGGTTTCAGTGTGAAAAGATTTTCTCAACATTCACACTTTTGAAGAACTGGTACTTAGTTTCTCAGCCAGCTCCTTAACTGCTGTGCTCTCTGTGTGAAAGTATCTATTTAAACTCTTTGTTGCACCCTCCCAACAGCCTGTTCTGATGCGCATCTCTCTGCCCAGGTGATACCAGAGATGTCTTTGGCTTTTGCAGATTCTAGAATGAAATACAGAGTTCATTTTCCATTTCATCAYGAATTTGGCTGCCGAGGCCAGCATCTTCATTACCCCACTTTAGCATGCATGAATGCTAAATSCATTATTTATAGGCAAATTTCTGACGATGACTGTATGTCATTGGTGGAAATTTGCCTGGGTGCTCCCTCAGAAACAGAGTGGCATTACATAACCTCACCTAACCAGATGTAATGCTGTCAGTACATGTGTGCAGTGCAGCTCAAAAAGAAATGAAAACATTTTTATGGAACATTTATTTTCAGGTAGCAGCATATGATATGGTTGTGAGTCTGAAAGAATTGAGCTGACTTAGAAGGTGATGTGCTTTTATCACCTGCTGTTTGGAATCCAGTCTGAATTGTCTGTTAATGCCATGAAAACTAATGATGTGCCAATAAAATAACATAAGATAATAGCTGATTCCTATAGGTGGTCCTACATTAAAAAAAAAAAAAAAAAAAAAAAAAAAAAACCCAAAAAACCAAAACAAACAAAAAAAAAAAAAAAAAACAAAAAACCAAAAACAACTAGAAGAGCTTCTTCCAGAACAGAAAACTGGAATGTATAGACCTAGCCTTAGAAAACATGCTCACAGGTTCTGTTTTCTCATCTGCAAAGGATACCCTGCCTGAGGTAGCAGTGGCCCTGTCACTGAGGGCTGCTCACACAAGTGATATCTAATTGTGATATCCAATTGTCTTTTGTCTGTCTAAGCCCCAAACAAGCAAACAAAMAAGTTATTTGCATAGAAGAAGGCTCTTGAAAAACCCCAACTAAACAAACAAAAAACCCACACACATATGAACAATATTATGGTGTCTGTTAACCCTGTTGAGCCCAAAAGGTCAAGCAAAAAAACATTAAAAAAGCTTCTGATGTCTCTAAAAAAGCACAGGCTTTTGCAGACACTGTCAGATTTTTCATTTCCCTTGTCTACCTGGGTGAGACAGTCACTCAAAAATGGGATCAATGACTTTCATCAATACCTCACCCAACATTGTGAAAGGTCATCTATCATTGCCACCCAGTGCTAAGGTAATTTGCAAACAGACATTCCTTGTGTTGGAGTCGTGCCCAGAGAGTTTTAGCAGGAAGGGAATACCTCTCTGTTGGTCAGACACAAAATAAAATTGTCCTCATTTACTGCTGAAACAGGACCAAGCTGTGACAGGAGTAAAGCACAGGCACCAAAGGCTTGTGAGAAAATGGGTGASTGAAAATAGTGGCAGAGAAATGACAGTGAAATGGCAGAGCCTTTGAGCTGCTGCTCCCTGGGGCTGAGAATGTCTGTAAGGGGCAGCTCATTAGAACACCAAAGCTGTTTCCAGCACCTAAAGCAGTAAGCAGATTTTTCAGAGGAGCTGATGCCTGAATATTTCTGAAAATCTCATAGCATGACTGTGGGAGCCAAAAGCTCCTGAATGCTACTGAAAACTTGGCTTTTATTTAGCTGTCGACATGGAAGCTGAACCCACCACCCAAAAGTCTCTATTTTGGTATGGCTGTTTTCAGCGTGAGCCAGTGCATGTTCTTCCCCTGGGTCCAGTACCAGACCCTATTGTGTCCTAAATGTGAGAATTACTGATGTTGTCAAAAGTTCATAGCTAAAGAAATAATTTCATTGTAAGTATCCCCAGCTGTTAATCCTATCCCAGGGGAGCTTTCCAGCTTGCATTTTTGAGGATGCAAGGAAATGTTATGGCCTAGTATTTGCTTTATAACACTGTGTAATCAGAATGCGTGTCTTACTATTTTATATAGTGTTCAGATAGGAAATAGAGCAGTGCCTCTCTTGARGTGTTACTCTGGTTTGGTACAAATTGCAGAAAAATGGCATAAATTTATGATAGTCCATCCATACATAGAAAAAGCTCTAATCTTTGATCAGGCTATTAAATTGACTCACATTTGCAAATGAAAATAATAAATGAAATTAAATTGATATTCACAGGATGGGATGGATTTCAGGGYTGGGAAATCAGAAGTTAAAATTAAACATTGCACCTTGAATATTGTATTAATAATTGCAATTGCTTTAACTATAGAATATCTGGCATGCTGGTATTGTTGTTTTGCTTTAGGAACACATTTAATTTCTCAATTGCCTCCTCGCAAACATCTTCAGTGAAGTCAACATGAGAATATCATCGGGAATGCATCTAAAATAATCAGTCCTTTTCATCAAATGCATGAAATGTTTATTACCTCTACTATGTGCAAGTACATTCATCTGTCACCAGGATGAAGATACACCACAGGATAGATAATGAAATTGTTTTGAGTTGCCTTGTTTTTTTTATAAAATTCCTCATTAACATTTCTTCTTTTATGGAGAGATCTTCTGTGAAACTGGAGAAATCTTCTGTTATGCCCCTTATGTGATGATTCAAGTTCAAAATATATGGCAGTGAATTACTGACCCTTCTTGATCATCCTGAATATTGAAATATAGCTCMTAGGGCTTACATGTACTCAAATTTCTTCAACAAGCGTGATATTGCCAAAGTAACACCAACTCCTCTGCACAGATTGCAAGGATTTTATCTTTCTTTACATTCATTGTGGTTAAATAAAGCTGTGATACTTTRCAAATAAGGAATTTTGGTAGCAAATCTGGCAGCTGAATCCTTGGCTCACAGGCATAACTAGGTTCCAATAATTACATAAGGTGAGCTGGATTTGCTTCTATTCAAAAGTCACAAATAAAAAATAGAAGTAAAAGGAAGCAGATAATGGAAATATACCTCATACATACTGCTTTAGGTCAATGTAAGTGTGAATATGCTATAGCAAATGAATGTGCTCTCTCTGAGAATGTTGCTCTCTTAGATTCTTAAATACATTAGATTCATAAGTAAGCTAGGCCTGTAAGTGAGTTACTGTTGTGTTAGTAAATTCGTAACAATCTTTTGTTAAATTGTTCAAATTAGTCTATAAATTAAGTGCTGTTAAGTGCTGTTAAAACCTTTAAGTCCAAAGTGTTGGTCAAGTCCTGGACTARGTTTGGCAACGCGGTCTACTCTGAAGCTTGAGGAACAGGACAGCTCTTCTTTATTCCTGTTCATCCTTACCCTTTCCCATCCTTACCCTTTTCTATTCCCAGCCTCCACATAAATCATTGTATGTTGATTTTATGTTTAGATTGATTGATTTTAGTCTGATCATTTTGGTATTATTTTTTCTGTGTCCTTTAACCATGTATAAGTAATAGAGTGAACTTTGCCAATGAACTTTGTCATSCTTTCTCTTGTATATTAAATCTGCTTTTGCTGATACCTTTGCCRGTGATTCTTTGAGCAACTTAAAACACTCATTCACARCACTCTTSAAATCYSACATSGTTCTTCAAAATAAAAGTTCCTTACAATGCAGCTGTTAAAGCCTTTTCAAGATAAATAAATGGAAGCCTGAATCTACATCCCAGTYCCTAATCCAAGATGCCAACTCAAGTTAACATTGTTAATTTTATCAATGTGGATCTACTAAAACATTAAGGTCAGTTTTAAAAGTAAGAATCCATTTGTCTCCAAAATGGAATAAGTAATCCCAAACTGATGTTTGAATAATTCAGCAACTTTTAAAATAAATTTAGTAAATACTTAGAAAAYCCTTATGTACTATAAATCTAAATTGCCTAAGAACAATCTGCAACAAATATCGCAAAACTCTTAAGAGAATCCTTTACCATTGTACCAACATGTCGTTCAAGAGGATTTTGTTTGAGGAAGTTAGAGGTAAGAACTTTTTATTTARTCATGAAAAATTTATTGCAATATTAACTACAAAGAGCCCACTCCTACTCCATAACCATTAAAATGCAGGAAGTCGCCTATTCAATAATGCAGAATTGTTGTGTATTAAAAATTTAAATCTATAAATATTAATAGAACACAGGTCAGTCTCTTAACGAACAGAGGTAGTTGTACACACAGCTATTGTTGTAAGCCTGGAAGGGTGTACATTAGTTATGACATAGAGAAAAACAGACATGTTAAAAAGCAGTTGTCCAAAAAAAGGAGTTTTGTTCCTTTTTTTCAGATGAAAGACAAGGACAATAAATCCTATACTAATCCTAGKGTCTGTGCTTGTCCTCTGGGAAGGAAAAGTTTGCATTTGAATCTAACAAGTCAACACGTTGGAGTGAGCTTTACGAGGGCATGGCATAAAGGTGTTTATGAGTTACAGCAGCCAGAGTCACCTTCTGCAGTCTTGCTCCTTTACACCACTTTGGCTGTTTCAAGAGATCAGAAACATGATARGGCTTTTTAAGGGACTGAAAAGACCCAGACAATGTATGCCAAAGGTATCCARCATCCACAGAGAAGTGATTGCCATGAAGAAAACTCCCAGGTTGTCACAGTCTGGATATTTATATCCCCCAGGAATGGGGAAGCTGAGTGAGTTGTGAGAGGGTTTTCTGTAATGCCTATCAGCAAAAAACAAACTTGAAGTACTGGAAAGCTACATCTAGCTCCTCAGCAGTGAATCCTCTTAGGTGTAGTCAGCTCTAGTAGTGGGTGTTTGTGGCCCTTCCCATCCTAAACCAAACTGACATCCCTCAGGCRCTCTCCAGCTCAGCCAGGGCAGCTCATCAGCAGCACACCTGAGTGGTGGCCTGCATCAAAACATGGATGTGACCCGAAAGCAGAGCAGGGCTTGGACAGCGTGCCCAGCACAGATCTGTCCAGGCTGTGTGTGGAGAAGCGTGTTTCCTTCCTCACTTGCAGCTCTCAAACTGCTGAAACATGGCCATGTTGTTGTTACACAGCCTTGTCTGTGTTTTACATGCAGTGGCACTGTGGAATGGTGCAAATGGAAGCAGAAACAGATGTCTGCTGCATGCAGATGAGGGGTGAGGTGTGGGTGGCTGAGTGTCCCCCCCCCTCCTGAGGACAGCTCTGCTGTCTGAGGTCAGAGGCGCTGGGAACCCTGCCATGCTGCTGTGCCCACGGCTGTGCCATGGTGCTTTGCTCAAATCTTGACTCTCCCCTGAGGAAGCACTGACTATGAGCCTGCCTGCAGCTGCCATTAGGAGCACGTGAAGGTGCCCTGGAGTGTGCACTGGAATGGGCTGCAGAAAGGGGTCAGCATCCCATGCTCTTCCTTGACAGCCTTTCCCATTGCCACCGTCAGAAACAGAAATGAGAATGGACAGACCAATGGTCCCAAGGAGGATGTCTTTCCTGTTCCTGTTTCCATCCCTGGCCTAATCCAAGRCATCCTTCCCCCAGCTTTGCAAGAATACAAATGCAAAACTGGGAGCATCTGGCTGCARTTGGTTTATGTGGGAAATGTCTTTTGGGTAGGCAGTATCTGCCTTTCTCAGAAACTGCCTCTGGATGAAAACACTGAATTGAAATAAAGGAAAAGAAAGAATTATTAAATGTTTGCTCCAGCCATAGGATGRCTTTGGAGGACCTGAGGGTCTGCCCACATTTCGTGGCATTGTTTGGGACTGGGTGCTAGGCTGGGCAAGGCTATACATCCATGTTGTGAAGGAGGAACATCCTGAAAGCCTTGGAGAAGGAGAGACATTATCCCTGTGATATCCTTGKTAAGGAAAGGTATGAGGAGCACRCAGAYRTCCCRGAGAGAGCACTCTGTGTTCTTTAAGCCAAGGCAAACAGCATAGGCCATGAGTTAAAATCCACTGAAAAAAAGAAGGAAAAAAAAAAAAAGGAAGGAGTTTCAGGTAGGTACATTTCTGCACAGTGTTTTTGCTTTTTCTTACAGGCTGTTGGTTCTTCCTCCTGTCCTGCTCAGGTAGAGCAGTAAGAAACATCAGGCTGGAGCATGGGAATAATTCACCCAACACACTACAGGGAAAGCTGATCTTCCCACGTGCATTGTCCTTTGGCACCACATCAGGAAAGCACATCTGTTCTCACCATTTCTCACAATGACAGTGCTGAACACTCCACACTGCTCTGCAGGGTGCTCTGCCAGGACAGAGGATCCAGCCATGGCCTCCCTGCTGCAAAGCATAATTTAATAGTGAGGCTTAATTCCATTGTACACCAATGACAGTCATAAATTGTAATACAAGACCAGTGGAATGAGGAAAATACAAACTTAGTGGAGACAACACTTCAGTTAATGAAATGTTTTGAACTTGGAAATAGTGGTTTCAAATTGAATGCTTGTTAGGCAATCTGGGACTGTTTAGAAATACTGTATTCAGTTGAGTCTGAAAGTAAAAAGCAATTTCCTAGCTGTGTGTTTGTCCTAAACTTCTTCATCTGCATTTCTAAGGGCTCTTGATATACTACTTTGTTGAATGCTTCCTGCTTTTAATGATGTGACAGCTCTGCAAAAGATTGATGGCTGCTATTAATATATCAGAGAACATACAGGTCCCATCTGTATATCTGACTGTTTCAGAGGAGAAATGGAATAGATTTGGCCACACAGAAATAGAATAGATCTGCCACAGCTAGTGCCAGATCTCCATTCTCCTGAAATTTTGTCCCTCTTAGGATGACTATTTCTATCCCATTTCTATCAGACATTTCTGATTCCAAATTTTTGAATTCTGCAACATCAAAGGCAAATATGGTGCATTGTTTTTCTAACTTGAACCTTGGCAGGAGAAATAATTCAGGATGTAGAAATAGTTAATAACTTTGAAGAACARGGTTAAGTAATCTGAGGTTAGAGAGGAAGAGATCAGCAAAGCACTTCTTATTGATTTTACATGGACAAGCCAATTGTATTCATTTGTAACCAGCATCTGTGCAATAAAAGATATAAAAACAACATTAAAACCTGTTCTTTTGTATGTTTTACCTTTGGCTGCTCCCAGGACTTCTCAGTTTATTCTACTTCATTGTTCATTTTCACACACTCAGGTTCATACCATGTCATGTAACTGCCCTCRATTAACACCCCTGCCATTTTTTATTATCTCTTTAATTTACTGGTAGACTTTTTGTTCTTTCATCAAGTAAATGGATACTTTATTATTTTCTCAACTTACAGTCTTTTCTTTTAGAAACACTAAGCTTGGTTGTTCTATGTGCCTAGTTCCTTGCCCTCATTTTCTTTCTTTATTTATTCATTCCTTCTCCTCTTCATGACACATTGGGGTTTTTAGATATTAATGCTTGTCATATGTTTATTGTTGGACAATTATCATTAATAAATCCAGCTTTATCATTCTGTGTGCTCTCACACAAAGAGCATGGGCATGGAAGCAAGGAGGATGTGGCTTTCCGTTTCTGAGTGCTGCTTTATGGACAGAGATTCCCTCATCTCCGGAAAGCAGACAGATATGTTTAGTGTTGGCTCCCCAGAGAGACTCTGAGAGTATTATCTGAGGAACCAAATTCTCTGCTAGCAAAACCAGTGGGATTGCTCCAGGAAAAAAATGCACTAGTGTCTGTGTGGCATTTCAGAAGTGCACATTTTTGCATTCTCAGCATTTCTCCTTTCRGAAGCACACAGGGCATCTCACAAATACCAGCCTGTCAGTCTGTTGGAGCTACTTGATGGCTTCAATGATGAAAGTCAAAACTTGTGATGAATCTGAGGAGTTTTATTCTTTTGCCCCTTTTGGGGGCTTCTGCTTAATTGAACTATATAGTCCTTCAGCAAAAGGCAATTTTCTTAGTGTATGTCCACGCCAAAACACCACCTAACACGAAGGAGAACATCGAGTAGAGAGATAAGCTCAGTCTGCAAATCTGYGTAGACTTGTTAGTGATGGCCATACATTGTATTTATTGACAGTTTTGTGTGGCTTTTGCYTCTGAGTCAGCATGGTCTCTCCTCRCTCAGCATCTKCCCTGTCTTTGCAGGGTAACTGGGCACAGTTAATCCATGTTTAACAGGCTTAAATCCAGGTTTAACAAGCTACAGTTGTATATTTCACTAGAACACAAATCTTCATTTAAAAAAGTCTGGATCTACAGTAACAAAAAGAATCAAAATGAACATACATTATTATATAGAGTTATAAATACTAAGACTTTATATTTAGAAGACAAGAGAAGGTGTTTACCTATGTGTCCTTGATACAGAGGCATAAATGCTGAAGCTTTTGCATTTGAGMWTGYATCRCAGCAATAAAGTAGAAATTCGGTGTGAGTAACATCAGTAGGTCTACTGCATAATAGTTTTTTATTTAAAATTTATCTTCGGTCTTCCAATTCACATTGATTTACAGGATTCCATTTATATGCTTTTTACAATTTACACTATTTGTTATAAGCACTGAAAGGTGACTGGAAGCTATTAGCACCTGTTTGTCAGAGTATTTTGTGCAGAAGTCAGATGCTTAGTCAGATTTGTTCATGCTAATGCTTTTAGAAGAGATTTGTATCTCTATACAGAGCTGTTCCTCAAGCAGTATTCAGAGTTGGTTCAAATGAAAGACAGAAGTAATTTCTTCTCTTTGTCATTTACCATGAACAGAAAAGCAAATTACATAGGATCCAGCTACCGAGGCTTATTTGACCAGCACTGGTGATAATAAATGAGAAGGATAAAAGAAAAAAAACAAAAAAAACCAAAACAAAACAACAACAAAAAAACCCTAGGTTGCCATCCATCTGCAAAGGTATTTTTTTAAATGGTTAAATATATAGCCATCTAAAAAATTTGACTTTAGAAAAWAGTTCTTGTTCTGAAGTACAGCTGGCATATAATTTGGTATTTAGCTATGAGGGATCAACATCAAACTGTGCTTCCTGGGCTTACTGAGAACCACATGTAAGAGGCTAAGAAAGTTTAGTTCCACCTGATGCAACATCTCCCCCTTGCCCTGCTTTTCTTTCAGCTGTGCTGCTCATATGACAGCCTGGTGACTGTCAGTGTGGTCTGTCACAATCTGTGCCACTACTGTAAATGCTGTGTTTTCCTGTGTGTTGAGAATTGAGAAATTTAATGGATAATTGCATACTGGATTTTGTGCCTCTGGTTCATATAATTTTGTATCTCCAGCTCAGCTTTAAATACACTTAAAATTAAGTTTCTGAATTTTATCATAGCTTAATAGATCACTGTGAACAATTCTASCATTGTCTCAACTAGATCTTATGAACATATTCCTCTTATACAGTTAAATAATTCTCTTCTAAAAGATTGTGTGAATAACAATTGGCATACATTAATGCACATTTTTAGGGAACTATTGCCATAAATAAAACCCCCCAGGAACACACCTCCCAGCTGCTGTGTTCACAATTCTTTAATTTCAATGACTTCTTATATCAAAATTCAGGACAAAAGGGCCTGACTGGGGACATTTCAAGCTGCTAGAAAGTGTAACCAGTTTCAAAATGCTTAGGACTGGCCTTTCTMCTCACCTCTAATATTGTCACAGATTCATAGGAAATCAGAGGAGGAAAGTCCTTCATGGAGTTGTTTAGTCATTTAAACAGAATCAGGACCTGTCACTGAGCTCAGTGACAACAAATCACATTTTAGGAAATATAGCTCCTGGTGCTGACAAGCTACTCATTATAAATAAGTTTTTAGGKGGTTGAGGTTTTTGTTTACACAGAGATATTTCTCATTTTTCATTTTTTACATTTCCTGTACTACACAGTGGATGCAGTGTTTTTCCAGATGCCAGGTTCTCCCAGTCAAAACTACTTTTCCCTTCTAGCCARCTGCAAGCTTTCAGGGTAACAGCAGACCTCTGCTTCTCAGAGCATTGTGTTAACCCCCCAAGCATAGTCCAGTCTGTAAACATCCCATTTTGCTCATGTTTATGCCTGAACGAGGAGCCCATCAACTTAACAGATGTGCTAATGAGGGGGAAAAAACAGAACAAYACTGACCAGTGAAAAAAGAAATGGTGTCTTTGAGTGGTAAATGACTCCTCTTGGGCTTTTTTCTGTGTGATTTTTCAGAGAACAAAAATTTTGTTTGCTGAATAATCTGCCTTGGAGTTTAAATTTACCATAAAGCAGATTTGCTTTCAAGTGTATACTGTCATTCATTTAGCTCCCTCTTGCCATTCCACTGACATGTTTACCTGCCTCTGAAGTATCCTTGCAAATTCTCTTGAAGAGTGTTGTTAAGCCTGTACTCTGCTTACTGCWTTGCTATTCCTTGTTCTGGAGTGCAGCTGATGCTTGTTGCTTTGAATTTGTCTGGCTTTGTAAAATTCTACCGATCCTTTCAGACTGGTAAAGAGTTCCTAATGGAACAGAATCTAGAAACTTCCATGGAAAAAGGTCAATTCAGAGTGCAAAAGACATRATGTATGGCAGTGCTGCTGTGCTGTTATGAATTTTTTTTTGCCCAGCATAGGTGGCAGTTGCTCTGCTTGTTCTGGATTTATGGCTGGCTGTGAATCCATCAGAACGACTGTGCTGGTAGCTACTCATTAATGGCACAGTGGCTTCATCTTGTTAGGTCTGGGGGGACATTGAACACCAAAGTCTCCTACACCTTGTCTTCCAACCTGGTTGAAGTCTCAGAGCCAAGTCCAGATGGAATGGGTTTGTGTCCTCTGCATTAAATGTTAGAGTTTATCTGTAGAAACTTTGGGTGACRTGATTAACTGCAAGACTTTAATTTTTTTTGAAAGTTTGCCTTGTATGTAAGCCTTCCTGCACTGGCATGAGGGATGTTGACTAATGTTTACTTGCTATTTCTTCTAGAGTCATTAGTTACACTTTCAGCTTACTCTTGAACTTGATCCACCAAATTCAGGACTTTATCAGTACATGACATCTGCCTTAAAAAAATGTACAGAAAATATCACTCTGTCTTCTATTTTTTTTTTTTTTCTCAGAAAAGCCATRTACAAATTTCAGCTACAGTAATGATCAGAGGGCTGGAGCACCTCTCCTGTGCTTGGAGGAGGGAGGGTTCTCATGCATCCCTCCAGTACCTAAAGGGGAACTACAAAATAGCTGGAARGGAACTTTTCACAAGATCATGGAGAGACAGCACAAGGGGGAATGGCTTTAAACTGAAAGAGGGCAAATTTAAATCAGTTATTAGAAAGAAATTTTWCTRTGAGGGTGGTGAGGCACTGGAACAGGTTGCCCAGAGAAGTTATGGCTGCTCCATCCCTGGATCTGTTCAAGCTGAGGTTGGATGGGTCTTTGAGTAACATGGTCTAGTTGAAGGTGTCCCCTGTCCATGGCAGGTAGTTTGGATGCCAGATGATTTTTAAGGATCCTTTCAACCAAATAATTTTATGATTCTATGATTCTAATTTATTGTTTCAGAGTTGCACAGCATTAAGGATACTAAAGTATATTAGGCTTGTGATAAATCTTTTGGTATAGTCATCCAGAGCTCATGCATTTTTGACTTATGCTACATTTGTTGACATTGTTCCTGGCTTCTAAATAATTTACTTTGGTTTCCAAATACAGCCTCTCTTGAAGTATATAGCTGAATAAAAATACAACTATGTGCACTTAGAGCCTGTTAACTGATCACATTCCTTCAGGAAAGGATAACTAGCATTTTATCAGTGAAGTTTTTAAGGAAATACCTGAGTAAGCATTTAGCAGTAGAAAAATGCCACTTCATTAGTGTATGGAGGGAAAGGATTKGGGAGGTTTGGGTTATTTTTAGAGGGGGGCAAGCCAGGTGCTGCTGCATATAATGGTTGCCTGGTAACACATCTAGGATTACAAGATAGCAGGGTCATTGATGTAGGCTTATTTCATCAGTAAAAGAGAAAAGAAAGGAAAAAAAACCCCAAACCCACACCAGCAAACTGTTCTGTGGCAAGTAGTGTTATTCAGTGCTTTGTGAGCAATTCAGTAATGCCAAGCTTTCAGAAATGCATGCTCTAGAAATGAAAGACCAGAAGAGAGGTTTGTTAGTCATTGCTTTTGTTGTATCAATAAGAAAGGCAGTTTTGCCTTTGGGCTTGGATTAGGTTTATTTTCATTTGCCTTGCATGTCAGTTTACAAATACACAAGAAGCTTTACAGGATTTTTTTGTATGCTGTTCTACTTTAATAAATATTTGCTGATATTTTGATTGTAATATCTTTGGAGCTGATCCTAAGAGGATAACTCATACTGAAAGCAAAAATTATTTAATAAGATCAATCATACTCAGCTAATACCCTCATCGTTAAGAATGGCAGATTAGGTCCTACATAGCTGTAGACTGCTGAGCTTTTATACGCATGTGTGTTTAAAGCTATACTTAGGTACTCAGTTGCTTAAAAAATACCCTAGTTTGCACAGTCATTGAGTACTTAAAATGAGCATTGTTTCCCACGGGCATTTTTAATCCTCATAATGCCTTGGTTTGGGCAGCCTTCAACAATTTTGGCATCAAAATATGCTTGAAATTGTTGGTTAGAAAATATATTTGTCACTGCTATTTTTTCCCCACTTTTTTTTCCTCTGAATAAGTCTTACCTTTCTACCAAAACCACTTCTCCAGCCAAACTGGGGACAGCTACAGAAGCTGTTTTGCAAGTGGCTTCTCAGAGGTACAAAACTCTTCCTTTGAAGTCTTTCAGCTGTCCCAAAATCTTTTTTTTCAAGTCAGGGCTGGGAACTCATCCTACATCATGTCTTGTTTGTTGCTGTGGTGTAAACAGAAACCAATAATGAGTGATGATGAAACACACTGTCTCTTGTGCAGTAATTCAGTATTCCTGGGATCTGCATGTATGGACTCAGCCTGTGACCTCACAGCTGGGATTTGTGCTGAAGCACAGCACAATGAATCATAAAGRACCTTCTCACAGATTTGGCAGGGTAAGGCAGGAATTCTCTTTCGCTGCCTTCTGGACTCTTTTCATAAGGAACCGAGGGACAGTGACATTGGGGAGTATTACCTCCTAGTGCAACTTCCTCAAATAGCCAGAAGGCTCAGCCTGCAAAAAAAAGGGTATTTTGTCCTAGGCACAGGCCCTATAATTCTTGTCATTTCAGGAGGGCCAGGGGTGTGTGTGAAGAGTCATATTTTTTGTTTCCTGATCTATCCTCTTGTTCAATATATGTTTGTGAGCTCATGGACTCATTAAGGTTTGTAAAGACATCCAAGACCATCAAATACCATCATGTCAACTAAACCATAGCACCAAGAGGCATGTCCAGTCACTTYTTGAACTTCAAGAATGGTGACTCCACCATTTCCCTGGTGGAAATTTCCCATACTCCATTCCAATGCTTGACCACCGTTTCAGTAATGAAATTCTTCCTGATGTTCAACCTGAACCTCCCCCTGGCACAGCTTGAGGCCATTTCCTCACATCCCTTGAAGAGACTGACCCTCACCTGGCTACAGCCTCCTTTCAGGCAGTTGTAAGGAATGGTAAGGTCTCACCCAGTGTCCTTTTCTCCAGGATAAAYACYTGTGCTCCAGACCCTTTCCYAGCCCTGTTGTCCCTCTCTGGAYRCACTCTGGAACCTCAGTGTCCTTGGAGTGAGAGCCACAAGTACAGTCAGTGCTCTGGTTCTGCTGGACACCCTATTTTTGATACAATCCAGGATGCCGCTGCCTTGGCCACCTGGGCACAGCTGACTCATGTTCAGTCACTGTCAACAGCTCCCCCAGGTCCTTTTCTGCCAGSCAGCTTTCCCAGCCCCTCTGTCCCCAGSYTGTAGCMCCACTGGGGACTGTGACACAAGTGCAGGAACCTGCAGCATTCTCATCTTACCAAACCTTGTACTGTTGGCTCCAGCTCATTGATCCAGCCTGTCCAGATCCCTCTACAGAGCTTTCCTGCTCTCCAGCAGATCAACACTCYCACCCAACTTGGTGTCATCTGTGAACTCACTGACAGTGAGCTCAATCCCTTTGTCCAGACCATCGAAAAAGACATTAAACAGGAGTGGMCCCAATGCTGAGCCTTGGAGTCCCAGTAGTGACCAACCACCAACTGGAGATATCTCCTTTCACCACCACTCTCTGGGTCCAGCCATCCAGGCAGGTTTTAATCCATCAAAACCCTGTCCAACCCTGTGGGTTGCCAGCTGCTCTGGGAGAAGGCTGTGGGACCCAGTATCGAAAGCTTGATTAACATCCAGGTAGACAACATCCACGGTCTTTCCTCATCCACTAGACAGGTCACCAGATTAAAGGAGATTGGGTTGGTCAAACAGGACCTTCCTTTCCAAGGTTCTTTGACTTCACTGGAAGGCATTTATATCATCAGTAAGTTTGTCATATCTACTAGGAACATTCAACATCATATAAGGAATATAAATATATGTTCTTGCGAAAAGGAAAAAGAACAAAATAGGAGAATCACTGATTCAAACTATTTTTTWACCTCCCACTCCTATTTCTTCTGTGTAAGTGGTGACCTGCATTCTCCCTCAGAAGCAGAATCTACTCCCACTCATCCTTTCTTCGCAAGACAAACCTTGATCCTTACRCTCCACTCGTGTTTGTGCTGTGTTTTGATCTGTATGAAATTGCAGCTTTTGATAGACAATATTTTATCAGTCTGAATAGGTAAATACAAAAATTCTACATTTATTTTAAAAATGAAGCAATTAAGCCATTGCCTCATCCAGGTATCATCATTTAATCAGTCCAAGTTTTCTCTGTTGGAATCTTTGTGGTTTGTAGTTTTGGTTTCTACTAGCAAAAAGTCTTTACGTTTTAAATTTGCTTTGTTGTTTATTTTTTMTAACCAGCATCCTTTAAGGTCTCATTCCTAAGACTATTTCATAATTAAAATAAATAGAAGAATCTCTTCCCTGCTTTCTATCTCAACAGAAAATAAAAACAAAAAGAAAGCCTTTCTCTTGAGTATTCCAATTCTTTTAATTACTGTCTCAAATTTGATTAAGGGTTTTTTTTTTGTTGTTGTTGTTGTTGTTGCTCAAAGCAATTTTGCTTGCCAGCAATTAGAGATAGGTGTTGTGCAATAAACACTGGGGGAAACCTCAGCAAAATTGTTTCCATGGTGTTTAGTCCAATCTGCATAACTGTTGCTTAGTGAGGAAGATAAGGGTACTCAAAAGCAGCAAAACAGAGGTCACTTGAAGTTCTGAGTTTCAGACTGGCCACACTTTCCAGCCAACTTGCTGATGTCTTGTGCCTCAGCATGGATGGGGTATTTCACCAAAGTGAATTTGTTCAAAATTCTCAGTCTGAATGCCAGAATTATTATATTATTCTGTTTTCCTTTTTACTTTGATAGTTATGAAGAATAAAATATGCTGAAAGCATGATTTATGAAGGGGTAGATCTAAAGAACTCCCTCCTTCAAAGCACACCTTTCTTCTCTCAGCTCACTGTGGCACGCAGGAGGATTTCACTGCGCCCTGAAAAAGCATCCCTGAGCCTCTGTGGTACTGCTCCAAAGCTGCAGAGTTACCAGAAGCTGGAGGCTTGGTTCTGCTTGTCCTGGAGCTGCAGCTCAGGGGGGCACAGTTGAAACTCGTGAAATGTGCTGCAGTTCCTTAAAGSTAGGAATGCAATTTCTTACTTCTCCTACTCCAGGAAAGAAGGCAAGAGGGAAATAGCTCTGCAAGGTAATTTGTATGTGGGGCAGGTTCACTYATAAAACTACACAAGAACTAAAATTTTGGGTTTTTTTGGATGAACTTGCAACCTGGACATCAAGCTGTACTTATATAGGGAATGGATAGCTCAGTTCTGCTCTATCCCATTCTCCAGCTGGAATTAAAGGGTATGTTTCCGTGGCTTGCAATAAATGCCTGCTCATGGGCATACTTGTCTCTGCCTGCTGTTCCCTGTCATTGAGCAGAACACCTCCAGCAGCGCTGACCAAGTCCTGGCTCTCCCCAGGCTCTTCCCTGTGTAGCTGTGGTTTTATCTGTTGTATTCTACTCCACATTATCAGTCCCTGTTAACTCCATCTCCTGTATATACACTCCTTCATTTTGCTGTCAAGCCAGAAAAAAAAATCTTTTATGCGTTAAGCCAACTTTTGTCCACAAGCGCTCCATTAAATCCATCAAATCTATTTTTGTCTTTTTTCTGCAATTAGTTCTGCCACATTTTGTGGCAGCTCAGGCCAATAACTAAATTATTAAAGCTTGGAGCCCTGCTCAGATAATATGGACACTTTCTGAGCAGTATAGAACAAAGGTTAAGAGCAGAACAAGCAGTGGGAAATGAAGCACAGAAGGGATGGAGCATAAAGATGTTTTGTAGCCAGTCCTAGCATTAATGTATTTACTGTATTTTCCATGTCATTTACACCATCTTCCTACTAGTTAATTYTGTAATCTAAAATCTGAGGACTGAGACTGCGGAGCACAACTGCTCTTCTGGAAATGGGGAGGCTATTTTAAATATTTGAGAATTGAAATAGAGATAGTGGATATGCAGAGAGGGAAGGCTTGAAAGTTTGGTCTGGTAAAAGGAATGTGTTTCATTTTACTTTTCTTGCACTATAAAATGAGTGCAAAATTAACAAGATKTGGGTGAGCAGTACTAGTTTAGAATTATCTCAAAGTGTTACACAAATGAAGCTGGGTTTGTTTTTGGGAGAAGCTTCATTTCCACTGAAGAATTATATTATGTCAGAAAATAGGAACTAAAACCTGGATTTGCTCCTCTTAAATTAAGAAGCTAAGTGTCAAGATACCATACTATTGCCAGAAAAGAAACTTTCAGCCACAGGTGTGCCTTTCTAGGCATGACATCCAGAGTAGGCATCTTAACCCCACCTGCCTTCTCCAAGATCTCTTGCATGTGATGTATTCCCCCTGATGTGAGGACCATGATCATCTGTATAAAAAGACCTCCCCTCATCCTGACCTTTRTGCTAACTGGGGAGGGAAAAAGCAAGAATGAGTTGAGTGAAATAAATATTGAGAATGTGGGTTTTTTTTAATGGGCAAGTGTTAGAGTAAACTAAACTGAAGTGGCTTGAAGACATCAGCAGGTTTTAGGGAGAGGAGCTAGAAAGGAAATTATCCCTGTGAATTTGTTTGAGAATTTGTCAGCTAGTCACACTCTGTTTGGAATGCTGGCAGAGACATGACCTAGGGGCAGGAAATAGTGTGTGTGCCAGTACTGGAAAGTTCATGGGGGATGCAAATCTAGCCAAAATACACAAGATCAGCTCTGTGTAAAAATGCAGCAGAGTACAACTTTTCTTGATTGTTTGTCAGTCCCCTGCCATCATAGTTCTGCATGGTCCAGGTTTGGTTTCTCCAYTCTCTTCACTTTCAGGGAATTTCCCAAATAGGCAGCTATTTCATAAGCAAATCCTRATGGGCACTCATCATATTTCACATTTAATGCTGCTTTGCATGGTGTTCATTACTTTAGGCACAATGATTAGTTGTTCATCAGAAGACAAAATCCTACCTTCTTTATAAAAAAAAATCTGGTTTCCTTATGTCTGTATTTAATATTTATAGATTGTCACATTGCTTTATTTGTTTACTAAATATATTTCTCCTCCAGAAGCTGTGTCAGAAGCGTGAAAGGGAGAAGCACACTTATTTGTAAGATTAAATTCCTTTTATCTTCCTTGCCACCAATCTTCACTTGGATAAGACAAAGTAGGTTAGGAGATCTCTGTAAAGCGTTCCAGTTCCCAACTTCCTTAGCGCAGAATTCTGAGTCTCATTCTATTCTTTCCTATTACTCCCATCTGCACCCTAGGAATAACTATATTTTGAGATAGGCTGACCTGGGGATACTACTCCTAGCACAGCAGATGCATCTTGATTTATAATGGGCTTGAAATCTTTTTATTCTTCATATCAGCCTTTTGTAGCCTAATATTTACTTTCTGATTCTCATCTCTGTTATGCAATGATCCTTAGAGAGCTGTGATTAGTTATTTACAATTGCATCCAGAGTTATTGTTGCATGGAATTTCTTATTGCCACCTCACTACACAGCCTRTTTTCTCATATTGGTCCCAGTTTGGCCTGGGTTTCCTGACCAGTATAATTTTGTTATCTTGCTTTTTATCATCCTCCCCAGAACTGCTACACATACACACAAACTTTATGAATATATTTGTTGTACCTCAGCAGTCACCTTCTTTTGACAATTTTTAGTCCTTCTCACCTTGATCCTTCTGAATTTCMTTATCAATGTAAGGAATATTATCAGAGGCACTTTCAAAATCTAAATAAATATCATCAACTAATTTTTCTTCTCTTATAAATACTTTTCTGTTTTTTTTAAAGACTGCTATAGTGGGAAGAGGGCATGATCTCCCTTCTAGCATATTTACCTTTACTGAGCCACGTGGTCATAAAGCTTCAAAGGACATACAGTATCTCCATAACCAATTAAAAAAAWTCATAGAATCATAGAAAGACTACGGTTGGAAGGGACCTTAAAGATCTTCTAGTTCCAAACCTCCACCATGAGCAGAGATGTCATCCACTAGATTAGGTGGAATTATTCTAATAAAAATCAATATGTATGAGACACTAACACTTATTTGAATAAGAATAAATACTTTTGAAAATATAATGKTTTTGATTTCTTTCTAACTAGAAAATAGCATAAAATATAGGCATTGTGGAAACTTACTGCATTCAGAGGATAAGCYTCCCCTCTGTGAGTCATTTGTGCAGTCATTAAAAGGGATGCCACATGGTGTTATGTTGATCTTTTAGAACAAGATAGCCACAAGGGAGAACTCAGTATTACTAATGTTTTCAGTTACAGCAATCTTGTAAGAAAAATACTTTTAACATTTAGCAAAGATTTTCTTTGGGACCCCTCAGTTGTTACATGGGCCTCTTATTTTTCTTCAGTTATTGAAGAACGTGTTAAAGCACACTGGCATACATAAAACACCTGACTCTCTGTATTACTGTTCATTTGGCATTAAAGTGTTTTGATATACTTACTCATTTAGAAAATGTTTCATTAATGACTAAACCATCSGTTTGAAAAGTCTGGCGGAACTGGCGGAACGGATTGTCAGACTAAACAAAAATCAAATTGCTAAGTAGGAAATTAAAACTTAAAAATTAAACTTTTCCTACAGTTTACCTCCATAATACTAGGTCATTTTCACAAGGGAAAGAAATGCCCATGTCCTTGTTTAACTGGTCAAAATGCGTTACCCCAGTAYGCTGAGCTCTATAGGTCCCTGCTGTGTTCTTGTCCAATTACAAATTTGCCACATTTTTGAATTGCCAGAACATCTTAATTTGAAGAGTTCTACTCCATCTCATTCTAAGAAATTAGTATTTTTTCTGTGCATAATTTTGCTTCCTTTCAAATGGGATAAGCTTTCCTAGGCTTTGGAAAAGTCCTGGAGGACCCAGAGAGAAGCACAGTCCTTGAGTGGATGATTCAACTCATCTTGAGATAAATGTGAGGACAGATAATGTGCACTGCCTTTGGGAAGAACCTCTGTCTTCACTGACTGTGGAAAGTAAACAAAACATCTGCACCATGCAGAGCTGCACAGGTACCTGARATTGGTTTTAAAAACAGGCCATCCACCCTCATGGATTAATCATTCTGAAAAATGCATCTGCCCRCAGGATCTCAGCTTGCACCTCTTCTCGACATTGCTACTCCAAATTGCCCGGTGACATTTCCATGGCAATCCTCTGCAAAGGCTCAGGTGGATGTCAGATCTGGATGGCAAATCCAGGCTCAGAAGCAGCCAGGAATGTGACTGTATTTTGTCTTTGACACTAGCCACAGAAATATCAGGGTTTCACATAAAGGCTGGGATGATATGGTAATGCTAAAAAGCCTAAAGAAAACCTTCTGAGTTTAAAATTATTAAAATGGAATCAAAGAGAGAATGAAATTTCTCTAGCAATTTAAGGATTTTGAGGTTTTAACTGATTAGAAAGACTTATTATTTTTAAATGTGTGGCTTCACTTCCTTCTTTTATTATTGAAATATTTTCCACTTCAATGTGTAGATTTTCTTTCTGTTTATAGAAAGACTATTTAAGTCAACTTTCATTTTTCTTTCTAACAGAAAAAAGCAGATTTGCATGGTGGAAGGACAGTAGAAGAAAAATCTAGTAAAGAGCATGACTTTTACAAAGCTAAGACTGCTACTTATTTATTAATGCTATTGTCATTATGGATTTCTTGACAGAATTAGGTGCAACAAAAGTGGAAGCTTCTCTAATCTCTCCCCATGTTCCATTTTACTCAATTACAGCACGCTTGCCTGCAGCACAGGTTAGCAGTTTGCTCAATCCCATCATAGCTACTGGATGTGTTCTAAACATGACTAATGCTTTTAACCAGATGGCTGTCCAGATAGCTCTTTTTCAATTTATTTTTTTCAGTATTTRTTTCCTGGGTCTCTTGTTTATATTTATAATGAGATTTTATCACCATATGTCCATTTTTTRTACCTTTTAATTACTTGGACTTGGTACACAGCATTTTCTTTTTGAATGACTCTGCAAAACAGTGAAATAACTGAACTTTTACAATTTGTGGTCATTTTCATACTCTAGTGTGTTTTTTCATAACCTCTTTAAAAGTAACTCTAGTACCTTATTCAGCTAATGCTGCTTCCTCTGAGAAATTCCAGAGATATTCTCYRAAAATACAAAAGGTTTGTCCATTYGTTGRGCAAAATGTTAATGAAGACTTAGCYCTGCAYSTATCACATTCCTGATTTTAGATAYGGAAATATCATCATCAGATGGCAAAATTAAGTGATCTTGTTCCCATATAGAAATAACCATCATTTTCCTTTATAATGGAAATCTGWGTGAAAGAACACTAGATTTTGCAAATAATTTTGGTGACTGCAAAATATGTTCCCAGCTTGGGACTCTATTTTCCACTCAGATATTTAAATTTACTTATGTGAATTATGTAATGGGATTTTTATTTTTTTTGTAGTTTAAGCATACTGCATGTAGAATATCTCACTAAGGATGTCTGCACATAATAGTTTTGGCTCTAATCTGTGCACTGAGCAAGAGTTACAGATAACTGCTGAAGTAATTTAAAACATAAAGAAAATATTTTTAATACGTGCAACCAATTTCTTCAGGAAAAAATGCAGCTTTTATTGTACTTGACTATTCGTAGTTGAGCAGCCTGAACTGAACCTAGGCGACATCGATCCAAGATATCTTCCTGGATGTTGTATGTGGCAAATCTTTACTGCAGGGAGATTTCTCTGTCTCTGAGTCTTTAGTTTGGTGTCTGCTTCCATGAGCAGAATATTGGCACTCATCAATGCTCTCATCAACTCCAAGCTGCCACCATGATCATCAGATACATCTACATTATTTTTTTTTGTTCAAGCAGTTTACTTGGTGTTGTTTTGAATAAAAAAATGAAGTTGCTTTCCCTTTGGAGTTGAAAGCTCTTAAACCTTTCTCTTAATTTGCTGCTATAAAGCTAGTACCCACCAAAAAGTCAAAATGTATTGTGCTCATGTAAAAGCTGTTAAATATTAAACACAGCTTGAATAAAGTATTCAGATTTATAAAAGACTTTATCTGAAGGGCTTCTTAGAGGAAAAAAACACTTGTGTGCAGAAAAAGCTAATTAATACTGGCAATGGATTCACAAAGAGAAATCAACATTTCCCTCATATAGTCAAATAAATGATGCTTTTCTACTCATTAAATCAGAAAGCTGTCATCTTGCCAAACAGTATAGTTCCRTGGTCCAAATACCAGATTCTAGAACTAAATACAAGCAGACTGTGGTACACGTTCTGCACAGTTTGTTCTCAGATAGCCTCTAACGTGATGTGCCTTTCAGCTGAGAGTGGGGGACTCAGGTCGAGCCTCCAGGGGCTTGGGAGATGCTTACTGGCCCAAGGGCAAGGAAAAACAGTGTCCCTGGGTGACAGAGACATGGCAAAGAGGCAGGAACTGCAGCCCACAGAAACAGTACTGGAATGAGTAGAGAGAACTGAGTCACCCACAGCCCAACCCCTWCTGTGACAGAGAGAAACTCTTCAGAGTGACCTGTGTAAAGTGACCTGGCTGTAAATCAAAACCCACTGTGATCACAGCAGCCACACAGAGAAGCAACAATTTCCCTGTGAGTATATAATAGATGGAACAGATTTCCTTATACACAATTTTATCTCATTCTGAGCATTCTCTCTTTAAAAAGTTTCTTATTTTGGTTTATATTTTAATAAAATCTGGGTTTGAGTTGAAAGAAATTTTCGGTCTTCTGTTCTCCACCACAAGGCAAGGGTTGTTCATCTCAGAGATTCACCTGTCTCTCCTCTCATTCCACTGCTCACATATCCTTTGCTCAACAGTGTGCAGCATTTGAATCTATCATAATTGGCTGCAAATTAATACTTAAATCCTGAAAAAATGCCAGGTTTTCAAAATTTGTGTCAGACAGAAGAAACATTGACACTTCTTTTAACACAGCTTCCTATTCTTTTGTTTTGTCATTCTAAGRTTTTAAGCTAAACAACACTTCTTGTCATTTTTATGAACTGAGTTCACTGYGAGTTTAAGTGAAGCCTTTAGTTTCATCTTCCTCTAATTTACTCTGGATTTTGAGCTGCTGCATTGACTCCTGAAGAGATGGTCTTTGTGCCTCCTGTCTAATTCAACTGTAATAGTAAGTTTTTAAAGTGAAACTTAACCATCTCAGTGTTGTGTAATGCAGCTCCACAGTAATTATTTAATCACCCAGTGGCAAGCTGAAATACTTCAACATCTGCTTTTGGCTTCGARTTTGTCATTTAGTTGGTTTTTAATTTTGAAAAATTCCCCATAAATGTCTATATGTCATTTATAAAAATATTTAGCTTAATTTAAGAAATTCCAAAGAAAGAAAATCTTCAAGTTATTTAACAGTTACTATATTTTTTTTTTTTTTATTCTGGCACTATGGAGCACTATTGTTGGGATCATTTATGTTTTCTCCCAATAGGTTGCTTTCCCGGTTTGGATTTATTCTTGCATCATCCAGAAACTTGGGAAAAATCTCCAGAAATTCTAAACTTCACTTCAAAATCTACATTATTATTTTCAGTAGCCTTCTCAARCCAGAGATCTACTTCAGTTTCTGAAAAAACTGCTGGTTTTTGACTCTAACACTCTGTTTCTGTGTTGGAGTTCTCCCACCTTATCTCTTCCTTCACAGCATTTCCTCTCTTTCTCTCTAGGTTTGTATGGCTGTTTCCATTTGCTGCACAAATACCACAAATATGAGTTCTGGAGAGGGTCAGGGAGAACTGGACGGGGTCACCCAAAAACGCTCCTTGGTACTGTGGGAGAGGCACAGATAATCGTGGGTCATCACATTTTGTTACTTGTTTATTTATTTGTAGGTTGAGATCCTGATTGTGTAGTCTGAATTGATTCAAAGTGAGCTAAAGGTCGGACTCATTTTGTCCAGGCAGTTGAGATGATTYGTAATTCACGTTTCTCCAGTTTTAGCCAGGGTCAAACACTAAAGGGAACTATGGCCGGGATGTTAACAGGTTCCTAACCTAAAGTACATAGGAATATTTTTAGTATCCATTCTTATTTTTTTTCCTTTTTAAAGAAACTTCTATTTTTTAAATGAAGAACACACAGAAAATTTCCTATTTATGCTCTTTTTTGCCTTTTTTTTTTTTAATTGAGTATTGTAATTGTGCATTTGTATGTGTTCCCTTTACAGCTCTGCTATATATATCTACTATATAGATTTTCTTTTTTTTTTTTCTTTCTGCATGGTTAAAGTGAAATTCTTTCATGTCCAAACGTGTTTTCAAGTTGATTATTTCATCAGTCTTACACCATATTTTCATTATGTGTGTTTACTGTTTTCTTCACACACTAATAGTTTCTCTAAGAGCCTACACAGCTCATGTTACTGTTTACTTCTGGTTAAAAGGTAAATGAGAATGTACCATTTCCTCATGCACACACAGAATCATAACTGTGTTATAACTTTGTGTGTGTGTGTGCACAGACAGACACACATATTTCCATCCTGACCCTATTATGAATTGTTAGCAGAGGGTTTAATAACTGTTTCATGGCCACCAGTGAATAGTCTAGCCAGTGAAGCTATTAAATAATGCATTTTTATGCCAATATTATACTAAGTAGTCATTGTATTTGTAGCATTTTCTAGTCTAAATRTCTATAACCCATAATCACTACATAATTAAATTTTGTGAATACTATGTTGCCCACAAAAACTCTGCTTAAATCTGAGAAAAGGCAAACAAATGATTAAAATTATTTTGCTATAATCCTTTGTTTCAATGCATTGACAACTTGACTTTAGATTTTTTATGTTATCTTTTGCTTTCATATGGAAAATATGGAAGTCATGATAGACTCCAGTTTATTGAATAWAAAACTATTTTTTCAACCTCTATTACTAAGGACTCAGGCTGAATTTGTTTCAATATTTCTATGGAGAAGAAATGGTGTTTTTCAGAACGTGACAGTCTGGAGACMATTCTATTGCATAAAGTGCCTTTAAGTGGATGGGTACTTCAATTAAAATAATATCTATCTGCAATGTGACAGGCTTGCAATAACTGGATTACTTGTCTAGTAGTCTAATTTGAAACCCCAGAGGTAATTACTGAAATCCACAGGAAACAAAGCTTAATTTGACTATGTGACCTTGTGTGTTGATCTAGATTAGTTGTTTGATGGCTTCCAAAACCATATCAGTTTATTTAACAGCCACCCTATAATAAGCTCCCAGTAAACAATTCTACCTCAGTCTACAGATTTTTATTTTGAAAGAGGCAAGAATTGCAGAGATATGGAATGAAAACTAAAAAACAGAAATAGCAAACAAATTGTCACACTACCCAGATCTCTTAYTCTGTTTTGATTGCAATTCCTAACTGCTGCATATATCTAATTTAAATGCAGAATAACACTGCAGAACTACACGATGTATTGCTTGTTAAGAACTGCTTTCACAGGCTTACATTCAGATTTCTTCATATTTTTATTCCAAAGGAATAGATCTGTTCTCTTGCAAACAAGTTTGGTTTGGTTGTTTTTATGTTCTTTGCCTAATCTAATGCTAAGAATTTTAATGTACTTTAACTTCACTTGATTTATTCATCTGTTTGATTGGTTGAACAGTGATCAGACATGTAGGTCTACCTAGGATGTTCTTTCTTTTTTCAAGGACTTGCAGTCCTGTGTGCTGAATACTTATCAGAAGTTGTCATTTTGATTGGGTGAATTGCACAAATGTTGTGTTTCACTTCCCTATTTGAGTAAGGTGATTCCATCCAAAAAGTTATTTGGCTTGTCCATTACCATGAAAACAGTACTTCCAAATAACTTTCTTCTTTTCTTATCTCTAATTTACTTTCTCACAGCCATTTCTGACTGCCTCAAAATTTCCTTATTTGAATTCCTATGGTATGACCCTTCAGAATAAGGACAGAACAGCTTGGACAATATAGATAAGTATTTTGAACTTCCTGGAATTGTAGATTCTGTTTTTCTTTCCCCCAAGCTTGGCTTTCCTACACCTCCCCCTGCGACTTCACTTCATCAAACTTTTCTTTGGACATTTTTTAGAGCAAGCATCCTATGAGTAATATAGGGTTTTGTSGTTTTTTAATGCTACTTCTCTTATCCCATTTCTTATCCTATTTCTCCACMCTGGAAGCCATCCAATAGCACAGCTCTGCCTCTAGCAACGCAGTTATCAAGATGTTTAAAGAGTAGAGAAGTTACTTTTTAGCTCTTTACACTTTTAAATGAGGCTATCTTAAATGAGGCTATCTTTCCTGTACTTTTTTTTTGTAGAATTTTTGAAGTACAAGGAAACTTTTCCAGCCTCTGGAAATCATTACACAAAGGAGTAAATGCTACTGCCTCTGCACCAAGAACAGGTTGTCTGTATGCCAGTGAAATGTTGACTGCTAGACATAAATCTCTGTGCTTCAGGAGCTGTATTAGAAGTTCTTGAACTCCCAGGCCTTCTGATAGCTGCAWATAAAGATTTTGGCACTACTTGTAATATCCAACCATGAGAAGGGGTAATTCTCAGGAGCAGAAAGGAAAATATATGCATATGAATGCTTTAACTGAAATGTAAAAGTATTAGCATTATTGCAGCTGTCTTCAATAACAATTTATACTGATACAATCAAATGTATGCAGGGATGAATTATTAAAGCAGTCCCTGCACATCTTGATCTGAGAATACCAGTCCCCTCCTGAGCAGCTCAACAGCACAGGCTGGCTCTCACCAGGGTCGTTCCACAACATCTTGGAAGTGGACATGCTATTTTGTGTCTGAGATGATCAGTGTGGGCACAGCCAGCCAAAACCAGCTGGCCTGGGGGTTTGAGTGAACCTGGGGACGGGTGTGTTCAGTGGTACAGACCCATCTTGTGCACTGAGCACGTGGGTRTGCCTTACAGAACTGCAGAGGGACAAAATCCCCGGGGAGGGACAGGAGAGTGGAGTCTGAACATCTCACCTGACAACCTCAGCAGCTGCAACGTAACCCTTTCATGGTAGAAGCTGCCCTGAAATGGGCATGAGTGGAGAGTATCTGAAATCCAGGCTTTTCCCAATGTTACAGCCCATATGCAGGTAGCAATTAGGATCTGCATGAAAGGGCAGGGAGTGAACTTTTTAGAGAGATCTTGTATTTGGAAGTGAGCATTATGAACCTCTGGCACAAACCACCACAGATGGTTCAGAAAACATCTGCGGTTCTACCCAGAGAGGGAGCTCTTGGGTTAACTGCTGGCTGGTGGTAGAAAATTTACAGTAGCAGTGTAAATTTTCTTGCTCCATAAGATTTTTGCGTTCTTTTAAAGGAAAAAAAAGCATTTTTATGGGCCAGTGTAAATACGGATTCAACCCGATTTACCTGTGAACAGAGAAAAGGAGCCAGCAAAGACAGCTGAGAAGGTGTGTCAAACTGACTATACAAACCAAAAGGGAAAGCTCTATCTTTGTAGATGTTAGATCTTCTACATGGTTATTTCACCTTTGCAACACTTGGCAAGTGTGCAGAACAGGATTTGCTTTCAGTAAAGCAAAACAGAYCCTATGGCTATGACAACCCACTGATTTTCCTTTCTTGTATCCKCCTGCATTCTTGGAAATACGTGTAAAGTGCTGCTGACTAGTCTGGATCTTTTTAAATCAACCAATTCTTTCCTGTACGACAAGCAGCATAATGAAAATGCAGTCATTAACAGGCAATAGGTTTGTACTGTCCACGAAAGACAAGATTAAACTGAGAATCATTGTGGTAATAACCAATAGCAAAACAAAGGTTATATGGATGAAAACTAAAAGAATTTTGGTCAATTGTATTGTGGAGATTTCACTGAGGCAATCTCTGAAGTACTCCACTGACAGGTGAATAGACTTCTCTATATTTCCAGTRAATTCTTATTACTGTGATTACAATTTTCCAAGTGTATACTGGAGGACATGTATAAGTAATAATGACAAGGCTCAGCTATTACTACATAGCCACATGTACAGAAATAAAATCCTTAATGGAATACCAGCCATAGCTGGRATAGAGGTTTTTGAGTTGGTGATTGAGTTAATAGAAATGGGAAATTATTCAGTAGCATAAAGCACAAATCCAAGAATTAAGGAGTAGAATCTAGAGTTTCTCCATCAAGTTAGATCATCTGTTGGAACAATGAAAAAAGAATAGATCTAGTAGAGATCCTGTGATACCCTGATGTGATGCAGCCATATGAAAAGAAAACATATTCTCARGGATAGAAATGTACTAAACAGTTACCTGGAGTATAGTGTGCAATTATAGCTGCTCACACGAGAGAATTAAGCATGCTGAAAAGCTGAGAAAGGCATCTAAAATGCTTAGAGCAGAGGAAAGTTTTCACATGATCACAGGGCTGGGCCACCTCTCCTRTGAAGACAGGCTGAGAGAGCTGAAGTTGTTCAGCCTRGAAAAAAGAAAGCTTTAGGGAAACCATAYTCCAGTCTTCCAATATGTAGCGGGGGCAGGGGGCCGGTTATAGGAAAGGAGAGACTTTTTCACAGGGTCAGTAGCAACAGGACAAGGGGGAATGGTTTTAAACTAAAAGAGGAGAAATTTAGGTTAGATGTTAGAGAAGAAATTCTTTACTGTGAGCATTGTGAGGCACTGGAACAGGTTGCCTCAGAGAAGCTGAGGATGCCTCATCCCTGAAAGTGTTCAAGGCCAAGTTGGATAGAGCTTAGAGCAACCTGATGTTGTGAAAGTCATCCCTGCCCATAGCCATGGAGTTGAACTAGATGACCTTTAAAGCTCTTTTCCAACCCAAACCATTCTGTGRTTCTGTCTGCCCAGAGGAACTTGTCTTTCACAGCCAAACAAAATGTTGCATGTCCATAAYATTGCCTGTTAATACACCAGARAAAAGCCATTTGAACTAATGGCCACTGCTGGCACAAGAACAAAAGGATATGAAGTGGCTATTAATAAGTTTATTCTGAAAAGAAGGTTTCTAAGCATCAAAACAAAAACATTTTGGAACAGCTTTTCCAGTCGCATCACAAAATTGAATGTGGTTAAACAGCAAMATCACAACCTTGATTAAATTATATGATCAACCAAATAACGAGAACTCCTTACAGAGTAAAGGCTTGCCTATGGCCTTTATTACTAGAGGGAAACTTTATACAAGGTTTTGGGCAAWAGGGGTCTAGATCCTATATCACTAGATAAGGTTCTGAGTTCAGCACACACCAAAAATATATTTGTTGTGCTGGTGTTTTTGTGCTTAATGCTTAGTTTCTATGTCTGTCATTCATTAACAACACGTGCAAACTTGATTATACTTTGGGTTTGCTACTGTTTAGGTACTTAATTACATCTCCATAATTAAATATGCATTAATTCTTTAAATATTTTTTTAAAAAATATTACTATTTCAATAGATTAGATCTTTCCAATATATTGTTAATCTTGTTATAGTATTACATTTCAGCTTGGAAATGTAATACTACACTAATGTGTAGTGTCCATTCCCCTCTCCTTTTAGGGTTTTATTGATTGCTGTAGTTACTAACCATTGCTCCATTCATATCATTTATGTAGGCCCAATTCTTAGTGATCCTAAATCTGTTATCATGCACACCTTGTTGTTTCTGTATTGTGAGATGCCAAGGTACCCAACATTTTATGAGGAAGACTTTCAAACAAATTAGTAGATCTTGTCTGCATGACAGTTTGGATTTGCAGGGCTGAATCCCTGCATGCATTGCCATATATTTATATCCACCTTAAGAGTAAATCACCCAGGTCTTGTACATGCTGTAACAMAGTCTATCTTGATATTTATTATTTGATCTATTAAAACATTTGGCTGTCTCCACACATAGTTGGGGGACCAATTAAAAGTCCAGAAAAACCATACAAAGTTTCTCATGTAATTAGACGATTCAGGGCATGCTATTAAGGGCCATCTGTTCTCCTGGATGACTGAGTATGACTGAGAAATGAGATGTTTCCTTTCGTACTTGAGGTTCCGTCTGTCTTGATTCTATATTTGATTAACTCTGCATGAGGGTGGGGGATGATTTTATTTATAATGGTCTTAATCTGTATGGCAGGTGAAGTGTGATTAGGGTAGGATGTTGAACTGTTTGAGACGTTTGAGACACCCTTTATGTATTTCAGTGCAAATAGCTCTCTTGAATATTTTTCTAGGAGAATCTCCATTGCTTTTCTATTGTTTACATTTCCCCACCGCCTGTTTTTCTTCCTTTGCTACCAGTGATCCAATTTTGCCGTGGAATAAATGGTGACAAGTAGAGAAAAATCACTGCCATTTCATGCATTTTGAATTTGGCTAGTAAAGCCAAACAGATCTGAGCAGTGCAGCAAAACATATGCTGTAAACTTATGAGAACTGGCTGGCTTTCCCCTCGGTARCATCTGTGCAGGCCCACCAAAGGTAACTCAGAACATGCCAGACTGCTGCACAAGGCAGAGATACCCAAATTAACTTTTAATTTAGGTATTTCTGCTGCTCTGCCAGCTGTGATGTGCCAATACCCTTAGGAGGAGATTTCAGTCGCATTTTATCACTGCAGCTGGTTGTCTACTTTTCCCTCTAAATGCCTCTAAAGCCTAGCAGAGCAATGACATGCAGAAGTACTTTTGTTTAACATTTCTAACAACAACTGATGATGGCTTTAGCTAGATTTTTGCATTAGCACACGCACATTTAAAACTTAAACCTGGCTCTAAATAATACTCSCACTTCTTTGTATAAATTTATGCAAATAAGATCAAAGGTCTCTTATGCTCTGCATACAGCAAAGTATTTACAAATCTGTGCCAAGCAAAGACATCTGATCTTTGTGTTTTAGTTACAGCAATGTGGGGGTTTATGTCTACTGTGCTTTCTTTGGTATTTCATGCACTTTATGTATAGCAGCAAGTAGACATATCAATATTCAAGAAACATGTTCATTTATTCCCTCAAATGCAACATTTTTTGCAAAACTAAACATGAAATAAGAGTTTATGATATCCTGCTGCACTTTTAGCACTGCTAATGTCACTGCCCTATCATCACCCTTAGGCATGTAAACATTGGCACTTACCAAAGCTTCCTGTTGGTGTTAGGAATGGTTATCATAAACTGTTTAAAACTAGTATTTGAAGTTAATTGTAGGCATTTAGAATAGAATAATGTCACCAAAATTTAGATATAGTTAGTTTTCAGGAAGTGAGTTAGTTATCTTTCACTACCTTTAGTGTCAGCAAAGAATAAAAAGGAATTTCCAGCTTGCAGTTATTTTTCCTGACTTAGAGAAGGTGTATAATTAGGTACCTCACTTGGAGAGAGATGTATCACGCAGGAGCCCACATTCCTCATCACTATGAAGAGCTCAACCCTAACTTCTCTTTTAATTCCCTGAAGTTAACTTCACCACTCCCCAGTGTGTGTTTCCATGGCCTGCAATGTGATGAACTCAGTATTTTTCAGCAATTAGTRTCTGACTCTAGAGACCACTTCTTTTTCTCTCTTGAGCAGAAAGTGCATGCATCTTTCTAGAAAGAAAATACAAGTGCAGCTACCGTGACCGTGCAGCTACAGCCATTAATGAAACACACCAYAGTGAACATGATTCATACAGTCATCTGGAATTTATTATCTACTGTGAAGGAGATGTGGACTTTTTTCATGTAATGAGAAAGAATTTTAATTCCTTTTGAAAGAATTCYTCCTGAAATGAAAAGCATAATTTCTTTTGTTATTACTATTATTCAAAGTGAGTGAAGTTGTTTAAAGAACACCACAAAAGCTATTAAAACTTTGACAGACATTCTGGTGAAATGTGAAACTGGTTTTTTTTAACTTTCCGKAATAACATTATTTCTTAATTGTGATAATTCTATGATCAGAAAACTGGAAAAATTAACTTTGATGGAATTTTTTTTTCCTAGAATGTTTCTTTCATAAGAAAACTGCATAAAAGATCTGGAAGCATCAAGATTTGGAGAGAAATTAAATCATTCATGAAATGAAATTTTCATCCTTTTAGGAGCTCTACTKAAAAGGTCATCTCACAAAGGTCTTTTCATCTTGGGAATGGTCATGTTGGCTGTCTGCTTTCTTGACAATTATAATGTACATCAGTTCTCACAGTTTTCATGCAAYGGAGGACAGTGTAAATCACTGCAGATTATGTCACTATCGGATAGTAAAAATTCTGGGTTCATAGATGTTTTTACATAGTTTTCTATGGATTTTGTGTATTGTTCATGTGCTACAGTAGTGGCTCTGCTTTCTCAAAATTTAGTAATAGTCAGAAATCTTTAGCATGTTCYTTATAAATTTCTCCACTTTCATCACAAGAATACGCATTATGTTACAGASAACTAAAACAAAAGACATATGCCCATGAAAGTCAAGGTTTGGAAAAAAAAAATTCCTGCTACACTGTGAGCAGGATGGAGAAAAGTGAGATTTCTGGCCCTCTTGGCTTTTCTAGGCCCTGGTAAAAGTATCTGGGTTTCTAAAGCTCTTCCYGTCTCAGCAAACTTGTTTAGAAATAACTACATGGGACATGTTTTCATACCATTGAGACAGTAAAGTCTCTGYTACTCAGTGGTCAGTGTAATTTTCCGTTAAAATATTTCACCTATAGACACAGCAGATCCTTTTTCACTCAGGATCTCAATCAATACCAGTTTTGTATCTTCTGTGCAAATTCCTTTGTCTAGTCTGCTGTTTTGCGTGCCATAGGGAAGGTTACAGGCGATCTCCACAGCCTGATCTGGCTGCAAGAACCTGTGAAAAGTTCACAGCTGTTATCAGTGACAATCCTGTCCATGGGGGAATTGTGGGTGAAGTCATTTGTCCCCCAATGACCCTTGAAGSCTGTGTCCCATCTGCCTCAGCCTGTGGAGCCCCAAAGAGCCTGKGTGACTGGTGCCTGGTGCATTTCTCCACGAGGATGAAGCTCAGTGGCACAAAAAGGGTGTTCCTGCTTTGAGGAGCAGCTGTCCAAAGGATATTTGGGGKGTTTCTGCATCAGTGGAGTTTGTAGTTTTCTTTGGGTTTTAAATCTTGTTTTTATAGAGGAACAAATGAGAATGGATATGTGAAAGCTCCCCTGTTAGGCAGAATATTATAGATTCTGTGTTCAAGCTGTATTTTAATTGAGGGTATCAAAAATAGAGTGTCATACAGACTGAACACTAGKGATGTTTTAACAGGCAGAAAGAATGATGAGTGAGAGCTGAGCAAACTAATACAGGCTTGAAAAACAAGATTTGATGACCTTTTAATCACTGGCTTGCTCAGTATGTAGAGGAAGATMATTTATTTTCCAAATGCTTCCATCTTTTTCTGTACAGTGGGAATAATAAAAATTAAGGAGAAATGTTAAATATTGGCAATTGCTTACAGAYTTTGATCAAAGAATCACACTAGCTATTTTCTTTGGGCAAGTAAATGCTGTGTGTARATACAGAACTTCAAAGTAMAAWAGGTCAYRAAATCRTGATTTGGTAAGGCATTCCTCTCARACTCATGAACTAAAAAAGCCAGCTGGACATTAAAGAGCCTTTGACAATCTTCAGAGGAAAAGACACGTTAGCACCTTTAAATCTGAAATTACAGATAAATACATTTTCCTTCCTTAAACCCCCTGTAGCTCCAATTAGGGATTCTACTTCTCACTTCCCTCCCAAAGAGTGGCACAATGCTGCTATGAATTATTGAATAGGCTGCTGTGCCTTATTTGATCCCAGAGGTCACTGCTTCTTGGWGCTGGATGAAACAAGTCAAAAAGATTCCTTGAGTACTTCACTGAGAGATTGTGACTGGCTTAATTAGGGAATGCTCAAGAAGTGTTGTGAGATCCTTGGATTAAAAGCATTATGTAAGGCCAAACTAATTATGAGCATTAATACAATCTTGATCTAAAGAATAATTTGAATAAGGGATGAAATCATAWCAAGATCTTTTTGAGTCATGTACAGGATGCTTTGCTTCTCTATATAAAATATCTTCCTCATCATTGAAAATGATTTTGTGGAGCAGAGGAGGGCAGTGCCACTCAGAAGWGCCAGGAAAATGCAGTGCCAGATGTGAGCCATTGGTGAACTGCAGCACTTGTTTCTTTGGTCACCGCTCAAGTACAAGACAACCTGTCCCCTACCCAGAGATGCCTGCAGACACCTTGATGGAACATGCAATGAGGAGCCTTCCAGACAAGGGGGGCTGTTTGATTTTGTTCTGAAGTTTGGGGAATTATCTTCATTCCTTATGAACACCAGTGGTGATGTGGCACAACCATACGTGTCCTTGGGTGAAATCCTGGCATTTCTATAGTCAAAGAAATGAAAGAAATGTTCCCTTTGCTTTCAGTGGAACCAGGATTTCCACCACGTACATGTATCAGTGCCGTATTCTTTCAGGTAAGGGAACTATAAAATGCTGGAAATGACATTAATTTATGTAGCCAAGTAGTCAATTTCCCTACAAAAGTAGAAAAATCAGACTGAACGTAAGTGACTGATCTCCAAATCTGTCTTGACAGTTGGATGGACCAYATGCATTTCCACTGCAGCTTTTTGCATAGTGAGCTTTATACATTTTGTAAATACCTRCAAAGTCTGGTAGCAGATTTACTTAATGAAATATGAACACATGGAGATTTAGACTTYAGACTTTAGATTTCTAAGTCTAAATTTTAAATATTGCTACATTCGATACTTTTGGTGAAATACACATATCCACAGTATATTTAAGAGATCATTTCTAGGATGAACTGAGTTGGTCCCTAGATCTCCATTGACTCTAAGAGGAGCCTACAGTAACTGACTACAATTAGTCACATCAATTTTATACTTTTCTACTTTATTCTTGGTAAGTACTCTAGGGTTTTAATGAAATGGGGCCAGAATCCTAAATAATTTAATGTTACCAAGCTAGTTACCACAGAAAYGTGAGCAGAGAATTGTTAGAAGTTAAATTTTCACTTTGATTACTGCCAAATGAAATATTTCAGTTGAATGACCATTTTCTTTTCAGGTGTTGGACAAATATGTCTAATGACTACACTTTGCACAAGCTCCACTTACAAGGCCGGAATTCCACACGCAGACTTCCTTTTAATGTAAAACTTGGGGTGACTGTCTAAAGCCAACATTTAGTTCTAGTCCATTTATTTTGTTTACTTCAGTGCTTCATTATAAAAAGATCCACATTTTTGTGTATCAGGGACTATAATTGCTCATATCCATAGAGCAGCTCACCAGAGAGTATAATTATTGCTCACATGTCAGCTCAAGGCAAGAATTAGGCTCAAAAATCTGACATGGTCATTACTCCTACATTTTAATTTGTTCACCTCCTGGTAGGACCTAACAGATCACCTATGCCTGTCCTAATTTCTTAATACAAAGAGATTAAATTCCTGCCTCTGTATCCTTTTTTGTGAGGGAGATAGTCACACCTGAGAATGCAGTTGGCCATACTCACAAAGACACAGAGCTGGTGCAGGGATGGGAAAGGCACACAGGGCACCTGGCCAGGTGTGCAGCACTGCCAATATCACAGACATGTCTGAGGTTACAGACACATGACAGATGGTTCTGGGTGCACAAGGATGGAGGGTGTTCTCCTTGGAAAAATCAAGCAAGGACTTGGGGCAAGTTGWGCATCTGCCACAGCTGGAGAGATTTATTCAGGCTGGAAGTGACATAGCCATTGCTCATGAGCTGTGTGTAGATCAAAACCTGGTTTGATGTGGCTGCTAAAGACCCCTTCAAGACAGGGGCTACAGCAGGGATGGCCAGAGCCTGCTCTGCATGCTCTCTGTAGGTGCCACACATCCCATCTATGTCCAGGTGCAACTTGCTCCAGAATTCAAAAGCACTTTTATCACAGGAAGACACTGGACTGTCCCTTACTCACCTGAGGAACAGGAGCAGATGGGGGCTCTGCCCAGCCCAGGTACCCATCCACTGCTGCTACACTGGCCTGTGCACTGCTGGCACTTCTGCTTTCTTCTGCTTTCCGTCTGGGGTACTGTTAAATTTCCTGAGAACTCTCACACTTCAGTACAACATAAATCTTCAGGCTTTAACACAGAGTGTTGTGGTTTGTGCTACATATTGGGCTAAAGCAAACAAGTTATGTCTTATAAAGCAACAAAAAACTTCAAACATCCTTCCTTTGACTATTACCAGTGAATCCTGGGTCTCTAAATAATTGAARAATATCTGGTACTCAGGTTGTTTTGGGCTGGCTTACTCTGAGTTTGTGTGAAGATTTCCCTCCATAACAGGGAGTCCTGACCATCTCAGAGCTACATTGCAGGGCAAATATGCATCATTCCTATGATATCGGGAACTACAGACAGAGCTGTAATTCTACAGTTGGTCAAGATTTCTCCATAAGACCCTGGTAAAGTACTTGAGCCTACACAGAGATASCTATCCTGCTCTCTATCCTATGATCAAGTGAATAAAGGAACCACTTTTTCCTCTATATTCATACAACTRATTACAAAACAATAATATTTTTTCAGAAAATTGTCTCCATTACAGCAATGATGGAAGTGGTAAAGTAAAAGCAAGTCAGTTGTGAACATTAAAATTTCCATTTTAATATCTTTTAGTAATAAATGTTCACAAACAAGCACAAATTAAATTAATTCAGTAGATTTTAAATTAATTTTTCCCCTTTAGTTTACAAGACYGATGTCTCACAATATGATTTTAAGTGGTTTTACAAAATTGTTTCAAAAGAAATGATTCTGTAGAGTTTGCATACACTTGATATATATCTTTGAAATTATTTGTTCTTGTGCATGTTTTTAGTTACAGAATAAAGACTGCTTAAACTTTTATTGAGACAATTCAAGTAATTTCCTTATAACTAAATGAAAAGCACATCATTAAAAGAAGATTTAAAGGCAAGGAAAAAAAAGCCTTTTCATGAGAGCAGAACTCTTGAATAATTACTTCAGCTCTGGCAGTTAATTCTTAGTAATTTAATGAAATCTTAGTATGCAGTACTTTATCCCATATGTGTCAGGAGTTTTCAGTGAGAGAAAATGAACTCTGGTCCTAATGTGTACTCTGGGAGTGAGAGGCACTGGGCAAATATTAGAGCAGGGCATTTAAAACCTTATTTGCTCGGGTATCTTGGAGGTCTCTTGGGTGTCAATAACAGCAATGTGTGAAAAAATGTGTGACTGTCCTTTCCTTCCTCACCCAGCAGTTATGGCCCTCTCATGCTGACACACAACCCATGTGCCCAGCTCTGTGCCAGCACCACTCACTGTGACCCAGCTGCATCTCCTCACCCACTGCTGCTCACCCAAACCCTTCTCTGCCCGTTCTGTGCTGCTCTGAGGTGCCACCAGAACACTGGCCACACCTGAACCTCAGTGGGCAAGGCTGGCAGTGAAGTGTTAGGCCACTGAGGCTGCAATTCCTCTCACCTAATCTCAGCTTTCTAAAGGTTAGAAATATAGACACTGGTCTATTCCCTTTCCAGCTAATGGAAGGAGACAGGAACAGCTGGCCAAGATTTCTCTGAGTGGACCTCTCTGCTCACCAAAGGTGTCTGTCCTGCACCTACAGGGACATCAGCTGCCTAACACTAACTGCATGTGGCATTGCCAGGTCTCAAGAGYTTGCAGAGACAGAGCTTGACCTTAATGTGCACCAGAATGATTTTAGCATTAACAGAACCKTTTTTGGCAAGCCCATTGCTCTACATAAGAAAAGATCTGCACGTTGTCCTTCCAGCATCTGTGCCTAATATTTCAAATTTTGCAGATCGCAAAATGCAAGAGCAATACAAACAAAAAAGTGTTCTCAGTGATGAAGAATCATCATTAGAAGCTAGTGAAATAATTTTGTAAACCATTTAAAACCAGTCTGCCAATAGGTCAAGTGCAGACTAAGTTAACTCAAAAGGACTATGAATATTGATTTTTGAAAATTAATGAAATAAATAAAACAACACTTGCATTACCTGAGAAAAATTAAAGGTGGAACCAAGAAAAGTAGAAGCAGATTATGTACATTTCTCAAAGATAATTGCTGAAAGTATATTTATGTCTGTAAGTACAGAGGGGAAATTGAAAATGATGTTATTTATATCTCAGCACATTTAAAGTAATATTACATAAGTAATTCCAATGAGTAKAAGTCCAATTAAAAGCCATACAGCATAGAACAGTGCTCTCATTACATGAAATACTTCCTAATAAATACGTGAACCATTGAGCAAATTCTTTTCATTCATACCTGCACAGAAGAAGATAAAGGTAATCGGTAGGACAAAAAACATCTGCTAGTGCTCGATATGTAGCTTTTGTTCATTGCCAAATTACACTTTCTGAAACTTCCTTCCTCTGTCACTACTCTTTGATTCTTTATSTGAATAGAAAGCCATTTGTGAGCATGAAATAATTTGAAATCTGATACATTTATCAGGATGTGATTTTGAAGACCTTTCAGTTTAGTGATTTAAGTTTTTGAGGAAAAAAAAGTTACTTGCTTTCTGTCTAGTACTACCATTTACTTTTTTACAAATACTCTTTCTGTACCTTATTTTTTTCATGATGGAGCTGTTTTGACTGATGTCACAGTTTTAAAAGTCAGTGAAGAATATGTTTCACTGAAATGAAAGCCCTAATCACACATTGTTTTCTCTTCTTAAAGCTGAAACTGGTATAGAGGCACATCTCTTAGAACATTCAGATCGATCTTTTTTTCTGCTCATGAACAAAGAATTCAGGAGCAGAGGAAAAAGATGCAGATTTTCTCTGTGACAGGAGACAAAATCAGAGGAAAAAATCCAAAACAAAACCATTATCCCCCACCCTGCTTCTCCTTAAAATCCTTGGAAGACCAACTCTCCCTCTCACTTTGTGTTCTGTGGATGGAGACGTTTGAGCCAATTGGTGACAGAGTTGGGTTAGCATAAGGACCATTTATTGAAGTGAGGAAAARTAGCTCTTCAGGTCAAATACTTCCATATCTTTTGCCTTTTCCAGTGGTTCCTCAGTACTGTTTTCTGAAATGACTATGTTGATTACTGCTGCAAGAAGATCATTGCTCTAAAAATGCTCAACTGACAAAGATTTCAGAGTGTATATTATCAATTTGTATGAGTCAGACCTTTGTTGGCAAAATCTCAATGGAATTGCAAAATACAGTTTTCCAGCTCAGCAAACTTGTACCAGCCATGTAAAATTCTAAGCAGAATGCCAGTTCCATGCAGCAGAGTAAAGGTTTCAGCATGCTGTAAAACGCATCCCTAGTTTTTTTCCATTCCAGTAACATTTCAGCATTTTTATTGTAGCAAGWTTTTGCTAGCTGATACAAAATTGCCTTTTTACATTGTGCTCATCCCAGAAGATGCAAAACAAACCTGACTGTGAATGTGTACACACACATGTATCCACACACGTGTTCTAGCACATACACACATCATCAGTCAGGCCCCTAATACCTACACCCCAAATTGAAAAGAGGGACTGTTTGATCACCAAATGCCCATACTGAACTGAAAAGTTGGGGATATGTTTTTTAAAATGTTCCTCTTAATGTGGCCACCAACATAACTGACAGATCTCTCCTGTCTCTCATCAATTAATTTTTTWATTGCTGTAGGTGAAAGCTAGATTTAAACAAAAGTCTTGGAGGCAGGAAGTTCCTAAGTTATGTAACATTCAGTAAGCAGCCAGCTTCATCAGTTTAGATTTCATTTACTTGTGAGGAAAATATCAAAGGATCTGGAGATTTTATTTGATCTGTTTATAAAAGTGTAGAGATCAACGGCAAAAATCAAGGTGTAATAGTTTTACTGATTGATAAAAAAAAAAAAAAAAAAACAAACTTCTAAAATTCCTAAAAGACTGGATTTCTTCTAAAAGCCTTTTTTTTCTCCATTTAACTTGGCAGTGCTCAATAAAACTGAAACACTATTAAACTAAGTAAATTAACTATCAGAAACTATCCACTGTTTGGTTAGTCAGCATTTTCACAACGTGATATAAAAACAGCCCTGATATCAGATTGGGAAAACTCATGGCTCTACATAGGTTCTTAGAGGAGAAATTTCAATGTCAAAATAACAAATGATTCCCATGTAGCTTTAAATTTTCATTTTGCTTCCTAAATTATATAAGGAGATGGAATTTTATTCTCGCACATACGAGGAGGAGCTAGGCAAATTTAGCAACATCCTGGATAGATGGTTACATGTAACATACTGAGCATTGCAATAGGATGTGACATGCTGCACATTGCAAATGACATAAATCATTAAATGCTTTCATGTTAAAGGCCCTCAAGTAATTTATGCAATTTACAGGACAGTCCACAAGTCAATGTTTCAAGATTAAAATTATACTGCTACGGGTTGTTGAACAATGTCAGTGGTCAGTCCCCTTCTTTTTCTATCACCTTATTTTGTGGTTGCCATTAGTGATATTACTTAGCCTGTTTTCTCACTATATAGGCACATTTCTGTTCCCTGAGCCAAGTGCTCACAGAATAATGTGAATATTATTTTCTGTAAAATGCAGTGTCATTATGAGTATTTGCTTAAGCACACAACAATTGCTTGGGTTGAGAAGCCAGTAAATACCTCTCATGTTACTGTCAAAGTCTTCTCATTTTTCTTAGGTTTGTATGTACATGGAGCTGTATGATTGCATTGCTCAAAAGAATACTGAGATCACATCCTGACTTCATAATTTCTACTGGTTTTCTAACATTATACACTCCACTTTATCATTCTAGAAAATTAAAAAAGGAAAAGGGAATTGTGGTTTTTGTTCATCATTGTTCAGCATACAAAACGTTCCTCCAATTTATTTGAAGTTTTACCTGAAAATTTTAGCACTGAGTGGTTATTGAAACACACACAGAGCCGAAAGGAGAATTCTATTAACTTAATAAAAATAGAAACACAGATGTCAAGCACAAAAAATCCACAAAATGTTAATTATTCCTTCAGCATCATAATGTTCTCTGGGATAGCTGTGAAAGTAAATTACATCCTTGTTGGAGGAAATACCAAGCCAAATGCTATTACTGTACCCTCTGATTTTAAAAGAAGACACACAATGTCAAAGTGTTTTATTCCCAAAAGATACCTGACATTTTATTTTTCATTATGCTTCTTTGTATGTGTTACAAGATTTATTTTCATTAAATGAATGGAAAAAAAAGAGGAAAATAGAAATAAAAAATTGAAGTCCAGGCAAAAATAAACTATCTATCGTCAGCATCTCTGCATAAAAATGCCAAATGTCCCTGGCACTGGGATAATTAGCTGCTTTGTGTAACAAGGGATATATGGGAAGCATTACCTCACTCACAAACTGTATGGGCTTTCATTGGTGGTATCCAGTCTTCTCTGGCCCTGGAGAGAAGCCCCAGTTCCAGCTGCAGATCCACATCTCTGTGTCCTTTGATCTGGTCTCTCTCRTCACATGAAGTCTTCAAGGACAGGGGGACTTCTTCTTTAGAAGTAGAACAGGAACAGCATGTCCTATCTGGGGCTGGTGCAAGCTGTGTTTGTCTCATTTTTTATATCATGATTTCCTTTCATCACCTGCTGACTCAAAGGACATAATTAGACTAATCCTAAATAAGAAATCACTTTATATTACATCCATGAGCACTGTTACTGTAGTATAAACTCCTGCCAGTGAACAGAGGATGGATAAACAAAGGCATTTTTCTCATGTGCATTTGTCTTGTTAGCAATGCCAATGAGCAAAATCAGTTGTCTTCTTAGGCAGGTTGGGGAACATTAGCAACAGTGGCTGTTCATTATCTCATTTACACAAGTAGTCTTTGCTAAATAGACACACATTCTTGTATCCTCACCGCACAAACAAGACAAGATTAATGAAGATCAAAAAAAAAAAACCAAAGATAAACCTAGAAGGATTGCAGATATGTATTTAATCACAGGACCACATATCTGATTTTCATAAGGTATTTGCTTACTTGAATTCAAGCCCATTCATAATAAGGAATAAGCACTTCACCAAAATTTGAGAATTAGATATCAAAAAAGTCTGTTTTATCTGCTGAAGTAAACTGAAAGGAAAATTTCACAATCTCTGGCAGATTGAAAGGTTAAAATCCTTCCTCTTCCTTACCCTCACCCAGACTCTTTACCCTTTGTCTCCAGGAATACATCACATGAGAAAGAAACTTGTCAATTATCAAAACTTTTAACTCTAAGACTGGGATTAGACAGAAAATAGAAACATGTTTCAAAATAAATGCAGTAAAGAACTATGGCAGTAATAAAAGCAGCCTTATGCTTCATTTTAATATTTTCTCATTTTAGTTATTGGTTTGCAATATCAGCATCCCATTAGAGTCTAAGCTACAAAGACTTCAGGATAATAGATCTTCCTTTAGGCACCAGTGTCTGAAGGGAAAGGGACAATTTAATATTCTAAAATCAGTGGTACTGTGTGGGCAGTAAGGAAGAGGGRCTTATCTGTAGATTTACTGTGAAACAATTACGCTCCTGCAAGCTCTAAATCCCTCTCCTACTCACAATTAAAGGCATAGATAACTTCCTAATGTACAGCAGCTGACAGATCAGATGATGGAAAGCCAATATCTATCACTCTCTGTTTACTTCTTACTTTGTATGGGGAAAATCAGCCACATGCAGAATCCATTCGGGATAAAAAGAGCTTGGCTAGCAATGCATAGWGTGAAACTGTTTCATCCATCAACTCTCTCCAGAAAGACAGGACTGGATGTTTCATTTGCAGGGCAGAAGAGGAGATACCAAAGAAAGAAGCAATCAGTTCAATAACAAAGGGGAAACTCTCAAGCAGGATTTCAAGTTCCTAAATGACTTCTTGAAAGGCTCTTGCACAGCTCCTTAATGGTTCTTTTGTTTGTCCTCAGAAAGGCAATTGCCAGAAAACTTGATTTCAATTTGAAAGCTTTCATTCATAAAGAATGCAGGGCCAAAGAAAAGGGTATGGAATATTAACAGGTACAGTGAATCAAATTCCGAAGACTTTCTTCAGAGTTTTTGTTTTAAAGCCTATAAAAAACTCTAACCAGATCTGGAAGAATCTTTAGCACTTCATGAAMCCCTGTGTTTAACTATGAAGCTCTTACCTCCAATTTTTAAACAGTTTTGTACTGTTTGTATTTCTAAATTCMGTTTATTTCACTAGTCAAATTAATCCAATCCTTCAACAAAGCTTACTTTTAGTGCACATTRCTGTTCTCTTACATCAGAGAAAGCTATGAAAGTGATCCTGCTGAAACCAAAGCATCCTATGGCTCTCCTAAAGCTCTTTGGAGGCAGAGGGACTTGCCCACTGCAGGAGGAGGGATTTATTGCCTGAGGACTCAACGTCTATGATACTTGGATTGTCAGCTTAACTACTTTTATAACTTTCTTCTGTGTCCTTATTTTTCCTATTAATCTCTTATCTTATGGGATGTAAAAGGAAGACTGACAAAATAAAGTGTGCAAGTAGGAATCCAAATGAGTAGCTTGGCTTGCCTCCAAAATATCAGTAAAAACATCCCCATTTTCACATTACTTTTCAAATTTCTGTATTCTTCCTCCTCGCCTTCTCTAAATTTCACAGGAGATTCCTGGTTGATCCTTACTTGTCATAAAGATTTTGCAAGAAATTTGTTTACRGGGGATTTAACTAAGATGGATTGTAATAGCTCACTTTTGTTAACTCAAGCACAGCAGCACCAGCCGGGCAAGGGAGGGGAYTGTCCCGCTCTGCTCTGACCTGGGGCGGCCTCACCTCGAGTGCTGGGGACAGCTTTGGGTGCCACAATGTAAGAAAGACATTAAACTGTTAGAGAGTGACCAAAGGAGGGCAACAAAGATGGTGAAGGGCCTTGAGGGGAAGCTGTGAGGAGCAGCTGAGGGCACTTGGTCTGTTCAGCCTGGAGGAGACTGARRKKAGACCTCAGTGCAGTTACAACTTCCTCATGAGGGGAAGAGGAGGGGCAGGCACTGATCTCTKCTCTGTGGTGACCAGGGACAGACCCGAGGGAATGGCCTGGAGCTGTGTCAGGGGAGGTTTAGATTGGATATTAGAAAAATGTTCTTCACCCAGAGGGTGGTTGGGCACTGAACAGGCTCCCCAGGGCAGTGGCCACAGCACCAGCCTGACAGAGTTCAAGAAGTGTTTGGGCAGTGCTCCCAGGCACAAGTTGTGACTCTTGGGGACCATGCTGTGCAGGGCTGGAAGTTGGACTTGGATGATTCTTCTCTTCCAACTCAGCACATTCTGCAATTCTGTGAGTTACTGAGGAGACCGACACACCTGGGTCCAAACCCCAATGCCTCAGAGATGTTCAAGATTTACTGTGCATGCAAAACTGATGAAACACCTTGCACATGCGGTGTGCACTTGTCTACTCAGTTGTCTGCTTCTCTGGCCCAGCAACTCAAGATAAGACTGACAGATTCCAGCTAAGAACTGGAAAGCATCAGATCCTCTGCTGAACCCAGAAGGAAGCATACCCATTTCCTGGGCACTAACCCAAAGGCCCACTGCTCTAAGCGATATGTGAAAGGAGCTGGATCAAACCAATGAGAAATCTTTCTTGAAAAAGGAGTCTATTCTGCTCATTTACTGATAATACAAGCAACTCCTTGACCTCCAAAAAATTTACCKAAGAGGACACATTACCTCAGTCTTCAGAAAATCTGGGTACCTTTCACAGTGTTATATCTCTGACTGAAATGAAGTCAAAACCACTGTGTCAATTGTGCTCCTTCAGGATCACATTTCAGTCTCAGTGAGACTGGCACAAACAAGTAATGACTATGGCAGATACTGATCAGAAGTAAGTTACTTCCTTTTTATTCACTKACCCATAACTGAAGTGATTGAAGATCACCCTCTCAGAAAATGGTATCCAAAAAGYAGGTTCAACTCTTTTTCATCCAAAAGGCTGATTAGATTTAAGTCTTTGCAGCAGTGTTTTTATTTTTGGAATGAAAGGATGCTTGCTTTGATCTTACAAAAGTATATCACTATTTTTTAAATCAGTTTAATTGTACCTGAGTAGCATATTTTTGTGCTTAAACTTATTGTGCAGAGAYTTGCATCAAGGAAAACAATAAAAGGAACTGCAACAATTCTTGTTTCCAGTTTCTATACAAAAAGTTTCTATAGTTTCCACTATCCAGTGTCAGAGTCTTGGTGTTAATTTCGGTTGTTATTATTAGTGATTATTTAAACAAGAAGACACTTCTTTATGAGGCTTTTGGACTTTATTTTAATGTTARACATAGAAAGACAATGACCTGTTTCAAAAGATAAAAAACATACTTTAAAATGAGATGCTGCTGTATTGGGTGTGGCTGAGACAAGGCTAATTCTCCCCATTAATTCTCCCCCACCTTGTATGGGGGTATGTAGAAAAGTGTTGGTAACACACACCATCAGTTCTGTCCCTCCAAGACTCCCTCTATTGCACCCAGTAGAYTGGGAGTAGGCAAGAGTTTGGGAGGGAGCACAGCCAGCACAGCTGACCCAAAGAAACCAAAGGGATATCCAAACCAGGGGACTTCTGCTCAGCGATAAAGGCTGAGAGAAGGGGGGAAGGGGCGTTCAATAGTACAACATTTGTCTTCCAAAGCAACTGCTATTCGTACTAAAGCCCTACTTACTTCTTGTGAAGTGGCTGTATATCACCTGCTGACTGGAAGCACAGAAGAAATCTTTTGGGTTTCCTTTGTTTCCATGTGCAAACTTTGCTCTTTCTTTTTTTTTTTTTTTTTTTTTTTTTTTTTTTTTTTTTTTTTTTTTTTTTTTTTTTTTTTTTTTTTTTTTTTTTTTTTTTTTAACTGCCTTTACCTTGAATCCTGAGTTTTTGTTTTTCTTCTTACTTTCTCCACCTGCATCCTGCCAAAGAGGGAAGAAACAGGGTGGCTTGGAGGGCACCTAGCACCCAGCCCAGGTCAACCATCACAGTTATGAAATATTTTTAGCATCTTTCAGAATCAAAGGTGCATTAACCTTTATAATTTTTGTAACATRTTTTTTTGGTAGTATTTATTACTAGGACATTAGAGAACTCGCTACCAAGCATGACTACTTAYTTTTTTTTCTCTGTTTGAAATAGTTAGCAGATTGTTCAATGTGCTGCTAATCACCATGCAAGAAACTTTAGCTTCTAAGTGATCCTGAAATCAAAAATCAAACTGGGGAAAAATAATGAAGAGGATGGAAAAATTTCCAATGCACAGATTTACCCTGTGGGATTTGTGGAGGCTCAAAATTATTTTATGATCTTATTATTTCTTTGTTTTAAATTGAAAATACAAATCCATGTTTGTTGTGGGCTTAAATTCCTCTCTTTTTGTTCATTTTGGKAATTTTTTTCCTTCCCCCATTTGTTGCTGGGATACCTTGATGGCCGAGCTGTTTTGTTAATGGCCGGGCGATTGAAGGGAMAATGACACCTATGGCCACACCCTAAATGGGGAGACAGCTTTTGTGTGGTGGGGTGGGGATTGGGGARTGGGTTTGTTTTTGTTTTCTCGCRGTTTGGGAGAGAGAGGGGTTTTTCCTGCTGGCGCCCGTGCTTTTGCTCGGCGGTGGCTTGCTAGGACTCCAGCTTCAGGAGGGTGAACTCTGCTCCATTCCCGTCTCGCGTCCGCGGGATTCCTGCTCGTCTCTTTTGCTGTCCTGGGTTTCTTGCTGTCCAGAAGAGCACCGGCGTTTTTCCGCTGTGAGTTTTGCAGAGAAACTTTTCKTCATCCACCTCTGCCATCTTGTATCGATCATCCCAGCCACGGGAGATCTGAGCTAGCCGGGATCCGCACCACCACGTCCCCTGCATCTCTGAAGAGTCATCGCGCCCTCCCTGCTCAGCCGGGGGGGCCAGCGGCGCCGCTGCCAACCAAACTGTAATCTTGCCAAGAAGGAGACTGTTTCTATAAGGCTGTCACTAGGTTTGGACTGCGCTGTTGTTGCATTGTTATTGCTACTTGTTTCACCTTGTTATTTATATATATATATATATTAGTAAAAACTGTTATTCCTTTTTACCCATATTCCTGCCTGAAAGCCCGTGATTTTTTTTCAAAGCTGTAATAATTCGGAGGGAAGGGGGTCATAGCCACCACTCCAAGGGGGGTCCCTGCCTTCATTAGCAAATACCTGTCTTTCAAACGAGGACAATGTTTTATAATTTTTTTTTTTCAATTTAGTTTGAACTGTTTTAGTCACTTAGAAATCCAATGTTCAGGATTTTCTRATATTAATAACTCAATATTTCCTTTAAAGGATTTGCTTTGAAACCTCACTTTCTAAGCCCTTATAAAAGTCCAATTTGAGTGGCGTTTATGTTTTAATAGTGAAGGACCCGTCAGTTTTTGAATTATAAAGTTTTATTTTCAAGGAAATTTACATCATCTTTTAATTCCTTCAGAGAAAATGAAATTATCTTTTTAGAGTTTCCCATATTTGACAGGATTTTGCAACGTTTCTGTGAGCTACTTAGGTATCTCACAGGGGCTTTCTCAGTCTTGTGGTGCAACTGTAACTTAAACATAGAAAATCAGTATGAGATGACATTTGATGCAGTACTCAATAGCAATCCTTTCAGTTACAAATGGTGTAGTATMTTTATTTGTGAATTCTGTTAGAAAAATATAAATACTCTCTCCTGGAAACATGCAAAGAATTCAGGTTTGAGGAATGGTGGTTTGGACACGTCAAAACCTACTCTATTCCATTTATAATCAATTTATCTAAACATCCAGTTTTTWAAAATGGAATTAACATCCCTGATGCATATATGAAAATGTAAATAGTGATGTTGTATATGGCTGCAGCCTGACTTACAGCTGTCATTTCACCAAAGAAGGAGAAAAAATACATTGCATAATTTCAACCCAACAAAATAAGWCCTCCAGCAAAAAAAGTGAAGCAAGGCTCTGTAAAATTCAGTCGATGAGCTTTGAGGGTAATATAAATGGAAAGCAGCCACTTTTGAGAAAGGCAAATTAATGGAAACGAACTTCTCTTTGATGTCTCCAAATTCTTTGTTGCTTCAAGTTCTCTGTCAGCTCTATTGAACTCCTCCGTTTTGCTTTATTGAAGACAGTTTCTTCATCTTACTATCTTTCTTATTCTTACTRTCTAAATGTAAAAAGAGTTTGGTATTTTCTGCTACTGGAAAATCCAATGGCTAGCAGGTGAYCTACTTCCTGTGAATAATTAGCTGAAATAATCTTGACTCTGATCAATAAAGCTTGGAAGGAAATATGGTTTTAAAACATTACAATGTGCATAAATTGCATTTTTGCTTTGAACAGAACAGACAAGAAAACCTAATGGATAATCTTGGAAATAAAAACATACTGAAGAAGGCTAAACAAAGGAACATCTGTGAAAGCAGCTAGGTTAAAAAAARTTGGCAAAACTTCAGCCCAAGTTAATTGCTAATTAGTATTTTTCTTAATCACATGGGTCAAATAGAGTGACTGAYCTTATTAGATAGGGTGCCAGTAAAGAAGCTGGAGGCAAAAGTTTAGTTTCCTTACTCTGTGGTTGATTTCCTGTGTCACTCTGTTCAATAAAATAGAATCAAAGGCACTTTCTTACCAAAAAGATAAAAGCAAAATAGAAGGATCAGAGAAGCATAAAATTATAGAATAGTTTGGAAGGGATTGTTGTGGTTTGACACTGGACCAACCACCCATGAAAGCTGCTCMTTCACCCTCCCCTACTACAGCTGCACAGAGGAAAGAAAAATTTAACAAACTGTTAATGAGTTAAGGACTGGGAGAAAACACTCAGGGTTCAACTTGGAGATAAAAAACAAGCTCAACTTAGCGATACAAAGTGAGTTTATTGTTAAGAAAATCAGAGGAGGATAATGAGAAAKAAAATCAGCCCTCAAATACACCTTTTTACCCCCAACCCCTCCCTCCTTCCCACCAACAGCGCAGGGAGACAGGAGGTGGGGGTTTTGGTCATCACCAAAGTTCATCACCCGAGATTTTCTTCCACTGCTCAGGGAGAGGAGTCCTTCCCCTGCTGCACCATGGGGTCCCTCCCACAGTTCTCTGTGAACTTCTCCAGAATGGGTTCCAATCTCACGAACAGCAGTCTTCCCAAAACTGCTGCAATATGAGCCTCCTCCYATGGGCAGACGGCCCTCCCAAAACTGCTGCGGTGTGGATCCCTTGTCCATGGGGTGCCGTCCTCCAAGTACAGG
>NW_026623236.1:4249339-4259337 GCF_030028575.1 Malurus melanocephalus
CATGTTGTTCCCCTCACATGTCCTCACCTCCTCCTCTTCTCTGGCTGGAATTAAAACTGCACCACTACCTTTGTTTTGATTTCTTCTTAAATATATTATCACAGAGGCGTTTCTAATTGGCCCAGCCTTGGACAGCCGCATGTCTGTCTATCTTCAGAGCCATCAGGGTTTGGCTCTGCCGGACATGGGGGAAGCTTCCAGCAGCTTCTCATAGAAGCCACTTCTGTGCCCCACCCCCTGCCAAAAACCAGGCCATGAAAAACCAACACACAGACTTTAAAGATCATCTACTTCCAATCCCCCTGCCATGTGCTGGGATACTCCTCACTCGACCAGGTTGTCCAGAGCCATATCCAATGTGTCTTTGATGGGGCATCTTCAACTTCGTTGGACAACCTGTTCAGTGCCTCACCAYCCTCACAGCAAAGAACTTCCTCCTAGGAGCTAATCTAAACCTACTGTCTTTTAGGTTGAATCTATTCCCCTTTGTCCAATTAACACAAGCCCTTATAGAAAGTCCTTCTCTGTCYTTCTTGTAGGCACCCTTCGGGTGCAATTAAGTCACCTCAAAGTGTTCTTTTATCCAGGCTAAATAAACCAAATTTTTTCAGCCTTCCCTCATAGCAGAGGGGCTTCATCCCTCTAATCACCTTGGTAGCCTCCTCTGGGCTTGCTTCAATAGGTCCACATCTTTATTATGCTGAGGACCCCAGAGCTGGATGCMGTACAGGAAAAAAATACTGACCAGGAATGAAAGATGATTATTCATGGCAGCAATGAAGTGTTCAACAGYATCTACGAGCTGAAACAGCACACAATGGAGAAAACACACGCCAGCAAGAAAACTTTAAAAAACATTCTAACAGCCTTTCCCACTGCACTGCATGAGAGACAAAACTGGGCTAGATAGACCCTGGACTCACTGAGGTGTTCATTATGTTTCAAATGGATGTGTGCTTCTCTCCTTGGCATTACTTGCTACTTGACATAGTAGTTAGACCCCTGTGAAATGTATTGATTGACAGTCTAAGGAATGATCTGTGGGACATTGGGACCATCTCTTTGGCTCAGTATTGACTTTTAACTGAACTAACTCCCAGAACATGTAGGCAGTCTATCTGATCTGTTTCCCACAAATAAAATATAAGTAGCAACGACAAGCTCATCTTCATGAATATTGGCAGAACAACTCTGAGCCCTGAAAACAAGTGTAGAAGTAATTCCTTATGAGGAAGAGTGGGCTTTTTAACATATGAGGATGCACCAGTGGCAGCATAAGTTTCTTTGAATTTTGACAGTACTTCAAAAACTCTGGACAGTCTGAAGCATTTAAAAGCTGARGTATTTAAATGTCTGAAGGAATAGTGTTCTGAGGGCTACATAAATTAATATTTCAAACGAGGAAACAGAGGTGAAAACATATATTTTTTTATTTTTTATGGAACCTCACTTGCAATGGCCACAATTATGGTTGTGAAGGTATTTAATTTCTTCTATGACATTTAGAGGTTTAAGAACATGATATGTTGTGCTAATATTGTTCATGTTTGTTCACTACCCAAGTATGAATTATTATCAAAGTGTAGTAAAAATCCAGTCTGGCTGGTTCTGAGGTATGGAATATAAAAAAACAGATTTCTGAATACTTTGAAAAATGTTTAGGTTGCCCTTTTACACTCCAATTCCTGTAACTTTTATCTTGACATATACCTGCCTTTGGCATGTTTGAAGAAATCTTGTTTTGAAATAACCAAGTTATACATCTTAAAACTTCCTGCCTCAGTCACAAATGTGCCATATTGCATATTTATTGACAGCCACATTGTCTCTTAAGAGAATTATATTCATATGTGAATGGTTCTCAATGTATTCATGCACATATCTGTGTGTAGGATATGGGAATAAAGCATAAATAAAATAGCAGAGTGGAAAAAGAAATAAAAATTACAAAAGCTATTGGAAAACAACCTCCCTCCAAATGCGAGGTGCAAGGGAATACAAGGGGATCATCTCCATAAATAAATTTCTTCATCCAATTTCACCTTAGGTTCTCACAGATCAGTGCAGAGCAAAACTTCTGATTAAACTTCAATCTAATTTTCTTACAGACCTTAAGGAAATTATATATAAAGCACATTTATCAAGTATCACATGTACTCCACAGAACTCATATTTCTTTATTCTCAGATATGAATTATCCAAGTAACCTACATAAAAATTTCACTCTGCTGACTTGCTGCTCTTTCTTGCATTGTTTCCTAGATCCTTGAGACGTGAAGTAATATATTCAATCAAGCTTATAATAGAGAGCAAATGAATGTCACAGTTGAACAACTGTGCATTTATTTTACATAACATAACTGAAAGATCAAACAGTGAATTATTTCAACAAAAGTCTAGAATTTAGAAAGAACTAAACTAAATAAATTTAGTTAGAAATAAATTTAGTTCATTTAATGAACTATACTTATACAGCACTTTCCATGGATTTAACTGAAGTGTCCGTCCCCTTAACAGGGGTTTTAGTGTTTCAAGTCATGACAACTATGTCTAATCCCAAAATTACACATATAACAAAATTTAGGTTCCCATTCCTTGCAGCCAATTCATTTTAATTACCCGTTTTCTTAATAATGACAGGGTTTTGCAATCCTGGTTTTGTTTTGTTTTGTTTTGTTTTGTTTTGTTTTGTTTTGTTTTGTTTTGTTTTGTTTTGTTTTTTTCTTGGGGGTGTTGGTTTTGGGTTTTTAAAAATATATTTTCTTCTGATGTTTTCTACTCATTCAGCAAAAACATGATCAATGACAGCACAGATATATTTTGGCGGATGGGTGATAATCTCTTAAAACCTCCTATGGAATGATATTTGTGGCAACTTATGGGTACATGCAATTTTCYCCCCTTAAAATTTCCACAGCCCAGATTTTCTAGTTCTAGTGTGCGAGTCCCACACACGAAATTTCAGATTTCTGGGCAGCTGCATCAGGACATAACTGTACTGACTGATTTAAATTTTAAATTGTATCACTTGAATCACACCATACAACTTTTAAATGGCATCTTCATTTGTACCTAGTGGTGCTCATATTTGTGTATCACCACCATTTCGTATCAGGCGTGGGAACCATGGTAATGTGACCCTCATGCTGGAAGCAGATGCTCTTCCTCTCTGAAACAACAGCTGCTGGGAGAAAGGATTTATGTCAGGTCCACTGCCCATCCCTGATGAATGCCTGGAGCMACAGGAAGCACAGGTTAAGAGTTTTGAAGCAGATACAATATTGATTGCAGCTACCTTGATCTGTTAGAATTATCTACAACCATTCAGCTGTAGAGCGGAGTAACCACTGACCTAGGATATGTGATGGGATTTTTCTGAGGGAAGGAGAGTTTCATGCAAAGGAAACAAAGTTTTATCTTTGGAAGCCAGTTGTTATAGCTGAAATATATTCATCAAATAAATTTATCAGAGCCTCGTCACCTTGTCACTTGTGTATCTATCTATCCATCTAAATCATATATATATATATATATATATATATATATGCATACCTCTATAAGTGATCTATTCTATTGATAAAGCATTTACATTAGAATATAATTTTACTAGTTTAAAATATTTAAGGTTTTCTGAGGTGTGATTTTTTTCGTCTCTAACCTTCTTTACACAGTCACCAGATACAAATAATTCTGGGCTTCAAGAATCTACATTTTTAACATTAACCTGAAGCCTACATTTCACACCAGGAAAAATGAATGAATTARTGGTTTAAGCTTGTTAAATTCAATGGGACATATTTACAATTAGGGCAAAATTAAGTGAATGAAATGATGACAACTTACATGGCTGAGCAGATGGCACTCCCTTTCCTCACTTAAAAGAGCAGTACAGCATGGTCCTTCTGAGGAGAAACATTAGATAACTTTGAAGATTAAACTGGACTGCATAGTCTAAAAGAAGAGATTTATGAAGAACAACTTATGTGTGCAGCCAGCCTGACATGCATGACCTCAATAGTGCCACAATATAGCACAGGTTCATAAAACAACTTCCATGTTGCTACACAGCACAGAGATTGTGGATATTTTTTAGTAGGAAACTTCTCAGCTCTACTGCCAAGAATCCTGGAAGGAATGAAACTAGTAAAAGCAAGTGCCAAGGGGGAGATTCTTGCATGAATCAAAATTCTTACCTGCGTGTAAGATTTCCAGACCATATGCTATTTCCTCCAGTGTAGATTAGAGCATGTGTGTCCATATTTAGATAACAACCTCCAAAAACTCCCCTATGATTTTACATCCAGAATACTAATTTTTTTTTTTTTTTTTTTACAAACTACAGATAATAACTACTCTAACCACTTTCTGTCAAATAACTCAGTAGTGAGGCACATTCCGGCACACATGTACTCCTTTCACTTCTGAGTCAGTGTTAAAGCCCACCTCTCTCACAGCTAAATTCACCAGGTTACCAGTCAGTCTTCATGTGGTCAGGGAAATGTCAGAGCAGAATACTGAGTTTGCTCTGGTTTGCTTTGGTTTGGTTTGGTTTGGTTTGGTTTGGTTTGGTTTGGTTTAGTTTTGTCTGGTTTGAAGGAACTCCTGGAGGGTTTCTAGTCAGTGCTATGTCCCACCTCAAGTAAGACTATCACCAAGACAACACTGCTATTACAACTCTTCCATCACAGGAATGGTGCTTTGGCTGCGACAGCACAGGATCCTACAATCATTAGGAATCAATCTAAGATCATTGAGTCACCCAACACTGCCAAGTCCAACACTAAACCATGTCTCGAAGTACCACATCTACATGTCTTGTGATATCRTTTCATATCATATCATATAAAACCCCCCACATGAAGGTATTTTGGTTTCTTATCTGAAAATAGGGCAAATTTCAGTCCTCTCTAAAGAAAAATACATGCTCCCTGGAAATCAAAACCAGAGCCCTATTAAAGCTTCCTGTAGCCTAAAGACTTAATTTCATCCAAAGCAGAGCATTTTTGGCAAAAGTAATTGAGACAAATGTCTTTGACAACACAACTGGAGATTGCTGGGTGCAATACTTCCTTGGGAAACATGGTGCAAACTACCTCCAGAAAAAGGAATTTACTCTCTATTCTTTGAGTTCTGACCTGGCTAGACTGGTGAGGTGCTAGAAGCAATAGCACAACCACTGTGTCTTAAGTGGGCACCTGGTCTTTTTACTGTGTGAAATATGATTAAGTCAGTATGTTCCAAGAAATGAAATTCATTTCATCAAAACTTATGCCTGACCCAGTTGAGTCAATAGAAAGAAATGGACATTGTAACCCATGACTCAKCTGACACCCCACGCTTGCACAGAGGAATGCTGAGCAAAATGTCTCAGGATTCAGTCACAATAATGTGGCTGTTCTAATGCAATCAATTTTCCATATTATGAGGCAGTCAGCAAGGACTGCTCACATGTTCTTTGGTTAAAGTTCTGCATATAAAAGTGTAATCTGATTTTTTTTATATCCTAGGATATAAAATTACCTGTTTACTTCTCTTTTTATAAACATCATGAAGAAAGCCTTGTGGTTTTCTAGAAGTACTAAATTAAAGAAAAACTGTACGTTCTTACTCTGATTCTTCTTTCTTCTCAGATGTCTGTTGATGAATACAAGGAAAGTCTCACAACACTGTTTTGTTACTCTTAGATAAATAATGATATGCAAATGAAGAAAATTATATGCTATATTGTCACATTAATTTTTAAATATCATTCTGACTGCTTGCTAACATGCTTTTACCATTTTTCTTATSTAGTACAGTAAGTCTTTCAGTATTGATTTCCCAACAGTGAAATTCTTTGAGGGAAAGGTTTTATCGTTCTTTAGCATATACTGCATAGAAAGGAATAGAATCTGTTGCTATTAATTTTATTTAAGTGATGACAAATAAAGTACTATAAACTATCTATTCTTAACTGATGGCTGTGAACGTTAGCAAGTTTTTTGTTTTCCTGTTCTCCTCATATCATGTCTAAGTTTTTATACTGCTTTTGTAGGACAAGGTTTTCATTGCATGAGGCTGAAATGTGATCCTTTTTTCTTGCTGATAAGGCTTTGTTTCTGAACAGAAAGAAAGATGTCATTGCATAACTCTCTGAACATCCTGCATCAGATGATTTGTTTAGAATTGCAGATTATGCTCAAAGGGACTGCTCGAGCCATATTGGCTTCATCAGAATTACATACAAAATAGAGCCATCATGMACACATTATAATCTGTTTTGAAAACAGCTTGATGCTGAGCAATGAAGAATTATGATGCCATTTTTTTTTATTTTTAATTAMATATAGCGCTKAAAAAAGGGCTCAAATGAGAGGATTTTTATGCCTCTGCTCATGATTTTCACATGCTTTTCTCAAAACAGTGTATCTCTTGCCCCACATCAGCTAGGCAARATTGCAGCTATGACAGTTGAGACAGTGCATTTCATATGTGTTACCAGGCACTTCCAGTTCTCAGGTAACACACATGCATTAAAATATAAAGATGCTGTATAAATCCTGACAGACTGTAGTTCTTCAATTGAAAACACATTCTTTCATGCTCAAATTGTTGTTGWTACTGTAGCCTTCCAGCAAGAGCACAGCATGCATGTTTGATAGTAATGTAATCCATTTATTTTAACAACTGATTGAAGCCTGTGTGTTTGGAGTTTGTTCTCAGTTGACCATTCAGTTGTTTGAGATTACTGAGCATGTGGAATGGTTAAATAATGAGAACTCATGACCTCTAATGTGATTAAACACCTCTCTGCTTTTATGTTTTATTATTAATAAAAGCAACTAATTATTTTGTATGACCTTTTGCCACAAAGACATCCTTTGACTGTTCTTGAGATCAAAAGATATATTCATAAGAAGATCAAAAGACTTTATGAGCAACTAGTAGAATCAGCTTCCTTCATAAACTACAAACTCTTTATTTCAAACTGAAGCTTCATTTCACTGCTGTCTCACTTGAGACTACCCGCAGTGCTAATCATCCCATGTTTGGATAGCTTATTTTTTATTTATTGGATATAACATGAATTTGCACCATGCACAAATACACATGCACATACACATTGATCATTTATTAAGAAGCAATGTTAGATTACTTCACTCAAAAGGTGGTAAGGCATTGAAATGGGCTGCCCAGGGAGATGGTGGTGTCACCATGCCTGAACATGTTTCAGAAATAATGTGACACTCAGTGCCATGGTCTAATTAACAGGGTGTTGATCAGTCAAAGATTGCACTTGATGACGTTGAATGTCTTTTCCAACCTTAATGATTCTATTTTTATATGTAATTACTGGGGATACTCACTGAATAAAGTTAATGCAAGTTCTATACACTACTTTTGTAAAGTGTTCTTCAATAGAACAGGAGCACACATCTCAGTAATTCTGCAGTTGAATGTACCCAGATTTTGCTCCTTTCGGATGAATAAAAAAGTCATGAGAGATGCTCTGTTAATGGTGGGGATACACCAGATTTTGTCCACCCTGAAAATATTGGGATGCTTCAACTTTTTTTAAGAGCAAACCTAAAACCTGTAGTAGGTGGCACCTTGGCTGGTATTCGAAAGCTGTGCACAGTAAGCTTGCAAGTTTAAGAAACAATCCTAACTACTATTGCAAATTTAGGAAGAGAAAAAAAAAAAAAAAAGAAAACAAGAAGGGAGCTATGAATCTAAAACTAAATTTATACAGCTCTTCTTTATTTTATTTATGTAGCTTAAATACAAAACAATAAAGTGAAAAACATCCTTCCAGGCAGCTGCCTAATGGTGGATGGCCTCAGGATTTTTAGATGCCTCTCAGTAAGCCTACAAATGCAAGCAGAACCGGTACTCTCAGAAAAAGCAAAGCCACTTTCTTTTTTAGAACAGTAATAACGTTGCCCCTGCCTAATTCTACCGTTTAGATTCAGCTCTCTGTATACAGATGACAGSTTTGCAGGTAAAAACACTGATGTCTCTGAATATTTTATTTGTCTCAGCTGAAAACATTATATGGAAAATGGAAAACTTGGACATTCCAATCTACATAATAACTGTCCAGTTTGCAAAGCATCTGCATCGCTTGCATGCACAAAAGATGCACACAAAATGTATAAAAAAGTATAGCTGCTGATATGTCACTGTAATAGAACACTGCAGAATGCTGTGTTATTTTTCTTCCCCTGGGTTTCAGTGAGAAATAAGTAGTGCTGTCAGAATGAAAATGCTCTCTAACTTATTCCGTCTAATTTATTTTTATCGTTTGAAGTCTAAAATGAAAGCTCCAATATGTAAAAACTGTTTTCAGCAGTTGGRAAGGTAAATTTTTCAAAATAAAAAAAGAAAATGTATATTAGCTCAGAAGTTTTCCACTATGTATATTGATAAAAAATAGTTTTTTGAAGAAAAGAACATGATAAAAATAATGCTGCTCAGATTATCCAAGAAATGGGGATGATATATTTTAAAAGTATGCAGTTTGTCACATCTGAATACTTGTGTTTAGAAAGACGGACACCTCCCCCACTTAAAAACTTGATGTATTGAAATAAGCCTAACTGCACCTAATGCATCTGACCTCATTACSCATCTCTGACTCCCTGTCCTCCCTCCTCAGCCTCCTCAACCAAGTATTAGTAAAAATTTCTTCAACCTGTCAAGCATTAGAACAGGCTGCCCAGGGTAGTAGTGGGGCAGTCACCATTCCAGAARGTATTTGAAAGATGTGTAGATGTGGCACTGAGGGACACGGCTCAGTGGTGAACTYGGCAGTGCTGAGTTAATGGCTGGAATCGATGMTCTTAAAGGTCTTTCCAACCAAAATGATTCTGTGATTCTATGCCTCTATAGACTCCACTTCTGATCAAGAAGCCTTACCGCAGCCTTTTCAGCACAGCTTGTGTGGAGAACGTAAGTTTTCATACAAAGATAATTTCCTAACTGGTGAGCTTGGCTTTTCTGCTAAAAGGCAGCTTCTACTTCCAATGCAGTGTTAAAGAAATACTGCTCTGATCCCATTTCATCTTAAAWTAAGCTGGTTTTGGCTGGGGTAGATTTAATTTTCTGCACAGTGGCTCGCATGGAGCTATGTTTTGAGTAACAGATGTTTAAAGAGACCTACATCAATCAGCAAAACACTCTGAGAGACATTMACGCAATTTCTAGCAGTAAAAAGTATAAAAGCGAGTGGGGGTCACTTCAGGTGACCCAGGTGATTGTGAGCTCTGCCAGCCGGTCCTTCAGCGGGCCCAGCGTGCGGCCGGAGCCCAGGGCTGGGACAGGCAGGACACGCTCGCTAAAGCCAGCCCACAGCTCCGCTCCCTCCCTCCCCTGGCGGGAGCACCGCGGCCCTTCAGATGTCTCCTGTGGGGTTCCATGGCTTCCCACTGACTGCACCTTCCCGGCTGAGGCGGCCTTTGCAGCAAGCTGGCCACTACGGCAAGCTGGCCATTGCGGCAAGCTGGCCACTGCGGCAATCTGGTCATTACGGCAAGCAGGCCATTGCGGCAAGCTGGCCATTGCGGCAAGCTGGTCATTGCGGCAAGCAGGCCATTGCGGCAAGCTGGCCTTCGCACTTCCCCTTCAAACCGCAGCTCATCCCAGCCCCGACGCGAGGCCCACGAGGCCGCGGGCTCTGCCCACACCCGCAGGGAACACCCGTGTTCGGCCGAGATAAGCACGAGTGGGACGCGGAGGGCCCGCAGCCAGGAGCTGCCAGCGGGCCCGGGGCGGTGAGATCCCGGCCAGCCCCGGGCCATGGAGCCGGGGAGCGGCCCCCGTGATGCCGCCACCGCCGCTGCAGGTGGGTCGGAGCCCGAGGCCGTCAGGGTTTCCGGGAGGCCCGGGAGGTGGTGAGGGAGGCTGCGAGAAGGTTCTAAGCGGGGAGCGCCGACCCGAGGAGATGTCCCCACCCCGCGGTGTCAGTGATGCCTCCTCTGGCCTCTGGGGACATTCCGCGTGTGCACCCGCCTGCCCAG
>NW_026623236.1:4260329-4434752 GCF_030028575.1 Malurus melanocephalus
CAGCTGCCTCATCTTTGTGCGGGAGGCCTCACGTGGTGAGGTGATCAAAGAGTGGTTTCCTGATGAAAGGTTGAGTTTATTTGGGAGGAAATGGCAGCCTTCCACTGCTTTGGTTATTAATAATGAAGAATCTCAACTACGACTTGTCTATTTTTATTTAGATTCTTAGTTCTGGTATGTTGGAAATCTGAAGTTTTTCTTTGTCCATTTCACCTAAGTCCAAAGGAAAAACACTGTATTGTTGTGAAGTTTTATTGGGTAGATGCTGGAATTCAATTAATGTTGTTCGTGCTCTCTGAGAAAAAGGTTGTGTGAATATGCAGATATAAAATAACAAAGAATTATCAACTATCAATATTTTTATGTGATTATTTCTAATGTCAGTGAATTGAAATGATCATTGGTGATCACCCTGCCCTTAGGAATTTGGAAATCATGGGGCTTAGTCACTTGCATTTTTCTCATTGATGGAAGAAAGTAACAATTTTTTCTTATCACAGAATGGCCTGGAGTTCTAGTTCCTTAAAGATCATCTAGTTCCAATTCTCTTGCCTTGGGCAGGAACACGTTCCACTAGCTCAGGTTGCTCAAAACCCCATGCAGCCACGTCTTGAACAGTTGCAGAGATGGACTTTAACCCCAGCTGCCAACTAAGTACCACACAGACTTTTGTTCAGCCCCCCCCCACCCCAGTGGGGAATCATAAAGAAAAGGTAAACCTAATAGGTTTAGATAATAATAATAATCTAATAATTGAAATAAAATATTAGTGATACTAAGTATACTAATATGATTAATAAGAATGATAGTCATAAGGGAAGGGGGAGAGAGTAACAGAACCCAAGAGAAACACGTGATGATGGGAGTTGCTCACCTCCTGTTGACCAATGCCCAGCCTATTTCTGAAAAGAGGCATCATCTCCCCACTATTCCAATATTCCTTCGGCCAGTTTGGGTCASCTGTCCTGGCCTTGCTCCTCTCCCAGCTTTCAGTGCAGCTCCTCAATAGCGGAGCATGAGACATTAAAAGTCTTACCCTCTTACTTAGGGTAAACACTACATAGCAACAGCCAAAACATCAGGATGTTATCAACATCATTCTTATACTAAATCCAAACCCCACAGCATTGTACCAGCTACTAAGAAGAAAATGTCCCAGCTAAAACCTGGACAAGCATCCCCGGGTTCTCTGGGCAATCCATTCCAGTGTCTCATCACCCTCACAGTAAAAAATTTCTTCCTAATTTCTTCTTTCACCTTTGTTTTATCACTACTTGCCCTTGTAAAAAGTCCCTTTCCGGCTTTCCTGTAAGTCCTTTTTAGGCGCTTAAGCACACCCTGGAGCATTCTCTTCTCCAGGCTTATCAACCTCACCTCTCTCAACCTGTGTTCACAGGAGAGGTGCTCCAATCCTCTGATCATCTTTKTGGTTTAGATGTTMTCTTAATTTTAATAAACTAGTAATTGAGCTGAATTAAAGTGTAAAAAGTGCTTGTCTATGGCCTTGGCTATGAATGCATGGCAAGTCTCTTCAAGGGTTCGCTATCTTTTACAATCTCCAGTGCTTCATAAAATAATAATTAGGCACTTTACATCTAGTTATAGTTGTAGTTAGTATATATAGTGTATGTAATCATTCATATATAGTAGTTATAGTTACGTTAGTATCTATAGTGTATGTAATCATTCTTTATTGCATATGTGTGCTTTTTAGAGTACTGGATTCCTAGCAGTATTCCCTCTTTTCCTTGTCCTCTACTACAAACATTTCCTTTCTTCTGAACAATCTCATCTTTCATTCTGCCTGTATTAAATTTCTGTAAGAAACCCCAAGACAAAATTTTTAAAATACAACAGATGCATTCTGGAAGGTCACCTGAATCAAACTTGTTCACTGAAAGATACTGAATCTTTCAGATTTAAAAACCTGTGGAAACCAGCTGTTCAGGTAAAGGCTGAAAGTGTGAAATTGAAAAGGAAATTATGGTGAYATTTTAGTCACTATATTTTAATATGGAAAGAGGAGATATGCAAAATAGTCGTGGTATAATCCTCCAAACTCTTGATGATTGCCTGTTTTTGAATTCTGCTTTGAAATTCTACATTCAGTTAATACAGTCATTGCAATACGTAGAACCTGGGAGATAAGCACTGCTTTCTTGTAACTTGGCAGTATGTAAAGGCTGGGATTGTTTTCCTCAGTCCCTAATGCCAACTGTAAATTTACTCTTTATGTAATTATTATAAGCATGTATGAAACTTTGTAAAAGAATAAGGGTCTGAATTTCATGGTCTCATAAATTTAATCTCATAAAGATATAATGAAAAGTATACCCTCAGTTACCAAACCAAATGGATTTACACCCAGCTGATTAAGTGATAACAATTTCATTTTGGTAGGGGAAGAAATCTGTGCTGACATAAGAATAGATACATTTACAACACTGAGTTATACTTTAATTTCCGAACAGCAGGTTTTATAGAATAAATTCTGTTTTCTGGAAACACATTCATTTATGCCTTTAGTAGTCAGAATAGTAAAGAGAAATGTGATAATGGTACTGTGTGCCAAATTCACTATATATTGCTGTGAGTGACATATAAAAAAGGCCTGTTGGAGGAGAAAAGGGAGTGCAGCTTGTAGGGAGAATATATACACAATTTTAAAGTACCAGAAGACTCAGTCTTAAATTACTATTTTCAAATTATTTCATTAAAGAGTAAGACACAGGAGCTTTTAGGGGCCTAACTGATTTCTTATATCATTTTGAACATACTTGATATTTCTCATGTCTTTACTTTGCACTGTCTTTTATTTTGTGCATTGAAATATGTTCATGAGGTTATTCTCACAAAGTTTTTTCCATGTCTTTTGGGTTTTCTTCTAGAAAGCTTCCCCATCCTGCAACCCGAGAGATATTCAAAAGATCTAGRATGACAAACTTCTTTTATGGGGTGCTACTTCCAGCCTTGTAAAATTTCTCTTGTTARTTAGGAACCTTAAATAGGTGTTTGAAGGTCTCAGCTTTTGCTGCCTGTGGTGCACCAGTGCATCTCAGTGAAACTGGCTGTCCACAATACATGTGTGTGCATCTGATGTAGACATTTTAGCAATCTTTTTAGTGCGAATGTTTCTGGGTCATAGCTTCACCACAAAATGTACAAATGACTTGGCTTATTTTTGCCATTAGAAATCTCTCTTTCTGCCCATTGATAATAAAAGAAGTCTAGACAGCTAGCTCAGTTGTAGCCATTTAAACTGTAAATTTCTGTAGTTAAGAGGATAAATCCCATGTCTAAAATGTTCTTGAAATCCTGAGGGATTATGCTTGTTTATGTTCTTAAATTCTCCTAAATGGCTATAATTGGGGAACAGTAATAAGCTTTAAAACATGTTTTCAACTCATTCATATTGCTTGGATTTGGAGAATTTATATTTGATTTTAGAAACTGAAATTATTTAAGAGTTTGAAGAAACAAACCATGCTACATTTAAATCAAGTTTCCTTGTGCTTTTGACAGAAAATATTTTAAATATTTATAATTTTCAGTATTTTTTAGCRTTTTTTAGTCCATTTGAGAAATAAATGCTGGAGTTATTGTTAGGCTGGTCACAGGAAAAGCGAGTTCTTCCCTCAGTGAGTGTGTCCACACTACATATCTTTGTGTATTATGAGCACAGGTTGTTTAAAGATGACATTATGGAGTAGCCTTGGTTTAATATACATTTTTGCAATAAAAGCTGCTTAATTGGAACACAAGGCATACTTCAGTTCATCTTAATTATGCAGCTGTCCCATTATCATTTTTTATTATAYACACAAATGACATTGTGTTGGGCGTACCAATTAAATCAAGTTTATTTTATTGTTGTTTAATATTGTAGYCGTATGTGTCTGCAGCTCAGCAGCCCAGTTCCGCTAGAGCACTTACAGCATTTTGTGCTCCATCATAATGAGTCAATGTCTTGGTTCCTGTTGTATAAAGTAGATGAGGTTGCAAAGATGTGGGTAAGTTTTTCCCCTTTATTTGCACTGTGTAATTGACTGGCTAGCTAAAGTAAAAATCATGGCAACAAAACAGTTTTCCTTTTTATGTTTGTGCCTTTAAGAACAGGCCATACTCTTAAAATTAGAAGTAAAAGCATTTTTTAGTATTTAGGGCTGTCTGAAGATTTTTAGCTGCATAGTAGTGGTGAATGGCAATTTGTTTCTGTCCTGACAAATCCTCTTATTTTAAAATAAAAACTTCACCTGTGAAGAAACCTGAGCCCTTGAATGGCCTGAAAGTTAAATGAATTACAGTCCATTTTGTGCCTTATGCTGTTAATTTTTTTAATTACTTTTTGAATTCAGATGATAGTGATCTGATTTGCAAAACAAGTAAGTGCCCTGTTGTAAGCAATAAGGTTTTGTCTATGACATTTGCAGCAGTTTCCTCCATTATTAGCTGCAAATTTCATAGCCAAACTTAGCAATCACACCTAAGGTCTACAATTCTTTGATATCAATTAATAGTRTTCCAGTGTTGAATTCTTTCAGATTAGTTTAGGTTTTGGTTTCATTTTGAGGTACCCTATAATTTTAAATCATAGTGTAACTTAGCCACTTTCCCCCTGTTTCTCTGTGACTTGCCTGTTTACAAGATCAGTCGGAAAGCTCTATGCACCACTCAGAAGAGTAAATTATATAAAATTCATCTCTGTTGCCCATATACACCCCTGAAAGAACATATTAAAAGCTCTAGAGCTAACGATTCATCTGTGCAAAATGAGTAGCTCATCTTTTGATGTCTGGATGCAGCAAATGTGGTTCCCCTTGRCAGGGGAACCTAGAGTTGGCAGAAGAAGGTCAGTGGACATGGTCCCACGAGCTGAAGGAAACTCATCCCAAGATCACTATTTATTTTCCTCAAAAGGACGTTTTGATGTGASTACAAGTTTAATTGGACCTCTTTCTGGGAGGCCAGTTCCTCTAGCTCACATGTACCAATGTGAAGAATAAGGGATCATCCCTGCACTTCAGCTAAAGAGAGAAAATTATTGTTATGCCTTTCAGCCTGTTGTTGACTCTGATGTAATTCTGGCATGGAGTAAAAAATCAAAATAATGTCCAGRTTTTTTGTTGTTTTTTTGGGTTTTTTTTTTACGTCTTGAGAATTTTGTGTGCAACAGCAARAGCAACTGCTGTGTGCTTGTGCTGGGCTGTTCAGTTGTCTATGGTAAATAGAAAAAATAAAGAAACATTGAACTAAAAGGCAGAACAGCATCCTCTGACAGCTGAGAGTGCTAGGGGAGGAAGGAATTCTTTTAGGACAGTAGTGGCCTGGGGAATTGTCCTTGTTTCTTGAAGATGTCACATGTTTTGACCTCAGCTTCCAGGTTTTGGCAACATGTTATGAGTATGAAAGGTGCAGCCTTTTTGTGGGGTTGCAGGTTTTTTAGAAATAAAAGATTTTATAGCATGTTGAAATTACATTAATGAATGGCCTAAGTGTAGATGCAAGTTTCATGGTTCTAATAGATGTTTTCATTTTTTAAAATAGTAATCAAATATTTAAATTCTCTATGTTTTTAACCAATAATGTGAAACCTTTACCTTTTGAAATGAAGTTAAATATATGAAGTTTCAGACTTAAGAAAATGAACCAAAAAGGTGGTCATCTGAAACTAATGCAGTGAGATTTTTTTTTCTCCTAATTCGTGGGAATTCTTTTTCACATGTTTCAGACCCTGTCAAAAACAGTGAGATCTACCAGAAAAATATCTTCTTGTGGTTAATAATGAAACATGATGTTATGACCTGTTTAGAATGAAACAGTGCTGAATAACTGGCATCTGTATGTATAAATATATAGAAAACAGGTTTATTTTTGAACAATTTGGTTGGAATGGATAGGGGATATATGTAGTTATCCTGGGTAATCCATAGTAATATAACAATATATAGTATGAAAATATCTCTTAAGAAAACATATAAGGGAAATACAGAAAGAGAAAGAAAGGATCAGAGTAAACAGTGCASAGGAAAGATAATCACCACCCACAGATCCAGTGACCAGACTTGATTGTTGTAGTTTTGATGTCCAAAGTGATGGTCACAGTGTTGATCCTTCAGGGGCGGAGGAAGCCCTTGAAACATTAAGGTCAATGGGAGTTGAATTAGTTYGTTATTTTACACATTAGTACATACGAACTAGAGGAACTGGTCCCCCAAACAGGATTAACCTAGAAAGAGGAACAGTTAAGCTTGCATTTAAGTTCAAAACATATGCTCAGGTTCGGTTGGGAACACCCAGATACCTTCCCTTTGGGGGGAGTTTTACACTGTCTGCTGCAACACTGTGAACCATGCACAGTCTTATGGTGGAYGGCCCCAAAGTGAGTCTGGGGGCACACTGAGGGTCTTTGATGGTTGRTGACCTCTTCTAAGACATGACCCCTGTTGTCAGTGTAGTCGAACCCATTATGTCCTATCAGAAGGARTGAAAACCTTCAGGCCAATGTGTGAATGTTTTGATACCTCCCCAGGGGGCACAGGGAACAGTTTTACACCCAGGCCAGTTGGGTAAAGGAGGATTGGTTTACCATGGGCATTCTCCAGTGGTGGATGCACACCTGGGCTGTTTTTACACAGATCAGAGGTTTTGCCGCCACACACCCAAAACCTCTCCTCCTCCCCTTCAGCTGTGGGGTGAAAACTTGGCCTYAGCAGGGCACCCASTGCTTTTGCAAATGGCCAGTTCTTTGACGTTCATTAACTCTTAACCCTCTCCATATGAGCTGCTGTATCAAATGTTGCTGCAAAACAGGATTGGCAGGTTGGKGGATTGGGATGAATCAGATTTATCCTGGTTCTTTCTGTTGTCCTATTTCCTGCTTGCCATCAAAGGTCCTCAGTGGATCTTACATCCCATCTCAGTTCCCCCTGGTTATCTTTCCTAGAGCTCTACGGGACAGTTAATCACTTCTTTTGTAACTATTTCAGCAGGTGAGTAATTGCTCAGTAGTCTTCCATGGCTAGAATGTCAGCCGGGCTTTGGATCCTCAGTACCCTCTCCCTTCATGGAGTTAGAAGCCTGGAAGATCATTCTTGTGTTGGAAATMTGAAGACTCAGCCCTGTTCAACAGTGTTGTTAACCCATTGTGTCCTCTGAGTCCATTTTCAATCTTTGGATAATTCTTAAACCTTTCTCTTTCTGGCTGATGTACTTTCACATTAGCAGCTAGGATTAGACTGATGACTTCTTCCTGCTTTTGGCCTGGTACTATTCTCAGTCAAGGAAAGTTTTTGGTTTGGTTCTAAAACTCTTTTCTGCCTAACCATTGGTGTAATTTCTRTGCTGAATTTCCGACTGAGCAAAAATATTATTGATAAAACTCTGTAGCTGCCAATATGCTTTTAGTGGAATGTATTGGGTGGTGCAGCATTTCCTGAGAGCAATAGATGGCTGTGCAATTTTCGCTAATGCACAGTTGGCCAGCATCCCTATATTTCTAATAATGTCTTCCTGTGTCTTATTTTCTAGAAGGCTTATAYAGTAGTTCCTAAGAGAGCAGTTGTCCCTTTAGGGGAATGGGGAAAAACCTGAATCAACTCTTAGAACTTATGCTTTTCGATACACAAACTTCTCTTTTCCTGTTCAGAAAAGAAATTAAAAGAAATTATGATAGTGAGAGGAACAAAAAGCAAGTAGAAGAGCTGTATGTTCTCCATAAAATCTTTRAGAAATCCATTATWTTGGGAAATCCATGCAGGAATATTKCTATYTGTCATTAATTATCTGTTTTTAAACAAGAGATTTTGTGTTTCTAACAGAATGACTTCTCCAAAATCTGCACTGAGTGTGTCTTGTTTCTAAGAAGAACCAACTGTGTGGTCTGTCCTGCTGTTGGGTTTTTTTTTTTCTAACAGCATCTTTGCAAGTAGTTGTTCCAGAAAGGAGTGATTCTTTATCTCCAAAGTAAGAATATCTCCATAAACTCTTTCAGCGTAAAACACTCCTACTGTGGAAGTGAGTCTGTATAAGATATTAAAGAGGAAAAGGCCTTCCTCAAACTCCAAATTTTATTAATTCATTAATTAAATGTATGTCTGAAGTGTTAAGGTGGAATGCTATTTAAGATTCTCAAARCAAAATTAGGTAAGACAGTGGTTTGTGTGACTTACTAGGGATATGTCTCCTTTAGAAAACATCACTTTGGAATGTTGAGGGAGAAYGATCCTTTTGCTTGTCTCCATTATGCTGTTACCTTGTGCACTTAAAACACAGTAGCCCCTTCAAAACAAAGCCAAAAAGTGACTCTCTTTATTTTGATAACGAGTGGTGAAAAAATGCCACCAAAGTAGCATTTTGCACTAGTAGTATAGTGGTAGTATGTCAGTGGTCAGACAGCAAACTTGTATTTTATTTGTATGTCCTGTAAATAGAAATAAACAGAGTACAATGGATAAGAAGATATTAGTGGTGACTCTAATGATAAAAGGCACCTGAGCATTCATGAAATGCTGGAATTTAATAACACTCCCTCACCCATACTGGAATATTGGTTRTTTTTCAACTTCCATGAATGTAATTTAAATTAAAATGCTAATACTGACAAAGCATGTTACAAAATGAAAGTAAATATATATTTGTCCCTAAAATAAGGGTGAATTGGAAAGCTTTTGCAAAGTAGTCTCTGAGGCCTCTAAAATGTTAAACTAGCAGTGTAAGACATTTTTCTGCCTGCCCTAATTTATAGTTCTGCTCTGCACAGGAACTTTGTAAGAATGGAGCTTAACAGACATTGGGTGAAACATTTCACACCTGGGTGAAACTACTGTTGATAACTTCTATTTATGAAATAATCTCAGAAGCATCTTTCAGATTCAAAGAAAAATATTTTTGTTACTGTTACTATTTAATCATCTTCACATATTTYATTTTATTCACGGCTTTGAAGGCAGTTCAATTACTTGCATGGTTTTKTATTTGTAAACATTTTCTTTGATATGTAAGGCAAGAAATTCTTACCACTTAGCTGTCTCTTTGAGGTGCTAATGCTTTGAGAGTGAGAAAATCAACTTCTGSTTTTCACTCTTATTCTAGATATTAATTGAAAAATTGTGTGAAATAGATTTTCTTTTTAAGAAATTTTGCAAAARGTACCGTTTAATGCATAACTGCTTTAAGTAAAGGGTATACATAGTRTAGTCCAGTTTCTAAAGGCTCACCATTTAATTAGCTTTAAGAATGCACTGGTAGCTTAGATAAGGTGATTTTGCCCTGACACTCAGCAGGAATGCAGTGTTTCTAGTGGAGAAGAGTAGTTTAAAATATAACTGTAAGTAAATAGATCCTGAGGAATTTTTGCAGTCTTGTCCTTTTTGCTCTGTACAATGTAAAGTGTTAACTGGCAGCTGTGTTTGAMTGCACAGGGATTGTTTATGCATTTKAGAAGTATTTGAAAAGTGAAAGAMATACCTTAAAGGCTGTGCTTTCTGTAAGTGCCCCTGATGGAGGAATGAGTATATGATGATTTATGACTTATTATCCAAAGTTGAGTCAACCAAAGGAAGAAATCAGCTTAGTGATAGCAGATGATCTAGTGAAAGGATGACCTAAAATACTTTTTTCAAACCTGTGCTGTKACTATTTCAGAGCTACGCAACATGACTTATTATAGTGCTTAGCCTGCAGTTTTGTTGCATAACAAGAAAAAAAAAAGTATTGTGAAAAATTTGTGGTTGTCAAGGCCAGGGCAAAAGTGTAGGAAGTAATTTTTTTTTTTAAATTATTATTCTGGAGGTGATTTTTTTTTTCAAGAAAGGAATACATTAAACAACTGAATGAAAGTTTTGTGGAATTAGGAAAAAAAAAAAGTATCTTTGGCAATTAGATTGGGTGGTTAATATTAGTTGGTTTTAATTTCATTTTTTCCTTCTTTGCTCCTAGGTCCTSTGTTGTTGCAGATGACATAATCATCTATTTAAATATTTTGTTTTTCTGACTCTTATAATGCGTTTTGCCTCATCTTCACTGTTCGTAACAGAGCTGATAAAATTTTCTTCTTCGCTTCCTTACTAGCCATCTGCATCACTTTGAGGCTGTTTGCTTAGCTTTCTGCAGGCTTGAGGCTTAATGCCAACTTAAAACTTCAAGGGCAGAATACCAGGAGTCCAAAACCAGAGACAACCTCAAAATTTTATCTTTTGAGCATTGGGATCTTTTGGTACAGTTTCAAGAAATTGTACATATTGGGTTTAAGTATAACTAACCTCATATGCATTCTTCAGTCATGGGTTTATTATTCTTTTGTGGAGGAAGGGAGCATTAGGGTGGGTCTTTTTGAGGTTAGTATTTTTACTTTTTTCATCTTTGTTTTAGTGTCAATAACATTTGAAAATGTTGTTAGGGTGAACCATTTGAAGTGCTTACTATTTCCACAGTTATTTTCAAACACTGCCTGAGTTTCATTTTTATAGCTGAAGTACAGTTCATGTATGTTCTCGTCYCACATTACCCACAGATGCTTGTATTTCTGCTCTTTTTCTTGATGATTTAGGAATGCACTAGAAATAAAAGAGTTGGTCTCACTGTTGAACAGTTTTCAAAGCCAAGAAAATATTGTGCATCATTTCCTTAATGGAGTCATAGTTAGGTAACCTTTTTGTTTTCTGTTTTTCTAATGCAATAGAGATCAAAGGCGGAAGAGAAAATCAAACTTGGTATTTGAAGATATCAAAACTAGCATTGGCTTTTGCAATTATCCACTCAAAACCACCAGGGAAGAGTTCCAAAGAATACACAAAGTTCCTTGCCAAAACTGTATCCGAGCAAGATTTTGGATGGAAATGGAAAGTGGAAGTGCTGGAAGCTGAAGTTCTTCGATTACGACAGGAACTTCTTTTGAACAGGATCTCTCCAAGATTCTGCTTGGAAAATAGTGAGTTACTCAAATAATTTTTGGCTGTGTTCAATAGCAAGGACCCAAACAGCTTTCATGTTGCCTGTACCATTTCTTGTACCTAGATGTGAGASTCTTCAGTGTACAGTTTTTTTGTTTTTCCCAAAGTTCTGAAGTAGTGAAACACTTAATTAATTTGTAATGGGATTGTGCTTATTCAGAATTTACATATTTAACCTTCAGAATCAATATGTATTATACAAAATAACTGCAGACAAAAGTTGTCAATACAGAATGTTACTCTATAACCTTGGAGATACTAGTTTGTTAGAATATTGATGTACTTGATTTACATTTAGAACATCTTAAAGACATATTTCATATTTTTTAACCATTCTGCAGGTGTTTCAAATCAGAATTTWAGCCTAAAGTGTTGGAAGCGCTAATCCCTAATATGTGTAAGAGGAAGGTAGGGCAGGCAAAGGACTGTATATGTGCTGTTTCTGTTAGTGCACTGAGACTGTGGATACTGTGAGTGTTTTTTACMGCATATGATAAAATATTGGAGGTCTGATATTGTTTTCAGGAAAGCTTTTATTCAAAGAAGATTAAAAAAAAATCATGGTCTCAAGCAGATCTTTTTCTCTGACTTGTGCATGTGAAGTGAGTCATACTCAATTCAAGAGATCAGTGGCTCCATGTGAGCTTGGAAATCAGGCAGTGGAGGATTTCTGTAGGCTCTGGAGGGATATTTTCCTGATATGGAAATGGAGGTCAAAATGYTCTGGGCTGAAGGAGAGAGAAAGTTCACGGTTGAGGGGATCTCTAAAATCAAGATGTATAGCTAATTGCTCTATGACTTGATATTTTTGGGAGGTTCCCTGGGGGAAAACTTGATGGGACTTTACCACACTGCTTTTGTACTGAAACAGTAGCTTCTTTATTGCCTTGTGAAAAGATTTCTAGCTTCTAACTTTGATTGATAGGGAGGATCATTAGACTTTAGCCAGAAGTTCTGATGGTTTATGTATTTAATTTGTATAATAGACTTTTCTCTACAGATAAGTGATTTAATGACTATTCTTACTTAGTTATTGTCTGTGTGTCTGTTTTCTGCAACCTGTTGCAAACATGACATTTAAGACYAAAAGTAACTTTTCAGACTTTTCCAACAGGTGTCTTATGTTTTGAATGACTGGCTGCAAATAATCAGCAGAGATTTTTAAACATCTAATATCTGGAGAGGATATTCTAATTGTGGATTAAGCAGAACATATCAAACACTATCAATTAGCAAAACATAGCAAACAAAATCAATTTATCTGCAACTTCTGTGTTCTAATTTTTTTAAGATTCTTTAAACTCTAAATTTTAATTGGGAGATAGGCAGAGGTARCTCTTCCTGGCAGATAACACTCCTTGCAAAGGATGTTAATTTTYGTTGTTCTAGTCACACTGAAGTTTTTTCATAGACTTAAAAATAAATATTTTCTAATTTTAGACTTAACTGCACTGTTTCTGCCAAGTGTGCATTCATGATTACAGTTACACTGGAGACCAATGCTCAGTCAGTTGCTCACTTGTTTTGAGTAAAGAAAGATCATTACTGGTRCCTGGTGGAATCTATGCACTCCTCAGCTGATAAAATTGATGATGTCTATTAGTAGCGGAATATCTGCAGTTGATATATATGGGAAGATGGCTGTAGAAGCAAGGCGTACCTGAAATGGGGGCCACTGCACCACTGGCATCTTCAGCCCCAAGAAAAAAAACAAAACACTCCTTTCTTATGTGTTGTGCCATTTTGGAGATTGTTCAAGTCCATGGAGATTAGAAGCTAAAAGGTGGCTACTKCAGAGATACAGAGGCACTAGGAGCTTGAATCTAAGTTAAGAGAAAAAGTGGTAATAAGTGATGTTTCATCCTTGTAAGTGAAACTCCTGTAGATCCATCCATTGTTACAGTGTTGTTGATGGTAGATGTTGCCCAATTTACCACCTATTATCACACCAGATTATAATAACATCATACTAACTCTATAGGGTTGAGGATGATAACATGTTCTTAGTGCCAAGTAATCTGCAGATATAAATGTATCCTTTTCCTCCTCCACACATTTCTTCAGCCTCTTTTCTGGAGTTGATGTTCTGCTTAAAATAATGCAGCATCTTAAAAACATTTCAAACCCTCAGCTTTTCTGTGGCTTTCTTGTGTTTTGATTAACAACTCGTTAGATAGAAGAATACCTGGTTTTCAGCACCAGAAAGTCTTGTTCAGTAAGGATAAGATACTGCATTTGTTTCTGCTGGTGCCTCTTGAGAAGTGAAGAGTTTGAGTCCTTCAGCCRAGGCTCACTTTGCAGCTGTATCTTCTCTGCTTTGCATTCCAAATGTGAGAGCTTTCCTCTCCCACCTGCTGTTTGTAATAATAATAGTAGGTCTTTCAGAGGCTTCAGGAATGATTAGAGACTGCCCATGGAGTTTTATTTCCCTGATGTGAGAAATTGGTGAGCTCTTTGAAGCTGTGATACCTGTTTTCCCCCTCCACATGAAGCTGCGCACMGTAAAGATGTGCAAATGCATGAAGGATAAAGGAGTATAATTTTTAATACATACGGTGCCTAAATTTTTTTCTGTCCCACCTGAATAATTCTTTGTCCTCAGAGACACTAAAAAAGTTGTGTGTTTCTAACTTGGKGGGAGAAGCATGCTTTGCTGTAGATAAACTGCTTGGTGGTATGCGTTGTTACAGTTTTATATGTTGTTTATGAAAGTGCAGTGATGTGCTGTGTCTGGAAGTTCCTTATTTGACTTGCTRTTCAGTTGTCTTTTTGAATACAAGGACTCTATTCATCTTGGTGATGCTTTTGGCTGTACGTCAATCATCTRAGGAGGAGGAGAAGCAAATCTTTTGGCAATTATCTGTTCATTAYTTTTCACCTTGACAGTATTGTCCTGGCAACTATGCCCATGGGTAGAAAAAAAAGTCAAATTTTATAATAAATCAAAGTTTCTTACCTTTCTTTGATTCAGTTTAAAATTTCACAGAAAGAAGGATAGAAACTTGGTGTTATTCTAAGAATAAGTATATATAGTATTTCAGCATTCTGTTGTCACTTTGCTTTGGAGCAACATGAAAAGATAAAGAGTCTTACAAAGCATTGATGAATTGATAGATTCATGGATTGAAGCACCTGTCCACTAAGACAAATTCCTTCACTGTTATCAGCTCATAAAATCAATGATCATATTGTTTCTTGGCAGGCTGTATTAAAGAGCTCTGAAAAGCCTGCAGCTGTTACTCCTGCCCAAGAAAGCATAGATGCAGTACCCTACCCTTTTTTTTTCCACATATGTATTTTAGGAATGATAATTTAGAGGATACATATTTATTGCCTTGGTTGCTTTAGGCTGGTACTCTTGAAGGTTCCAAATCGATTATYCAGGGTGTATGTTTAGCAAAATGTGTATCAAGTATGTGTTCTCTCTTCCTTTACTTCACCTTCAGAGTTTGTTCAAGTTATTCTGTTATGCAGTGGGTAGGAATTTACTGAACTGCCTGCTCCTCTAATTAAAATAAAAAACAGATTCTCTTCCCCCCCCATACTTTTTTAGAATTAGATTGGTCTTCCTTTTATAGATAGTTTGCAGTAGAACTTCTTCTGCCATGCCCTGGAGTCCCCTCCTGTTCTTAGCCTCCAGAGTGGCATGTGTGCCAGCCCACCCTACCACAGTGTGTCTTTGTGTTTGGGAAAATGCTGAGCTCTGAGTCAGAATGTGATTAATATGAGTGTCTGGTTTTTAACTGTATCCCGAGGTTGTGTTTCACCTTTCCAGATACAGTCCCCTAAATTCTATTCCCTGTGTCAAAGAAGCAACTTGTATCTCTTTCAGGAATAAGACCCAGAGAAAAAAAAAATTGTATTTCCTGTTTCACTCCTTAAATTGGTGTGTTTCTTGAGACATTTAGTTGTATGTGTGGAAAAAGGGAGCAACTTCCTTTGTCAATTATTGTGGATGAAGACACTTCAGTCTTACTTCTCACTGGAAGCTGAGACTTGCTGTGACATAGAAGCTTATAGAACTGGAACCGGACAGTTCAAAAGCTGGAGTAAAACTGATTATAAGCAATATAGAGCTACAGTTTATCAGCAGCCTTGGTTTGGGCCACAGAATTCAGCCTTTGCTTCCCTTTCCACTKCCCTTTAAGTCATGGCTTGGAAACTGCTTAAAAGAGAGAGGCAGAAGTTCTGGGTGCTCACCTTATACTGCAGGATTTCCTGGTAGGCAAAGACAGGATCAGAKAAGTCCTGCTTTGATGATGGCAGGAAGAGTGATAACCAATTAAAATATTTTCTGAGTAGTTTGATTTCAGACTTTTAAAAGGGCAATTATCTCCATCATGACTTAAATAATGTAACTTGTSATGTTTCCCCTGCTTCCTTACATTAAAAAGAGTGGTGAGAGAATGTAATTGATAAGAGATTTTGTTAGCTAATTTTCAAAATGAAAACAATTAGATGAATTCAGAAAGCTTAGACCAAAACATGAAGATTTCCTCAGTGGATATATTATCTGCAGCCTGATAAAGGAGTCTTCCTTGTTAGTGGAGTTAACAGGTGTCCAAATCTGACTGAATRGTAGTGATACAAACATATTAGTTTATTAGGAGAAATTATTACCCTCCGCAGAAGGTAGGTGAAACAGTGTGGAATGTTTGTATGCGTTGTGAATACCACTTAGCAGCAATTTGAGTTCCCATGACATGGTAGTAAGGTATAGGACTATASACTAGAATTTCCAAGTTATCATGGTATGTTTAGGGAAAAGCTGTTTTTTCAGATTGGTATGTTTAAATGAGCTGCTGTTACAGATTGCTGTGTCCTGTCATCACTTTCCCCCCCCTGGTATTTGCAAGGAGTACAAAAGCACGACAATTGCAGAGAAACTGTCAGCCTCTGAGGGATATCTTTTACTTCTGTGTTTTTCTGTCTTCTTTTTTCTAAGGTGAGAGGATTCTCTGTTGGGCTACAGTCAGCTCTTAATTTGATGTTGCCATGGAAAACAGTTCTGATTATTTTTGTTGGGTGCTTAGGGATGTGATGTTTCTGCATAAAGACATTCTACCTCCCTACTTCTTGCCTCCCCATCCTCCAAATAAAAATAGGTGTCCTTCTTTCCATGCAGGTCCACAGGGGCAGCCCCGTGTGTTGTCTCAACATTTTTTTCTCTAAGGCATAGTGGTGTCAGACAGATAGTACCTCTAAAATGTCATTTGACATCCTAAGTGTACTGGTGTACTCTCATGCTTCTACCAGTAGTAATAATGCAAGTAGGCAGCATGGCAAGAATTGTCTCACAACCTAAAAAGTACTTTATGTTTTTATGAGGAGAGCAAAGAAATGAAAATAGATCTATGAGATGGCAAAAATGAACTTAAATTGTGTTTAGCACTGATTTATAGGAATATGGCTCTTGGAATATGATGATGAGATAAATCTGTTCTCCATAATTGTATTGACACAATAGGAACTTTATGAAAGCTGAGGCCTTTTCAGGATAATTAAATAAGTTAATTTGCAATCTGGAAAAAGCACCAGCTGGAGTKTAATGATTCATTGAAATCTCAGAGTACTGCTCCTTCCATGGATAGCATGTTTTGGTTGTGGAAACTTTCTCCTTTGAAAGCAGATGCTGTCTCTCTTACATGAAGGCATGTCTACAGCTGTTCTAAGCACGTTTTTGGGGCAAAGGGACCCAAGAAACACCCTCTTCATTGCAGATTTCTGTATAAGGAACCCATTCAGAGGCAAAAACAACCCAATTTTCCCAGCAAGAGAAAGGGTTTGTTATTATTTTATTAATTCATTAAAAGATGCATTGTGATTATTAGGAATAAGGTTCATAAACACAAGTGGGATTCATAATAAAGTGTAGATTAATTTCTTTACTTCTTGGTACCAGAATGATTGTTTTGGGGGAAACTGAATATATATGATAAAAACAGGTTCAGAAGTGCAGCCGTAGCAATTAGGATCCTCTTGCCTTTAAGTCCACTGGGGGAAGGTCCACTGGGGGAAGCTAAGGATCAGTCAATTTTTTCCATGGAAATACAAAATCACAGAATTGTTGAGGTTGGAAGGCACTGCTGAAGATCATCTTGTCCGAGCCCCTTGTCAAGCATGGTCACCTAGAACCAGTTGTGCAGGACCGTGTCCAGACACCTTCGGACTATCTCTAAGGATGGAGATTCCACAATCCCTCTGGGCAGCCTTAACCTAACTCAAACTTAAGAATCTAGTTCCTCAAGCAGACCTTTGTGTCCTTCTGGATATATAAACAGAAAGGCAAAGTATTTATTCCATGTTGTATTTAAGAAAATTGATGTTTTTAGGAAGGCACACCCTAGCTGATTTCTTAAGGAGTCCATCTCATTTCAGCCTTCATCTCATCGAATTGCATCCAGRTCATTGCAGTCTGCATTGGCTGCTGTTTCCTGTGTCTTAGCAAAGTTCCGTTTGTTTCATAATGTAGAGGGTTTTTTAATAAGACATAATATTTCTAGTTCAGTATTACCAGTTCAGTCAGGTAGTCTTCATAGAAAACATTAATTCATTTAGTATTTTGAAATATCCYCTGTCTGGCTTACAACTCAAATTAGAGTCATGTCATTGAGATGGTCAATACTGTAAGGCTTGTCAGATCTTTTGCTGTCAWAGCTGCTTGATGAGCGTTAACTGACCCAAATATGTATGTTTGCCACCTGATTATTTATCCTTTCATATCTTTACTGCAACTATTCTTTATTTGACTTGCACTACAAAAGATTTGTGCTATCATCTRCACAGATCCCTTAAAAATGAATGTTTATATCCTCAAAATCCTTCTCAGTTCTTACTGAATTCTAAACATTTAGATGCTTTATGTAAGCAAAATCCTTAACAAATTGAAGTCTATGCTTCTAAGCCTTTAGAGAAGCATTTAAATCCTAGCACTGAACAATTTGAGAACTTTAGTTTCTCAGTCCTATACTAATTACTGTGAAATTATCCCTAAATGGGATAAAATAAGTCAGCATGCACCTTTAACATTAAAAAGCATAAAAAAGCCCCTTGCATTTAAGCAGAGGGCCTTTATTTTCCAAGCCTGTTACAAAAAAAAAAAAAAAAAAAAAAAAAAAAATCCCACAGAGATGTAGAAGTAAGGCTTCTAAAACTTATTATTTGGAGAATTCTAGAATCTTTATATTTTGACTTTATTATTTTGAAATAATGAAAATTTAAGTTTGGCTTGGTTCCAGGTCAGGGCAACAATGCTGTGCTAAACAAATAGGAGTTCATGAGTGGGTGACAATTGATTTTTTCTCAACCAGTCAGCTTGGTTAGTTATGAAAATAGCAAAATAGAGACAGTTATACATGAAAGAAAGGCAGAGAAAACATATGAGTTTTTAAACAGGAGAATAAACCTGATTCACTGTTCATGGGAAATGTACTTCAAACAAACCAATCAATGAAAATAAAATGAAGAATAACAGAGCTCTGAAAAATGTAGATGTGGATATAATTTCACTTACATTTTCATTTCCTTTCAGAGGTTATTGACTGAACACCTACTTGGAAAGCAGAATGCAGTATCATCAAAGAGATTTCTAAGAATGTCTCATTTTTAATTGTCTCTTGTTTTTTCTTTTAGAAGTGGAACTGAGAGTATCAATTTTAACTGAGTTTCAAGAGAGCTTTACCTGTCTAATGTTAGTGGTTTTGATTTTCAAGTGATAATCCATGTGTCTGCTCATAAGTGAGAGAATGCAATGTCTAATGCTTGAAACAGAAGTAGCTTTTTCTTTGCCGAATTCAGATCACCTCTTCATGTTGTTTCTTACCTCTGCCGCCTTCAGGCCTGTTTTCTGTTCTGCACTCCCTGTTGGTGKAACTGCAGGTAGATTGTTCTTCAAAAGATTTGAAAATAATTTTGCCATTTCACAGCAATTTTATCAGTTGAGATCCTTTCTTCAGTTTTTAATTTTTGAACTACATGTGCCATTTGGCCTCTCTCATTCAAATGTTCTTTGGTCTGTGGCAGCCATTAACAAAGTTGTCTTAAGAAAGAATCTCCCTCCACCCTTGCTCTTGCTGCATGGATATTATACAAGCTGCCTCTTTTATTCCACATTGGGTAGTGAGAGAATGCATATGGGAGATGGGATTGACTTTGTGTTTTCTAGAGTTCTACTTCCTCAGGACTAGCTGAAGTCTCCCCATTCTSTAATCATGAGGCTGGTTGGTGTCTCACTGCCCTGAAATCCTCTGTTTTGTGTTCCCACAGCAGTCTGTACATCTGAGTTTTAATGCCTACACACCTTGCTGACACGCGGYACAGTATGCAAGTCACTCCCTCATCCCTTGAATGCCATCTGATTTTCAGGCCATACTCTTCTGCAGTAGTAGATATGTGTAGAGGGTTGTGAGTTCTTCAGCCTTTGCACCCCGAGGCTCTTTGTGTGACCACATCTTGCTTAGTTTGGAGTTCAGGATCTTGCTTGGTTTTTCAGCTCAGGATCTTAATGTAGTAAAGAGCTAAAGTCCTAAATAGGATTAAGAATTTAAGTATTTCCTGAATTTGATGTGACAAATTTAGGGAAACTGTAAAATTGTTCATGACCAGATAYTTCATTACTGATGGTGTTGTAAAATTTGTGGTCGCTTTATCACACATACTAAATTTTCATATTTCTTGTTCCAATACACTTATAGTCAAATGTTCTTGAAATTACTGTTYAAAGATTCTTGTTGGTGTGAGGCAGGCTTAATGGCATTTCATTTATTTATGATTTTTTTGTAMTTGATAACCACATGGTGTAAACATCGAGGCTGCTTTCTCATTTAAATAGTAGGTAAGTACAAAGTGATGAGTTTAGCTTCTTTCACGAAATAAATTCTAGACATTTTGAGGGAAATAATGAGTATTCCTTGGTGGGTTTTTTTGTTTGTTTTTTTGTTTGTTTGTTTGGTTGGTTTTTTTTTTTAGCAAGATGACTTCATCCCCAAATGACTGGAACATATAAATGGCTTRGCGTTTTGTATTACTTATTTAGCTGGAAATATACTGATATTTGGGACTTTCTGGAAGCTCACCATGGAACATGAGTTTGATATCTCAGCAAATGGGAACCTAACTGTAAACGCAACATTTTCTCCTAGTGGAAGGTGTGTTTCATTGAATACCCTACATCTTTTATTTGAGAACATCTGAAGTTTGACTTCTATGGATATTGCTGTATTAGTCTTCCCATTTTCTTCTCTTTTATTTTCCTTTCTTTTACCTCTTCTATTTTTTTTTTAGTTCCAGTAAAGAATCAACATACTTAGAGATGGGGTTTTTGCATGTAGTTCTTGCTTTGCTTCTTTTGACTTCTGGTATTAAATCCTCATGAGCAATTTTCATGTTGCCCCATGGGGCTAAGAATAGGAACAGAATACCCACATAGTGGAGCTCACAGTAGATGGATTCCTTGGAAGGGCTTATATTCCTTAAATATAAAGGCACAAAAAACAACTTTCAATTTTTTTCTTCTGAAATGTGTTTTGCTCAAAACCCTAGGGAGAGAAGACATGAAAGATGGATGCCTGTTCTTGTTAGTCAGATCATGGGAAGTGTGCTTTGTTTCTTTGCTTGCTTTCCAACTTTGGAAATGCAGGGCRTTTGCAGACAGTGTTAATCTTTAAAATTCTAGGCTGGCCTCAGAAGTGCAGCTTTTCCTACCTCCTGGAAATGGCAGCTGAACTCCCTACAGTTAGCCCTTTCATTTTGAATCAAGTGCTAACAATACTGTGCAATTTCGAAAATATCTGAATGTTAAAGATATGAAACTCAACAATAAATTAATAAACCATGTTTCCAGTTTTGATCTCAGTAATAGTACTCTCATTGGTACTGGTATGTTTTCAGAGACTGAAGTAATGATCAGAGTTTTATTTGAAATTGTGAATTGAATGAAGTCTGTATTAATATTTTTGAGTAGTGTTTTAACATACTGAATATTGTAGGTTGCTGCCTAGGCATATTTTCTGTGTTAAAAATGCTTCTTTTTAACTTGCTATGAAATACAACATTTATTTCTTGTGAGGCCAAACCATCTATAATTTTTTTAATTAATTTAAGAATACAAAGGCAGAGGAGTATGGTACTACTTTGGATCCTTGTGGAAAATGTGAACCGTGTAAGCACGTTTTCTAAGAGTGAGAGGGGAGGCMGTTTGTGACTGCCTCAGTAAGCAGGATTGAGCCAGGAGTCGGTCAGATGGGGTTCTAACCTTGCCTTGTGGCACCAAGATGTTTATGTGTGTTGGTCTTCCACTTCACTGCTCTGGCTTGTTTTGACTGTGATGTTTTGCATAGGTAGCATGTGGAACAGGTGTCTTTTGTCACATAGAGCTGAGKTTATGTCAAGAGGCATTACCTTAAATGTATTTAATGTGTGAACGGGGATGACAGAGATTCTACAATAGCACACGAAAATAATTTATTGGTGTGAATGTACTGCATATTTCTTGTAATGTAGTTTGTGTGTCTTTGAAGGAGATGGTATGAAATAGGCAATGACTGAAGAAGCTTTTGATTTTGAATGTTTTTCTTTGTTAAATGAAAAAAATCAACTCATGTTCTGTTCAACTTTGATGTTACAATTTCTTACCTGACTGAGAGAAAGAGTATACATAAAGAAGAATATTCTATTTGATGCAGTTATAGTAACAGACTTTCACTGTCTTTTATTAGCAGTCTCAGTTTTTGAGAATAAAAACAGTGAAAATGTTTTACATTCATTTTCTTCCCTGGAAATRAATGGAGTATAGATATCTACTTAAATTGTTTGGTTTATGTCTACTTAAGTTATATATTTGAAAGTAGAAACTTAAAATTGCTGGCAGTTTTAAACTCAAAATTACTGTTCATATGATTATAAAACATCTTGTTCATAAATAGATATTAACTTCTAAAATTTTTCACTTTAATTAAAAATACCTTCTGCAGCTAAATTCTAGTCATGGGAAGTTCTTGGGGAGCAAATATGCTCATGTATTATGTGATTTTTGCATGGAAGTAAAAAGGAGAAAGTATGTATGGCACTGTCAGTAAGGATGTATTCAAGCATTGCACAAATGTAATTTTCATATGTGTGTTTCAGGAAAACGGGACACCTCTGCGGAAACTCTTCTGGGCCATGAATCTATAAACCCTACAAGTTACTCAAGCCAGCTAGAAGACTCTGGATGTGATGTCGCTAATGACTCTGCRTTTGATTCTTTGGGCTTAGCTTCAGAGTTTCAACAATTTGAGCATAATGTCAACACTTCTAAGCATTGGTTTGAAAGAGCTCCCCCACTGAATCTTTGCCAAACTAGCAAGGAGCAATCTCTGACTGCTGCAGTGCAGTTTTTGCAGCATTTGCTTGAAATAAAAAAACTGTCAGAAGGAGGAATTCTTCAAGCAGACTTCTCAGAGCTTGAGAATGATTCTTTCACCATATGCAATTCGGTATCTCAATTGCTTGATGGGCTGACTGTTTTTTACAACAGTCCTAAGTTCCCAGCTCCAAGTTTCCTTACTGAAGCAGTTAGTGTTTTGATCAATTTAATAACTGATACTAAATTATCTAATCATGTTTTGAAAAAGTGTTTCAAGAAGATGGAAGAATTCAAGAAAAMTCTAATTCAAATTATTTTAAGAAATAGGAGTGTCAATAGGGTAAGTTTAAAACAGTTTCCATCTTTGCTATCTCACTTCCATATACTGTAATATTCTCCTGGTTTTATGCACATTTCAAATACCAGTTTGTCTTATATTTTGAAGAGCACTACTCAGAGATGTGGTTGTTCTTTTCTAAAATGTGGACAATAAATGCTCTGAAGTACTTGCAGAAGTTCTTTGCTCATGCATGCAAGAAGTTCTAGCCTATTCCTGAGTACAGGACTTTCGATAAAAATGCCATTTAAAGCAACTTTATAGAAAATCTGAGAACTTGGACATCTGCTGTGCCTGTGGATGGAGGTACCCATTTGTCTTATAKTAAAAGGAATCCCACTCGCAGTGTRTTGAGTATTTACCCCAGAACATGARCATCAAACAAAYATTACCAAATTAGGARGGSACTGGGTAGAAAAGATGTGYCTGTATTTTGGTTAGAAAGCATTCAGAATGAAGTCTTTCCRGGACTAGAGCCTTGTGTTTCTAATACAGAAACATTCCCAGTTCTGTGTCACCAAGCTGTTTTGATACTTAGTTATTAATTAGAGGTGTCCCTGGTCAGCATTTGGGAAGGATGTGACCACACATTCCATTTGTATGGCATCAGGGATGGAGTTATACAGGTGTGGGTCCATTTTTGTGTGCATGTGTGATCACTGAATACAGAACAAAAATTTGMACAGTCTTTCATTAAGGAATTCTTTATAGTTGATGGTGTCTAGTGTTTCCACCCTTTCCCTTTCTCTATCTGAACTGAAAGTCAAGAAATAATTAACATAAGGTTAATAGTGGAAGAGCAGTCCAGAGCTTATCCAGAGAGGGATTTTCTGTTGATTGGAGGAACCTGAAAAGTTTAAGTGCAAGGTGTCACTTCTTAAATGAGAAAAAATGTTTCAGGTCTGCAAAATGTTTTTCTGAATGATTCAGAAGAGGTGGAGTACGTCCACATAATTTGAAAGTGGCATATTTTCTCTGAATAACTTCCCTAAAGCAGATGGCTTTTTATGAGATGTGTTGTATCTTGCTTCCACCAAAATATTGACTTAACAGTCAYTGCTATTGGCAGCCATTACTTCAGTCAAACAGATTAAAAGAATTTAAAAATTGTTTAAACCAATTACAAAGATATAATCTTGGAGGTTTCCAGATTACAAGTTTGGTTTCCTTTAAACTGAATTGAAAATAGAAATAAATATGTAGAATTCCGAATTACTAGTGCAAATTGTGCAACTAATTCTTCATGTGCTGTGTATCAGATATCTCCCAGGAATACTTTATGCAGGTGGTGATTGAAATATCAAGATTATAGGTTTAAAAACAATTAGCATTACTTACAAAGCTGTCTTTTGGAAAGAGTGGCAAMCTGCATGAATTTAAGTTCCAGGAAAATGCTTATATCCCTCCAGCATAAAAATATTAGGAATTTTATTGTGTCTGACCTTACTGTCAAAAATTGCTGGTATAGACTACCATTGATGCAGCTATATAGTATTTGACAGCTTTCCCTTTACCATCCTCACCATTAAAACTGTCAGGAGCATTCAAGAAGGACAAARAGCTGCAATAAACATCTTCAAAAAGTGAACAGAGAGAAGTGGCCGTGGATTAGACTTAATTAATTAATTATATCTTCAAAAGCAATTGCAGTGTTTTTCAGAGCAAGTTAAATAAGTTTAAACAATCTTTGAGAATTGGAAAAGGAATAATTATCTCTGCCTTAGATGTAAAGGAAAAAAGCAGCAGAATTACTTGCTGTGACTATTGTTTGAAATGGTTCTCATTATAAAGTRTTGGAAGCTGTAAAACCCAGCAGACATGTAGTGAGATTTTTTTTTTTCCTGAGTTCAGTTTACTAAAAGCAGTGAACTTTGCATAGAGTTTGACCAGAAACTCCAAACTGGCATAGGTATTAAAAGGGAAGAAAAAGTAAGCCTGTCATTTAAGTATGTGACAGAAAATAAAAGGTAATTTTGCTTAAAATATAAAATTATTTAAATTAAAAAAAAAACAAAGTAAGAGTAGCCTCTTGAGTTTTCTTTTTTAAATTTTCTTCTTTCCTACCATGTTTGGAGAGCAGCTCAGAAGTATGCACATAGTTGTTAGACACACAATCTTTTGGAATAAACCTTCTGAAAATATCTCAAAAAAAGAGTCTCAAGTCATAGCTGCTAAAGGTGAAGCAAGAATGTTCAGAGGTTCAACCATCTGCACAAAGGCCYGACTTTGCACCTTCTGCTGGCATTGTCTTGCATCCCTGCGTGGCTTCCACAGAAAAGCTTGTGAGGATCCTGTGGCTTACTCTGGTACACATGACCTGTTGCTTTCATGCTGCAGGATGTGTGACAGTCACTGCTAATCTGTAGCAAGTACTTTGCTCCTCACCAATTTTGGAGTTCTTAGCACTGGGACCTTTGAGGGGTTTGTAGGGGTGTGTATTGCTTTTTGATGTGCAAATTGTTCATTTGTGTTGAGTCCCTCCACTGACACACTCTGCTATGTCAGCAGAAACGTTGTTATATTTTGTAGGTTCCTTGCAAGTCCTGCTTTCAAGCAGACCAATATACTGTAAAACTCTATGAGACTGTATTCATCAGAGCCACTGGTTCTGCCTTTCAAATTAACTCTACTACCTCACAAAACATGGGAAAACATTTTCTATGGAAAGTTCTGGTAGGAGCTAGCTAATTACATAATTATAGCCCCAGGGGAATAGAAACTTCAGAAAGGAACTTTTTTTGTTTAATCTACCTGCTTGGAATTTGACCATGGCTGCCTCCATCCACCTCCGCATAGACACAGCAAGTGTGCATTTCTCCTGCTCCTAGTTGCATCACTTACGCACCGGCACTGAAATGTGCCTGTTCTGTTGGGGTTTCTGTCTGTTGTCTGTAATCTGTTGGAATGGGGAAAATTTCTCCTATACCAGAAAAATGCAGCAGTTGGAGGCACTGGGGATKCCCACCTCCCTGTGCTATTTAGGGTAGTATATGTGTTTTGTATTTCTGGTGAAGGTTTTGGACAGCTCATGGCAGTAGGCCACTTCAGAGATGACACCCAGGAGCCTGCCTGGAAGCCTGCTGTGGTCAATTGGGGCTGGCTGTAGGTTCATATTATATGGAATTAGCTTTACAAGTCAAATCTGAATTTGCCATTAAGATACTTTATACATGTCATATTTACATCTCTTTTATACAAGACATTTCATACAGCTGTGTGAAACTCCAAAACAGTTATTGTTAAGGAATCCAGAGTCTTGTTTATTACTTTGGTGATAGAATAAAAATAGTTTTATCTTTGGCCTCTTKAAGTGCAGCTCAGTGGTGTTCAAAGCTGTCATGGCCAAATGCATCATGRGGTGCTGCATTGCATGGGATTTCTGTGGTATGATCCATAGTGGTGTCACACTAGTTGGTCAGCGCTGTAGACAATTCATTTCACTGATTGTACTTCTTTTAGGTACAGTTGATACTGTAATTTARAGCATGGCTAATGCATTATTTAAGGGCCAAACAATCCTTGCTTTCACCCTGGGCTTTTTACAGAGAGTTGTGTCTGTTTCTTGGACTCCTTGTTTTAAGGAGTTAACCAAAACAAAATGTGGAAGACACTTCTTTTAGGATTTTAAAGCTGAGCTGTGTTGAGTTCCTATTCAACAAATACCTCATCTCTCTGGCCCATCTCTCTCATAATCTCTTTCAAACAAGACCCAGAAGGAAGAGAGATGTGTTTCAGTGGTCTGTTGTTGTTTGCTTCTTCTCACGCTATGTTTAAAACATCAATACTGACTTTGAAGATGCTGTTAAATCATGAATTGCCACACCAGTCAAACAACACACAAAATAAAAAGATACTTCCTTCCTATCTTTTTAAACTGTTTCAGACACTGGCTACCTTCAGGATGGTTGTTTTGAAGTTACTAGCATTAACAGCATCTGGATGGACACTGAGACACCARCACAGCTTTAGGAACTTCTCTTAATCTGTTTGGGACTTTACTGACCATTTTCATTTTTCTCTCATATTTCATCTAAAAGCCCACATGTGAAATTTTGCAAGGGTTCAAAATACTGATATTGATATTCTGTTAAATATTGATATATTTAACAGAAAAGCAAATGCAGGAGTTCTGAGTAATAGTTTCATGACTTTACTCAATATTTTTGTGAGAAGAAATGCCTTTTTCTTTGGTCCTAGAATTATGAGCCAGACACAGTTAAAGGGTTAAAGGCATTTTACCTTGGTATTTAGTAAGTATCCTTAGGTGCACAGCTTGTCAAGGTGGAAAAAGCTGAAGATGCACACCATGCATGATGCATATACATTTTTATAGACCTTGCAAATTAACATATCTGGCAAAGATTCCCTGATAAGAAGCTTAATAGATGAAGTAATTTTCCCCCCTATTCTGGCAACTTCTATAGTCACTCCCTCAAATGAGGCTTGTACCCTTTTTATGAAAATATGTCTCAGAGAGCTAGTTTCAACCGTGGTATGGAGAACCCTTCTGTGGAGAACCAAGATGGCATAGGGGCTCCAGCCTGAACTGGGAGACTTTTAGAACATTTTGTCTTCCTGTCTAGAAAAATACAAGAATTAAGTTACAATATCAGGCTACAAAAACTGCAAATATATATGCTAAGAATACAGAGAATACATAAAAGGTATATGAAAGAAAAAGGCAAATATCACCAGGCATCGGAAGGAATTCACAATTCTTCATGAAAATTACAAATTGAAAAGAATATACTGAAAAGCAGAAAGAGAAATGTTTCGATCTCATTGGCAGTTATGAAATGTGTAAAAGTGTTCTGTGCTGTTGAAACAGTACACATTCATTAGAACCATGGTTTTGAATCTTTTCTTATCTAAGATGCAATTTGTATGATTCATTAATGACTGAAGTTGCCTGGAAGAGAGTAATCATAAATTTACTCTGATATTTTAAWACAGGCAACAGTATGCATTTAATAYGTGCTACAGCTAGTTGGGGGTGACAATAAATTCCCCCCACTGTMTATAGTTTGTGGYATCYTTTGTCAGCCACTGCCAGGACAGTACTTAACTCACCATACAAGAGTCCTTCCTGCATAGGGACAAAAAAGATTTTAAAATAGTTCTTCATTTTCAAGTGTAAAACTAATAGGCTTCAGTTTTCCTAATGAATTGAGTCCCAAGAAGAATACCATGGGTGCATTTTCATCAGCTTTCATCATCAAAATTTTGCTTTTAKAGAGGCAGAGCATTTCATTTGTGTGAATTTTAAGGTCTAGTAAGAGTCGATGTTTGAATCTCTTGATTATTGAATTAAATTTTCTCAGCAATCTGTTGTCCTTATGTAGAGAGTTGTTTAAGTCAAATGGTAATCAAAATCCATTGTCTTGTAAATTACTACAGTCTAAAGCAATCATCAAACTGACTGACCTTCATTTACTTCAGTAAAGTGGATCATAGAAGTAGCTAGACAAGAATGAATGAAAGAAAATTTTGTTGGTCTTCCCTCCTCAGCCAGCCTCAGCTGATATACATCATACACTAAAGCTACAATTATGGAAGAACTACAGGATAAAGTTAGCTTGTCCAGCAGATGTTTGGAGGGGGCTAAAGTTCCCCTCTGTGAGCACAATTTCTTCTTGAAAAAGACTTGGTTAATAGGCTCCCCTCGAACAGGGGCCTGTAGTAGACCCCAATCGCAAGGTTCCCTTTGTTGCCTCAATCTCTGCTTCCTACCCACAGACTTTTGAGCTGCTCATGGTTGTTCTTCAGAGACAGCTCTCCACACTCAATCCAGCTCTTGATGCAGRCGGCAATTCCTCCATTTCTCCTTCCTCCCCTCTCTATTCTGAACACCATTTAGCCCTCAATAATCATGTTCCAGCCATGGGATTTGTCCCACTGAGTTTCAGTAATGGCAACAATGTTGTAGCTTCTTAGCAGCACCGTGGCTTCCAACTCTAGTTTTTGCCCATGCTCTGTGCATTGGTATAAAGGCACTTCAGCTGAGTTTGCATCCATGTTGCCTTCCTGGAAGAACACACCTTAATTCCTTTGAGACATTTCCCTGGTGTTTCCCTGTTGGCTTCTGTTACCTCAGAAGTTCCTGGCTCATCACCCTAAGACTGTTCTTCAGTGTGGCTAGCACATTTCAGAGTCAGCAGCAGAGGATCCTCACTATCACCCCATCCTTCTAACCTTTACATATCACCCCACAGCTTGCCAGGGACAAGCCTGAATCTGMAAGCTGCAGCAGTGAAGCCAGCTGATGGTTCTAGTGGAGAACATCAGGTTCTAATAAGGAGAGTGGAGAAAAGCATGAACAAGATTGTGAAAGAGGGCAAATTTAGTCTCGGTATTAAAAAGAAATTCTTTACTGTGAGGGGGGTAATGCCCTGAGAAGTTGTGGATATGCCAGCCCTGGCTGTGTTCAAGGYCAGGCTGGGTGAGGCCTAGAACAACCTGGTCTGATGGGAGGTGTCTCTGCCCATGGCAGAGAGGGTTGGGGCTAGATCTTTAGGTCCCTTCTATCCTTTACATTCTGTGATTTTATGATTCTGTGAARGGGTAAGGGCAGAGTAAGGGTTTGATATGTGGCCTACAAAGCAAAGAGTTGAAATAATATGTATCAGTTCCCAAGACTGATAGAAGAAATATTGATGTGTGAACAGGAAGAGAGATGCATGACAACCATCAATTARCAAAGGAAGCAATGTGAAGTAAGGTAAGAAAAGAGATGCTAACCTCTGTATAAAAGTGAGCTTTTTAATTGGCATTGATGATTATGAGAGGAAGTCACGTTGAGCTAAATGGGCAAGGGTAATGTGAAATCAAAGGTGAAAATAGTTTTGTTTAGTTAACACCTCACAATTTGAGGATACCTGTAATAATTGTTGCCTGTTCTGTATTGCCAAATATACCAGGTACTTGGAAAAAAAAGAGAGTTCTTACTTGGCCCAAAAACTATAAATCAGCAAAACGGAAATTAAAGTGTAGTTATCACAGTTACAGGGTGTAGTGAATCATGCAACTCATGAAGGAATTAAACTCACAAATTTTAGATACYCCTTACTAAATAAAATCTAACTCGCTGATAAATGAGTTATAAAAAACTAATTAATTTTCATGCAGTTTCCTGGGAAACAGGGCTTACAGGAGTGTGTTCTCTGCTTTGGTTATCAGTCATTTCCTCTATGAGTAACTTTTGATAGCCACCTTGAAATCACTTGGAAAGAAGTGGAAGGTCAATAATACCTTCCAAGTAGGTGTTAAAGTCTGTAGCTGGGTGGAGGGGAGACCAAGTTAGTATGCCTGAGATAAGCTGAACATTGACATTGTGTATTCATTTTGGCAGCAGCGAGGTCGACAATCCATGCATCCTTCCCAGCTGCTGTCACAGCATTGCCTTCTCTTGCTCTGCATCCTGAATAACATAAGACAGTAGAACCCAGGGTGTGGGAGGAGGGCTAGGGAGAGGTGATGCAGGACCTGAACAGTGAACCCAGCTCCATTATTTCCTGTTTCTAATTATACATTTTTACAATCTAATATTCTGACTGCTTTTACCTGAGAATTCCTGAAATGCATGGATTTTTATTTCAACCAAAACTATTAAACAAGCCCAAGGAACTGAAAGATTTTGTCTCCTTTTTAACATTGAATAGGTATGCAACTGAACACATGGCTTTTATCTTTAATGAAACTACAATACTATTTCATTTTTTTTTAGTTTGATTGTTTCCAGAGTTTAATTAGCAATACATGAGCATTGCTCTACAACAGTCTTACTTCTGCTTGCTATTTACAGATTTACTGCTTATGTGCTGTGTTTGTTTTGCATGCATTTAATGCATACAGTCTGTGAACATTATTTTAACCTTCTCTGTTGTCTCTTATTTTCTTAAAATGTACTTAATTTCTTAATATATTCATATAGGAATATAAGAGCTACACCAAGAAATAATGTAAAATTGATGTTCRTTAATAAATCAGTGGGATTTTAAAAATCAGTATTGATTTTTATTAAATATAATTATAATGAATTTTCCATAATATAGTGCTATGAAATAGTTRTATTATAAGGATATGTTTAATAAGAATATTTATTAAATATTAATAAATTCACCAGGATTTTTCAGTAGCATTGATACCCATATCTCAAGTTCTTTAARTGGCTTCATTACAAAATACAAAATACCTATTTGCTTCTCTTAGTAGAGGCTTAGGCTTTAAATTTCAAGGTCCCCTGTTATCTAGTCCTCTACAACTCCAACTAGAAAATGGCAACTCTTGCCAAACTGTAAAGGATATGGAAATTTTGTGAAAGATCCTATTTTAGTTAAATCTCAGCTACTAGCATTAATAATTGCACAAAAAAAAATCATTGCTTCACTATCTGTCAAAAAATAATGTAATCAAATAGAAGAGAAATTAAAAAAGAACAACAATAATTGTGTTTTAGTATGAAGTTTTGGAGAGGTTACCCTGAAAAATTCTAGATTTCCTAGTTTGCTTGCTTGCCAAAGGCAAATTAACRAGTATACTTGGTGTTATGCTCTGAAAACACAGAACTGTAAAATATGCATCASTCTTTAATTTATTAAAAGAAGTAARAATGARTGCAAACTTCAGTGAAAAATGTGCTGTTTTTAAAGCATTTTTTAAACCTGAAATTGAAGCAGTTGTACCTTTAGGAACATGGGTGCTGTCAAGGCAGAACTATCCAGGTGCTGCAAACTTGTTTCTAGTAGATACTGTGGAAGACAGTTCCAAAACTGTAATTTCTAGTTTATTTTTAGCAAGAGAAGTCATTGGGTTTTTTGGAAAGGTATATATTTCTGGTATACGAAATTCTCATTTTRATTCATATATCCTCAAAGCAAAGGWAGGTGCATGCATTACATTATCCATTCATATAATTTTAATTGTTCAGAAACCTATTTTTATCTCATCTTCATTCACACTTCATATTTATTCATATTTTGTTGTATACGTAGATGAATGATTTTAATTACAGAGGTTTTCAAAGCTATATGTGTACAATCTATGAATACTCTTTAATAGGAGAAGTTTATTTTGTATTTCTGCCTGCCTTCAGATCTGATTCTGAACTTGAGACTTGTGTGTCTTTCATAGATTTCTTTTGGTATTTGTTTTGGGAATACATGCAGAAGTGAGATGATTGAGSGCAAAGTTTTATTAAAGTTGAATTGTTCTGACTGTGAATAGAAGTCTCACATTGGACAAATAATATCTAAGCTGATCCAAGTCTTCAGGTGGAAGAGGCCGGTAAATAGACATTGCATCAACTGCTGACCAGGCAGGCAAGCAGGAACTGTCAATGCAAAGCTGCCTGATTAATAGGTTTTGCAGCAAAAGTTTTAAGTCCACCTTGCTGTCCACCTACCTAGTCCAAAATTTGKCCAGTGAGGATTTTACAAGAGACAGTGTTGAAAACCGTGGGAAAGTCGAGGTTTCCCTAAATAAAACACTTCTGACAGCTCCTGGATCACCTGTCTGCCTTTCATGTGTTTGGAAAAGTTTTCCAGCAGTATTTATCCAATGCAAACCTGTAAATAGCATTTAATCAGGTTTTTTCCTGATAACTATATTGACAGAACATCCTAGTACAGCTCTTAGCTTACATATTTGTATTTCAAAGAATCTGTTCATTTGTGTATCTGTGAAAAGCAGAACTGTATGTGCAAGGTAGTCTTCAATATTGTATGTCAGCAGATGGGCATGTTGACATCTGATATCGAAAAACTGTGTCCTGGGAGTTCACACTTTTGGAGGAATTTGTTCACTTGACAGTTTCCTGTAGTGTTAAGYTTTTGGGGATGGATGTCAGTTTCTCATAGATCTCATATGTATATAATCAATAGAATTTTAAACTTTAAAATTCTGAATTTGACTTTTKTCTTTAAGATTTTATTATGTAAATTTCTACTTAAGGTAATTGTTTTGGATTAAAATGATAGAGATGTATTTTGAAAGATTAAATTTGCTGTTATTTCTCTTTAGTTTCAGGCACTTCATTTTGTATCGCAAACACTGGATTTGCTAGGAAGGAACAACATACTAAGAAATTCTTTAATATCACTTCTCCTGCTGGAAGTCCGTCAGTTTGCTGAGCAGTTGTTGCAGGCTCTCCAGGTACTGGAATCTTTTATTTTTGAGAAGGGCCAGTGAGGGCTGGGGAGTGTTTGGGCTGTATTTCTTTGTTTCCTAAAATGTAAAAAAAACATCATTCTACAGAATATGGAGATTTAAGAACCCAGAAAACCTTACGAGCTACCTTAAACAGCAAATTCAAAAAAAGAGGCATAACGTAAGAGAAAATTCCATATGGAAAAGTAAAATTATCAGACTGTAAAATAAAGAAAGTGGTTAGGTTTTTAGATCATACTATGTAATTTGCAAAATACTTGAAATAGTTAGTGTAATGCATAAATTGTTGCCTCTGCAGGCAATGCAACTTTGGTATTCAACTGAACACAAAGAATTATTTCTGTCTCTAGCTCATGTAAAACTGGAAAGCCAGCTGCTTTATTTTATTTCAGTATTAGATTTCATGTTTCAAGTTACTATTATTTCAAATTATTAATTTTCATTACGCAAAAGTTATCCAGCACATAATATTGTATTTAGTTTGTTACAATGAGTAGGAGGTAAAGAGCAGAATAGAACTTCTGGTAAAATTTATTYTTAAGTTAAATTTTTTCCAATAAACTACAGAGGAGAGAAAGAGACTGGATGTTCCTTTAACATTTTAAAAATAAATGTATTGAATAAATAGGGTTTTMTGAGATTTTTTTGCATATATTTGCATATGTCGGTATGTATTTTTATGCACAGGGTAAACCTTCACTTGGGATTGCAGCTTGATTTTTCGCTCCCCTTAAAACTTTTTATTTTGTGGCAATTAAATTTATTGATACGTATCAAAAACATTCAKCATAGCTTATTTTCCAGGGGTGTAATTTAACGAAAGGCTTCAGTGTTGCTCAAGCAGTCTTAATTTTTTTTTTCTCTCTAAGATGTGATATAGTAGCAAGTTTGGACTGTTGGGGAAAAAAATATGTGATTTCTAGCCCAAATTTCTAGTATGTTTGAATCATATTATAAAAATGCCAGTTTTGAAAGAATTAGACAATGAGCTGCCTTATTTTAGGTCACTGGTAGCATACAAGATTTATTGATGGCAACCTAATGTCAACAGACTTTAAACGAATGTAAGGATAGGGAAATGTGTAATTAAAAACAATAATTGGTTTTTTTTTTTTAAGAGTTGCTCATTTTTAACATTATTAAATCTCACCTGTTTACCAGAATTAGTCACCTTTCTTTTCAGAGTTTTGCCCATGGCAACACAGAACCTTTCAGTGCTCCACAGCGATGTCAAGCTCTTGCTGAACATTGCACTGTGCTGAGTTTGTTTCTATGGAACTGCTTAATCTGCCATTTTGTAATTATTTTTATTGCTTTCAAGTTTGGTGAGGCCTCAGGAGCTGGGTGTCTGTCAGTCTGTAGGACTTTGATACAAAAAGAGTTGGTACTCTGTAGGACTTTGATTGATTAGCTTGCGGTGAAGTTAGTGTTTTTAGGGTTTGTGCGTTCTTGCATTTAGTCCAAATTGATGGGTTGTGTTCCTTTACAAACCCTCATATGTTCTCTATGTGATAATATTCTGGAAATATATTACAATAGGACTCCCAACTCTAATTCTGACAGCCCAATTTACAGGTATGCTTCCAGATGTTTCTGAATTTGTGTAGCTTGACTTTTCGTAAGTATGATTCTAAAAAGGGTTAAAGTATTTTTTCATGTTTTATAATCTAATCGAACGATACAATATTAGTTTGAAATAAACAAAATGYCAGCTTTAAAACAAAACTTCATAAATACTTAAATTAGAACTTGCAGAAAGATAATACTTCATATAATAGAACTTCATGAGCTTACAAGTAGACTAATTGTGTTTTGTTACTTAAGCAAAACCACTGTTAATTGCAATGGGGTCTCCCATTTAAAACAATCAAATTAGGGACTCTGAGTTTTAGTTATAATTGGAGGTGTGGAAATACAAGTTGTTTGTTTTGCTTCATTGTTAGTTTGTTTTATTGTTGTTGGCAGACAGGAGAAATAAAGAATTATAAGGCATGTATTCAGGTTAGCTTGCAATTAATTTTTGAACATTTGGTGGAAAACAGAAATTGAAAAAATAGCTTATTCATCCAAGCAAATTTATGTTCTATTTCTTTATAGTGTTTTTTTCTTAATTGAAGATGTTTTTCAACACTGACATGGATTGAAAACAAAATTCCTGTTAATTTTTCTGAATGAACCATCTAGATAGCTCAACATTTCTGTTTTAACTTCCTCTTTAAGACTTGAGCTAAGTTTCAAATAGTTTGTCAAACGCAAGCATTCAAGAATGTGCAACTTTATATTCAATCATGTCTTYGGTAAGAAGTGTGCTCAGTTCAATCCCTTTCAGGTTTGTGTGTACATCTTCGATAAATATTGAAAATTTTTAACTTTAGAATTCTGACTGATTTTAGAGAGATTGCAACTATGTCCTCTTGGAACAAGCTTATCAGTCTATGACCCCCAGTTATAAAGAGCTATCTGTGTTCCATGCTTTACAAATTGAAAAATTAGGTTGGCTACAGAAGAGTGTTTCTAATAAACTGCAACAGAAAAGCACAGAGATAACTCTGAATATTTTTATATTGTTCTCTAATTGGTTAAATCCTCTAATCTTACAATATGGCATATTAATGTCAAATACATGAATAATATAATTTTGTGTACAGTATTTCCACATATAACTATAGGAAATAAAAGTAAGTAAGGAGGATGTAAAACAGTACAGTTATCCTGATTTTCCACCCAGTTAAGATTAGTTTAATGTTACTAAACTTTCAAGTAAGTTAATAGYTTGCTTCAATTCATTTAAGTACTTCATCATGTGCTCAAAGTAAAGCTCATGCTTAAGTGCTTTGCTGACACAAGCATGTTGAATTCTAGGCAAAAGCGTATTAATATAAACTCAGTTGGATCCCTTTATTCTTACAGATGTTGTATATGGGCTTTTCAGTTTTATCTATAATAGGAACTTTTCATGCTTCGTAAATACAATTTATAAGAATACAATAATTGAACCTTATCCTCCTATGAAATAGAATTTTTSTCCTCCCCAATTGGATTCCTACTGCAGAACAGATAGAATTGTAAGATATTAAGATTTTAGAGTGATACTGTAGAAGATGGATTATTTTTAAAATGTTGAGCTCCTCTCCATGTTAGCAGATATTCCTTTATCATAAATTTCAAAAACAGAGGGCCAGAAATGGAAAGTGCATATTGGTTTGCTACCCATTTCTACCCCCTGAAGCGTTAATTCCAAGAAMTCTGAAAAAGAATACAAAAAAARAAGTAAAATAGATTTTTAAATCAGAAAGGAAGACATACTCTGAGTGTTTTTGAAAGCTCTATTATTCAGCAATTGCTGATGCAGAGCTTRTCTACCCTTACGATTTTTCCTTTTTTAAAACTTTAAACTAGTTTTATCACAAAAGCTGTACACTGAATAGTTGTTTGTTTGGGATTTTTAAATCAAAACACCAAGCTATATGTAATTCTTAATATTATATGTAAGCATTAAGTGTAAATTCAAATGTGGGTGCTACGTTCTCACCTGAAATGAACGACACGGGATATAAAGGGTTTATATATATATATGTAGTATATATGTGGTGTGTGTATATATATATATATATATATATATATATGTATATGTATATGTATGTATGTGTGTGTGGAATGTATAAAGAATATAAAGGATATAAAAGATTTATCCCCTTTAGTTTAGGTGTATGTAGTAGACATTGCTGTTTGCTTCTTGTAAAAGTCAACCAAGCAGCTAAAGTTAACTAAAAAATTTGCCAACATGAAGAGATAGTCATGTAAGGCTTTGTTGAATGTTAGATAAATTCTTGAGAATAGAGCTCATTGCAACAAAACAGCTTTGACTCGATGGAGCAAAAGGAGTTAAACATAAGGTGGGATTTGTCTCACTTGAATTCAGATTTCTATAATGTTTCCATCTGGCTTTCTTTCTTTAATTTTCTGTTGTAGCCGAGGGAGGGGGAAAATAATTTCTTGTCCACCCTATGGTTCTCGTACATAATTATGATAATTGCCCTGGAGCTGTTTTCATCTTTATTTTGGCTATGAGAAATGGCATTGAAGTTGATAATGAAATGCAGATATTTAAGTTGTAGACTTCCAAGTTAAASAACAAAAATCCTGTAATATCTCTATGAAAATGTCTTTTTGGGTGATGTGGGCAAARGAGGTTATTACAGGGAAGGCCTGATCCTGCAGAACATCGGAACAGGTAGTCATGCAAAGCATACTTCTTTTTGTACACTGACAAACTTACGTAAGTAACGTTATTAGATGTTTGCAACAAGTTGTGTTTTTGTTATTGTAATTAATAAGTTAATTTATTTACCAGGTATTCTAATTCTATTAGTGTACACAAGAGGTTGGTGATTGATGATGATTGATTGRGCAGGGATGTGGATAGGAGCTTCTTGTAAGGTGCATTCAGCTGTGGTGTGTCTGATGCATGTGCCTCTAAATAAGGAGATCGTAAAACCTGCAGTCTATGCAGGCAGGGTATTGAAGAAGAAAAAGAACAAAGGGGAACATAAAAACACTATGATTTTGAGCATTTTCCAAGATTTTTGTTGCTATTCAGCACTGAGTACCTAGCAGTCATGTCACTGGAATGTCAAACTACACAGAAACAGCTCTGTATGGAAGCAAATGGAGGGCTGGCATATTCCTGTGGCTGGAGAGCCTTTTGTTTTTTTCTTCCTAGCTGGCCTGCAAATTAGAGACATTGRGAATGTCAAGTTGGACTAGCTCAGCTGGTAATCAATTCATCGGGGAAAATGGAATTTTCCTGTAGCTGGGTTCAGCTAGATAATCAAAAGGTTTAAAGTGCAAAGAACTGAGCTATTAATGTCAGAGCTTGTCTTCATAAGCCTTTCTCCATCCATCCATTCTGAATCCAGTGATTGCTCTGGGCAGGTGTGGTACCTACCATGTGCTTTATTCCAAATGCAAGTGTCTCTGATGTGATGTAGAGAATACTTCAGACAAGCTCCTCTTTCTAAAAAGTTTACTTCATTTATGCAGCATGTCTAATATCTTCAACCACAAGTTTATAATTATTGTAMTAAAGGTTTCTTATGGAAATCTTAATGAAAAAAAAGCTATACTGTTTTTTTCTCAAGTATGGTAGAAAATGACTAAAAAAGTTAATAAGAAAAAAATCAACTGAGAGTATTATGCAGCTAGAGAAGCTAAATTTTGCAGTCTGGTATTGTKTGAGGAACTAAAATGGCCATCAAGCATATTTGGCTTTTTGTAATTTCTACCGTTGACTTTTTCTGATGCATCAGATTAATAATACTTCATCTAGGTAAAAGGAAGATGTTGGTGTTATGTAGACCATATGAAAATAATTTAACTTGCTTTTTGACATCTGTTCATCCTTTTAAAGTTGTCATTTCTTTTCTTGTTATGCTGGTAAGCACAGATTGTAGCATATTTCAAATTGTGAATGGTTAAAGGTGCTGCAAAATACTGCTCTGGGTGAATGTAGGGTTAATTTTTATTCCATGTGACTGCTGATACTACTGATAACAAAGGAAATAATGGATGGACAGAATAATCAGTGTGTCTGCATTTTTTTCTTATATACCTAGTGGGGAGATACAAATTGGGTAAAATATAAATCTCTTCCCTGAAAGGCAGGAATGAAAGAATCAGTCAAGACTTGGTATATGCCAAAGAAGTGCCATGCACCTTTGAAGTGTATACCTGCTTTTGCTGCATATGTCATCCCCTATTACAGATTAGATTTTAAGGTGCTTACATGTCAGACAGAACTGAAAAATGACAAATGGTTCATGCGGTTTTCTCTTCCCTCTCATATTATCTTGAAAGGATAGCATTAAGGAGAAAGGAGTTTAGAAGTATTCCTACTGAGCTAAAAGGTAGCAGGGCAGTGACTACACTTAGGTGCTTGGCAAAATTGAGGATGACATGTAATCAGAAAACCTCAGGTGTGTTTGGGAGCAGAAGCAGCAAAAATCGATTACATGAGGATTACATTATCAATAACTCTGTTGACTAGACTATTATTTCTCCTAATACTGGGGAATCATGTCMTTCATGGAAACATAATACTGGAAAAGGAAAAATGCTAAATTACATATATCAAAATATATCATACCTCAAAAAGCTAATAAGTAATATTCCTGGAAATCTTGTTTCAAATTGTGCACAAAATCCAGGTTTAAAAAACACCAACAAATAACCCCAAAAGCCAAAACTCAACAAAACCAAAAATAACAATTATAAATTAAATATAACTACCTGTTTRAATTTCTGATGCAGTTAAGCTTTCATGACCCTTTTTTTTTAGAGGTGGATTGATGCTGTTTTTGCTTCCTTATTCTCAGTGTTATCCTATTACTTTCTTTACAGCTCATTTAGTTCTTTTGCGTTCCTGAAAGCAGAACATGATTAAGGAAGAAACATCAGATTTTTGTGACACGTGTGGTATACTTGCTAATCTGGAAGACCATTTGATTTTTACCTAAACATATGTCTTCAAATAGACAGTTTTAATGCTCCTGTTAAACTCTGTTCTTATGGAGCATTCCTTCTTACAGACAGTGATTTGCAAAATGGAATGATGTTACAGAAAATTAAGCACTGCTTCCTGAATGCTTTTTGGATATTGCAGTTGTCTGTGTGAATAGCATATATACCATATGTGCTCTTAAAAGTTCAATTTCCAGGAAATGTAACAGATTTCATGACAGGTTTACCTTTGGCTTTAGTTGTGGAGAGTTGTTTAAAGTCTTCATTATGCATGCTTTGAACACAGTTTTACTGAGTGCTTTTTTTGGGATACATTTTAAATGCACAGTTCCTGTGTCAGTGGCTTTRCAGTCTGTTTGCTGTTTTAGTATTTCATATCTCCATAAAATGGAAAAGAGTTGTAGCCCTAGAATTTCTAACTGGGAATTACTGATACAATAATTTTTTTGTTTAAGAGTAACTACAGCTGATAATTAAAACTGTCTTTAGGACCTTAGATAAATACAATAAAGCATAAATAGAAACTATGGAATTTTAGAGGACACTAGTGTGAAATCATAACTTCATCTTTCTTTCAAAACATTTTTTTTCATTTTACAGGTCGCATCGATATCTTGGCTTTCTTAGCTTTGCACACACTTGGCTCTCTAAACATCTGTGATAGTCCTGTACATAATGACTTAGAATATTCAGCTTGGCAGGATTTATATGATTTATATGATTTATATGGCTTGATTAGATTAAGGATTAAGACATTGCTCGTTGCAGTCTTGAACTTCTGTGAAATGCAGGTAAACAGATACTCTGCTGAGGTGAACCACAACTGTAAATGCACACGTGCACACATACACTATTACAGAAGAATTTATGGCAGCACAATTTGTATTGCATATCTTGTAGAATTATTTCTTTCCTGCTGAAGTATACATTTGAAAAGCATGTAGAACCAACATTACAGAATTAAAAGTAGCTTTAGAAAATAATCTTCTTGAATCCATTCCAGTTCGGCTTTCTGTTATATAAAAATAGATTATTTTCAGTTGATTCCAATAACAATTTACACAGGGAGAAGTTGAATGCATAGAGCAGGAAAATGAGAAAAATAGAAGAAAAATGTATGTGTATTTCTTCTTTCTTGTAGACAATAACATTCCAGGCTGCATGATTATAGTGCAGACTTTGAAGATGTAGCTTGTATGTTTTGAATTTCTTGGCATGTGTCATTCCTGGAATTGAGTTGGCAAAGCACAATTAAACCTCTGGGTGTATTGTCTTGAAACAAGATCGTTTGGGCTCTATTTCATCTTTATAATTAATTCTTTCATTAAAAGTTAGTGCTAGTGTCTCTTGAGTTTTCAGATTATTAAACTTCTAGCTGAACTTGCAGTTTTCAAGAACTCTGTGTAGCCTTATCATTTAATCAAAGCTCTTTTACTAAGCCTAGCTACAACATTTAATACAGAATAGCATAGTTAATCGTGTATGGTAAATATGGAAGAGAGAATGGAGTAATAGAGTTAAAAAATTAAGTAGAATTTCTGCCTATTGGAATAAATCATAAAAGAACTTAGAGTAACTGGATAAGTTAACTATTTTGAGTTCTTCCTACACAATTTGATTATGTTAACTATGATTCAGTCCTGTTGATTAACTGTAACAGAGTGAAATCCTTGAATGATTGTAGAATTATAGAATAGAAAAGGTTGAAAACAACATATGGAGACAATCCAGTATAACAACCTGCTCAAAGCATTTTTTGTACTTCCCTTTACAKCAGCTCAGGATTTCTCTTGGCCAATTTCTCCAGCCTTTTGAGATTACTTTCAATGGTAGCACAGTTGCGCTCTGGTGCGTCCATCACTTCTGCTGTTGTACTATCTCTAAACCTGCTGAGTTTGATAAATTTTCTACAAGTGAGATTATAGTTGCAAATTAGTTGAGTTCCTAAAAGAAACATGTTAAGTCATATAGAGACAAATCATTTTTCTACGAGGAAATACTATCCAGGAAAGCTTACAGGAGCTTCAGAGACACTCCAGGAGTAACAAACTAGTGAAGAAAATAATTATCAGTTTATGGGAATATTGAGACCAGCTCTGAAACTCCTCATTTTTCTCAARCATCCTACAAAAAACCTTTCAAATACCTACAAAAGCTGGAGGATAGCACACAGCCCACCAAGTTATCCCTTAGTCTTCCAGGGCTGAAAGGTGTTTCAGAGGGACCTTAAGAAACAGCTAGAACTAATTTAAGTATATTACAGCTAGAACATGTAYGTATGTTCCATGTCTTAGCTGTTGTTATTTTTAAATTATTTTAATGAAAGAACTAGTCTGCAGAAAAGCAACACGCTACTTTTTCTATCTGTTTAATTTAGAACTTGACTGATTTTTTACTCTGACTGAATAACTTGAGCAAGCTAGCAAAATTACTTATCTAGAAACTGTACTACTTGGATCTTTTAGAAGCTGTTTTGTTTTTWATCTGGATGTGTAGTTTAGTTGGGAAACTTGCAGCTTATAGAGTAAGCTTGATGAACCTTTTTTCATGTCCACTCATGTCAGAGAACTTATATTCTTTTTGTTTGTGGGGGAGGTAAAGTGCTGTTTAGGCCGTGCGCAGGGAATGGGGAAATGGCCAAGAATTACTGAGAGCTCAAATTACATCTAGAGCAGTGCTTGCTGCTACCAGGAGTCATCAACATGAGGATCCTTCACTGTGATTAACCTCTCTTCTGTGTCCATCTGGATATTCTCATTGTCTAGTCATTCCTGCCTGCTACTATTGATGTTATCACACCTCCCCTCCAGCCACCTAAACCCCACCACAATTACCTTCCTTTTACTTCTCAGACCTGGTTACAAACCAAACCTTGTCTGTCTTTCACAGACTCACAGGTCCAGAGTAGCCAGGCAAAGGTAATACCAGAAGTCTGGGGCTGAAGAGGGCAAGGCACTTATAAGCTTGAAAACTCTTTCTCACTAAATATAAGAAGTAATTCTAGATAATTGGTATGTTTTTTCTTAAAAGTAAATGGTGTGTAATTCCAGTTGGTATTTCCGATATTGATAGCAAAATCAGACTAGCAAGTTGTACTTCTGTCAGATAAATGCTGTGTTGTTGAAAGACATTATTGTACCCTCTGCTGAAAATAGAATAAATTTTCAGGTATAATGTGGAAAGAATACTTTTCTCTCTCAGTGACAAGACAAAAGAATCAATTCTCACACAATGAAATTCACCCACACTGTAGATCAGGTAAATGATAGTGTTTTCCATCATAACAGCTTTTTTCCAATTTGTAAATTTTGGAAAATGTTTACCATTCAGACTGAAACTTTTTTTTTCTGTAGATTTCTTTCTCAGGCCATTTCTGTATGTGAAGAGAAAGACATAAGTGTCCGCAGTCTTCACAGAAGTCAGTAGGGGCTTTGCTTTCTGAGTTTATGCATTTCTGTGTAATGGCAGGCATTGTACAWTCATATTCTAGACAGCCAAGGCTAAATTACCACCTATGCTTAAAGATTGAGAAGATTTTTTCTTAAAARAAGGAAATCATTACCTCTCTCTAAAAGCATTTATGAAGTTAAAGTAGTATCTGTGATATGTGTTGGGTTATAGCAATGATTGTCATTAAAAAGAAGACAGTATTATTTTTGTATTCAGAGCAGGGACTGAATGCTACACATTTCATGCTTATGCATATAAGAATAACAGAGATAATACTGAATGGTACTTCTAGCTGAGCATCATCCATTCTCTATACTAAGAGAAGCAAAATCCCTTTGTAAAAAGAAAAACAAACTAAAATAACAAACCACAGCCAAACATAGGCATAAAAGATTGCATAAAATAACTAAATCAGGCTTGTAGTGTCATTATATGGATTTTAAATTGCCATTCCTAATAAAATTAGGTAGCTAGTAGTCCATTAAGAAAATATATAAAATTAAAAAGATCATTATTTACAATTTCAAAGAGTATAGTCTGAATCATTAACCTTAATTTCCTTGATGTTTCATGATTCTGCTAGTGAATGCTTTGGCCAGCCTTTGGAGTGCATCCCACTAGTTCTACATGGTCCTTGCTCACAAATTGCTCAGCTCTACTTAGCTTGGAAGAAGAATCTACTTAAATTCAAGTGTCTGAATCTAATTAGAAGTTCATACCTATGTTTTTTATCTGTAACRTAGGAGCTGATTCCAGTTCGTGGGTTATTAAAGATACAGTTTTCCATGGTCACAGGTTCTTAAAATGAATTATCATAAGACAGGTATTCACATAAAAGTCAGCTCTTTCTAAACTATACCTGTCTGTTTCTCTCGGGTTTAGCTACCGCTGTAGAAAAGGTAGAGGAAGTTAACTTCCAGGGCAAGCATAAAGCTGCYGAGATTCTCCTTATATATGATTTAAGACTAACAAAAAGGGAGAGGGTTTCTGCTCCCCTAATGACTTTAGAGAGTCACATGGGAATTAAACTGCTTACAGAATTATCTTTTTTATATAACACTATTTTGTTATTTTCTATCCAGCATTACTAATCACCTTTAAAGTGTAACTTTTGAAATCATGGAAAACTTACTAATATATTTCTCAAAATTCATCTGTTTTCAATAGATAATGTTGCTAAATAGGCCAAGCAGTAAAAGGTACTTTGTGATGAGGACTGAGGATGTGAAATGTTGCCCAATATTCATTATGATTGTAATGTAATATTCATTATAATTGTGCTAGTATATAAGTAGGCAACTTATGTTATATGAGAAAGTTGATCAAAATGTCAAAAATAAATTAGGATTAATAAAAAATATTATTGGTAGTTTGTAGTTTGGGTTTGCTTTTAAAGTTTTGCATCTATTTAAAAATGCAATAAATCATTGAATAGATCATTTCCGTCTTTTATGGGTAATCTTCATGAGATTCTTTGTCTGCATGTTTTATGTGTTTTGAGTTATTGTTGACACAATGTCAGTTTCCATAAAAGAGAGGACTGAGGGGGAAGAGTTGTAATTCTAGAACATTAAAAATTGTTTTACAAGGTGTAGTCCATTTGTACTGGAGTGAACAAGAAGAAATGTACTTGGTGATTAAATATAGATGTCAAACTTGCTGAAGTACTGAAATATGTTCATGATGAGCATCTTTTGGGGGTGACATAAGAGTACTTGAACCTATTTCAGGGTGAGGGRTGGGATTAAACACTTCAGCACCCTTTCAGCCATATGTCTGACCTGTTAAACTCCTATTTATGTATTATATTAACAATTATGGACAAAATTTTCGTAGAAGAGGAAAAAAGACAAAACTCCACTGTAGATTTCCTCTGCTTTTGAGTTCTAGAAGAAATTGAAATACTATTCTAAGAGTATGAATGCTAGTTTTGGGGAGATTGGTATAATAAGGATATAATAATTAATGCTAGCTGGTGAGAAAAGAGGCTTTACAGAAAATTTACAAAATTTGACTCATTTTAGAAAATTACTAACACATCCCACAGTTAGGATTTCAAATTGCAGGAGGTTAAAACTTTCTTCTTCAGGCAGTAATAAAAATTCAGGATGCAGATTAGAGGTGTCCTGGCAGGCATTTTAAACAGGTAATTTTTGTGCAGAAGTGACTAGTTRGCATCAGAGGAAGCCTTTTGGGGATTTCATATTTGGAGTCCTGTGAATTCTGTGTTTCTCAGCTAGATTATTTCTGATGTCCCTGCTTATATTCAGTATTCCCTGTAAGACTGGTGTATGATATAATTTTTCTCTAAAGATGGAGGAAATGGTAATCTTAAGAGAGKGCTTGGAATCTGGGAGAAAAAGGTAACTGAAGACTGCACCACTGATCTAGACCTGATGGAGTTGTGCACAGTTACACATAAGGATCTGAGTAATGAGATTACAGCTGTGTTCACATGAATAGCATTTCGAAGAATATGAACTGTTCTGGGTTGTTTTATGCTAATAACAAAACTAATAATACTCAAGAGTCTTTTTGCTCATTTTTAAATATGTCTATTTATCGTAAGAGCTGTTCTTCAAAATGTATTTTAGCATACATTTCAATTTCAGAACATCCTTCTTAACTTCCTTGCCAAATATTTTAAATGCATTTGAAAGTTAAATTATATTATTGATTCATGGATTCTRAGGTCAGGGGGAGTCATTTAGTCCCAACACCTTTCTATGTAGGCAGTAGATTTTTCCAGAGGCTGAATTTAAGAATGTGTTATTAATACATCAAATCTGAAAGCTATTTTTGATTCTGTTCATTGTATACAATTATTATTCTCCTCATTCTTTAATAATAGCTTATGAGTTTTGGGTTTCTCTATCTGAATTTTATAGTCTAAAATTAAGTCACAGTTAATAGAAAAAAACCAAAATGATGCAAARCTCCACAAAAATTCTGGTCAAGATTGATAGAATATGCTGAAATAGTAKTAAAGCTTCAAAAAGTTATAAAATGCTATATGTATAGTTGTATAGTAAGGAAGGGAAATTATTAATGAAATGTAAGCAATTGTCCAACAGGTTTATATTGAATAAATTCAAATCAATAGCATTGACTAAGTATTGTTTTGTTTTGTAATTCATTATCTATTTGTTAAAATATTTGTTTGAGGGAGAAATCCATCTGTAGGAAACTAAATTTTTCCAAGAACTCATGGTCTAATAGTAATTCTGTATACTGCTTAATTCAAAATTTAAAGAACCGACCCAGAGCCTGTAGCAGTGACTAGAGAACTCCATTTTTATTCAAATTTCATTAAATGTTTGGATTTGACTGTGATAACATTGTACAGTTACTGAGTTTGGGAACTCTTGAAGTAATAGAATTAATAATATTTAAGACAAGAATTAAGAATTTGTTCATGTAACTATAATTGAGTTTCCTTTTAGATAGTGATTTATAATTTCTGCTTCTTCTTCATAGCCCTTAATTTGTATCATGAATCGCAATTATGGCCATATGTAAGGCATGATTTTGTCTTTCTTTGTTGTCTATGAAACAAACTCTTACATAATGCTACCTGTACTTAGCAGTGATGTCTGCTCAGGTTGTCTCTTCTACCTGATTCTCTGAAACATGATTCTCTCCTCTGTCTCCTCAGTCACAAAGTGCACCACATTTACCAAACCTGTAATATTCTATTTGCATTTTCAAACCTTTTATCAGCCACTTTTGTTATTATTCTGGTAGGAAAGCATCAGTTACAGTAATATGTATTCAGTAACAAGCACAAATGTCTGGTTTAGTGAAATCTTAAGAGTGTAAGATATCTGTACTAYTTCATGATTGTTTTCATGCCATCCATGTTTTCCTTCTCTTAAGAGCATGTTTGAACAGTTTTAAACTGGAGTGTAAGATATTCAAAAACAAAATAGAGATTTTGAGGGGTTATCAGGTACCAAAAAAAGCATATTTGTGATTGCTCCAGCAATTCAATCKCATTTATTCTTAATACTGTTGGAAAGGGGAAAAAATTTTATGTTTTTAACCCAACTCCCGGAAAGATATATCCAAAATAAGATGTACTAAACATAGAAGAGTACATAGCACAGTTGCCATGGCAAAGCTATTCTTTCTTTGACAAAAGAAGCAACTGGCTGGCTCTCGATTCTCTGTATGACCCTGGTAGCCCATCAGTCTCTGGTCCCACGGGACAGCACCCCAAGAGCTGCTGCCAAGCCAGAGAGCAGCAGTTCTCCCTTTAGAGCCAAAAGAGCATTTGCTGACTCAGCACCCTGGCACATCTTTCGTCATCCTGAGGTGCTTCTGACTGATTCTCCTGCCTGAAAAGTGAAGGCAGAGGAACCAAAGCAAGGCATTGTAAATCCCTTTCCTGCCAGCTTTAAAGACACTTTACTGTCACTGTTGCAGGTATGAGAAATTCTGGCAGAACAGCAGATAGCATGCAACATTGCTTTTAACTCTACATACAGCAACACCACTTCTCCACCCAAAATATCTCAATTTTTCACTGCTTGTATTGTCTTCAAAGATGCATTCCTCATAACCRCTTCTTGCTTCAATTAAGCAGTGCAGTGTTAGGAAAGAATGTGACTTTTTTCCCTCATTAATATCAGTATCACTATGCAGTTTTCAATTCTCTGTGAGCTGAAACTGAGCATAGTTTATGTGTACAGAAGTGATGGCTCCCAATGAATTTCTGCACATACAGGAAGTGGTATAAAATAAACATGGCTCGTTTTATTGTAATCTGTGCATAAGGGACTGATTTTTTCTTCATTTTAAATTGCATTTGCTCTATCAGGAGACAGATTTCTAGAATTTCACTCATGAAGATAACATGCCTGTAGCCATTTGATCAGTAACATCTTACTTGTAAATTATCAGCTCATGCTAAGTTCCAAATTCCAAAGAGGACTTTGAAAAATTAATAAAATAACCCGAAAGCCAAGCATCTAAAATACCAACTTATTGCTAATGAGCCTGTTTTTCCAGTAGAAATTTAAAAGAGAAAGGATTTTCAGACAAATACATCATGTGAAATGGAAAGATTTTCAGAAAATTTTTAGTTATCAGTGTAGCTAAAAAGGTTGACATTGTAGTGTGTGGATTTTTTAATGGATTTAATTATATTGAAATTGAGATGCATTGATTTAATTGCCCTTGTGATATACTGAGGGTCTGCAGGAGCAGGAATGGAGAATTTTCTTATCCAATCGTAATTGTTTCTATCATTGGCAAATGATTTTTTTTTCCTGAAGTCTGAATAGTTAAATGTAAAAGCATTGCATCTAAAAAGTGAACTAAGAAACAGARCTCCACTTTCAGTTGACATATTTCTAACAAGACCTTCAGGGCTTTTTTGCTTTAGGGAAATATTAGCAATTAAATGTGAATTCAGAAAGTGCACATCTGTCTGCTAAGTTAATAAATAAAACATAGATGGGTTTTATTAGTTGCCAATTGTATCCAGGAGCATAAGCAGTGAACTGTGATACTTAAAATAAATTGGCATCTTACAAATACTATTTGAGAAATAATTATAGTACCTGAAATGATTAGCCATAATAATAAATTTTATTTTTCCATTTCTTCATGCTGTTTAAAAATTAATTAACTATGTAGAAGTAAACTTACGTTTTTGTAATTTAATCAAATATCTGTTATTGCCAAGAACTTTCTGGGGTAGGAGAAAGGTCTGCTTCCTTTGATATTCTTTATTCACAKTCCAAACCATGAAATACTATGTTCATATTGAACATAACGCTTTGGAAAATTTGTATTTTCATAAAATTCAGTGTGAACATAGGGGCCAGAATTSTGTTCCAGTCAATCCATAACTGTACTGGGATGAAGGAAACTCTCTAGCAGACCCTACTGCCTTTTTGTAAATGCATTATTTTGTTCAAACAGACCTTCTGAGCAGTGATCTAGGACTTAATATACAAGTTTGATGTTTTAACATGGGTCTTAACTTATATTCATTGTAAGAAATACTTCAAAGGTGCTCTGGGAAGAACTTGAGAGCATCTCCTAATGCAGCCTTGGGTTGTTGCTGATGATTTTTCATATCCCTACTTTTTTAGTTACATTCACAATATCATATGGGATAGAAATGTCTTTTCATTCTTCCACTTCAGAATTGGAGCAGAAATMGTTTTGGACTATTTCTGGTTTGGGGTTTTTTTCATAACTACTTATAATTTTCTTACTTATACATAGTAAGGTATCTTTTTAGCTGGGGTTTTACTTTTACTCCTAAGATCCTTTAAATTTCTTCCTTGTGTCTTGAAGCTTTTTGGTGGGGGGAGGAAAGGGAGGGTTGATTTGGGTTTTTTTTAATGTTGCTTTGTTTTTTCTGTTTTGTGGTTTTTTGGTTGGTAGGTTGGTTGGTTGTTCAGTTGGATGGGGCTTTTTCCTCCAGCACTTACTGATATGCTATGATCCCTTTAGCTTCTCTCATCAGTTACTTGCATTACAATATTTACRTTACCTTCAGTGCCATTCCCTGCCACCTGTTCTACTTCCAACATACAGATTATTAAATGCTTTATCAGTGCTTTCACATTTTCTATTACTAGACTCACTTTCACATAARCATACTTTCCCATTTCCAGAGTTGGTTGGAAAATTCAGCTGTCATASCAGCAGATTAAAAGGAAAAACAATGACTTCTCTAGGTTGTCATCTTTAAGATAAAGTTATGTATCATTCTGAAAGACAGTTAAATTCACTTTCTGGGAACTTTCAGGTCAGTGTCTTGGTGGTTCCTGTCTTGATTTAAAAGTAAGGCTATGTAAAAACTTCATAATACATTATTTAACACTTTCAGATACATAATCATTAAGAACTTGGAATTATTTTTTAATGGAGGCAGTATTACTGCTCTGGTTTGGTTTTGTTGCTTTGCTGTAAGAACTTTAAGTAAAATATTTGTTCTGAAAAATTTGAACTTGTTCATTTAGTTTGGTTTTACATACTCTGTCCAACTATTCAAGGACAGTTGTGCAGTAGAAATACCAATGAATGGATATCAATTTGAAATTAGGAAGGCTATGTCATATGTCATAAGCACAGCAAGAAGAAAGGCTTTGAGAATTGATTTCTAAGTAAGCAAGGCTTTTTCTTTTTTTTAATTCTATGGACAGTGTAGAATTTCATCCTTCTGCAATCTGATATACACACACAAGTATAGAAGTAAAAATGCTTGTCACAAACTAAGGGAAATGCTACACATAATACAGAACCGAGGACTACCTAGTTGTAAATTCTGAAAATAACTTCTTTCTTGCCATCTTACTGTTTCTGGGGCTTCATYTGTGTGCCTGCTAATACATAATATTTGAGACTGAGCAATAGATGTGGTTTCCTAGTTAAGGTGTACTGCTCAAAGTGGGCTGGTGAGTCACTGTCATTGTTTGGCTTTTTGCTGTCAGRCAGTTTTTGCTGTCTTTCTCTTATCTTTTTGCAATTCTGTCACCTCTGCATTGTTAATAATGCTTCCCTAATATTTTACTATACGGTTTGCTTTTGCACTGTTGATTTTTCTAGCTTTAGAACTTCRTATTTTTGATTGGCTACTTTCAGAAGCTAAACTGCTCTTCATCTGATTTTTAGTATATATTCATATTTGTTTCTTGATTAAAAAAACCCTACAGATATTATTTAGTTAAAGAAAAGGGTGCATCTTACACTTTGTTTTTTCTGTGCAATCTGCAGTATTGCAGTTTACAAACCTTAAGTGGTTTCCATAGTGAAGCACCTAAACCTTTTATTTCAAGTTGGAAATGGGAAGGAGATTTGTATGTATTTTAAATGAAGTCAGTACATAAAAGTGTTTCTGATGTCTCATTTTCTCACAAGAATTTACTTTTTTACRAACAGATAGATTTGTGCAGCCTACTCACTGATTTAGACTAACAGATTTTGCTGTTCTTCACAGCTTACCATATTCTTCTACCATACCACTTGATGTATCATTTACATAATATTCACATTTGATAAACAAGCACRGTAAAACCAGCCTGGAAATAAACARGRAAAACACTTGTGTCACTTTCCACAGCACTTGGACAGCATAAAAGGGATGGCAGCATAGGATGTCTTCTGTCAGACACAGTGCATTTTCACAGTGTCCTTGTCCCAGACAGACAGGGTTAATTTTTGCAGTAGCCAGGAGGGGCCAGGAGCAGGAGRTTGTTATTCTGTACYWCCTCATATAATTTCCAGGGGCAAGGGGAAGGGCATCTCTTCTGAGGAGAAATGGATTCCTTCCAGATGCCATGGTGTGGCAGAGGGAGCAGTCTGGTATTGTTTACATGTGAATCATTCCCGTTTTTTGTACACTCTTATTGTTTCTGTTACTGTTCCTTTCCTTATCTCATTGCTATTTCCAGTAAATTGCTCTTATCTCAACCCCATGATCTTTAGCTTTTGCGCCTCCAGTTCTCCTCTCCAGCCCTCCTCAGGGGGTGGGTAGAAGGGAACGAGCAAGTGGCAGCTTGATTTCAGTGGGAGCCCTAAATTGGAGAATATCATTCCTAAACCACAACACCCAATCTTGCTATTTCATGGTTTCTCATCAAAACTATCCTTAAGTATTGTGTTATRCTAATTTTCTTAGAAATCATTTGAATTTGTATTGCATGTCCTCCTCTTTCATTTGCCTTAGCACCATGTTAACATCCAGAGTTCATTCTTAAAAGAGATTATAAATTTGCATTAGTCTTCTAATCGTCTGTGTTAGCATGCTCTAATCATGTTACTATCATGCTGTATCTTTTTAAAACCATTCTGAACTTGATTTCTCTGCAGTGAATACTGCAGTTACTGGAGCAATCACTGTACACKAAATAGTTAACTTTTTGTAAAACAAATGCTAAAGAAATACTTTCAGACATGCACAAAGTCAAAATAAATGTAAAAAATGTACCTATGTTCYTGCAAAATTATTCCCACCACTCAATGACTGTCTTCTCAAATGCTTTTAATGTAAATGCAAGGAGAGCATTTCAAAACATGAGTATAATAAAGCCAGGARAATGGCAATTACAGTCTGTGTAGAATACTAATGTGCTACTTAGTGTGAAGTAGGCCTTTGTTACAAGTTCATTTTATAGGTGAGCCAATGTAGATTGTTTTCAATATGAAATATGACAGGCAGTGATATTAATAAAAACTTGTTGCTCATATTGCTGTTGCTTAATATGCAATTAAGCACAGTTTTAAATCCTAAGATAAATAATACCACATGCAAGAGCAGCAAATTAAAAAACACTGCAAGTATTTTGTCATTATTCTTTCATCAATTAATGTAACAAGGTAGTGCTAGCTATTGTAAATTTAAATTTTGAAGATTGCAGTTAGTGTAATTTTTATTCATTAATATAATGAACCATTATTTTGTTTAATCCTCAAGAGTTAGTTCTTTAATGTTGYTAACCAAGACAGAAAATAGGGTTTTAGCTGTTGTTTCAATGCAAAGCCGCTGTTCTAAAACATTTTTTAAAATCATAAGAGAAACAAAAATATAAATTATGAGTTGTAACAAAATGGGTCATGTGATAATGTCTTCTCATAACAGAATAACTAGAGATTTTGGACAAACACAACAGATTTCTGGGAGAACAAAATATTATGATTTAAAGAGCAAACAAATTAGGTTTACAACAGAAGTATATGAACCGGTGTATGATGTAAAGAAGATAAACTGAGTATTTTTTCCTGCCCTTTATCATTATGGAAGAACTAGATTTGAAAGGAAAAATTCTTGCATCYGGGAAAGAGACACTTTTGTTCAAAGGTAATATCTAGTATATTTTCTTTCCTGATCTTCAGATCCTGCACAAGAACATTMTAGCTACTGTGTGAATATTCCATGAAATTTCTTGTCATATGAGCTAATTCTCTGTAATCTTTCTTTTTTCTCTAATTCACGTTTTATTTTTGTGCTGTTGATACCACTGGAGATGTGCTTCTCTCTAAKGCAGAATTTCCATCCAATACTTTGTGCTTTTCTAAGGATCCACATGTAATGGATCCTAAAGGGTAAATAAGAAGAGTAAATTCAGGAAGTACTGAGATTCTAACCTATATCTTGTTCTCAGAAACTATCAAAGGATGCTGCAATTTAAAAAAGGCATCCTAAATGTACTAAAGAATTTTAAAACTGCTAATTTTCTGTGAAAACCCTCACTTGGTGTTTTTGAATGTTTCAGAAACTGTTTTGGTTTTTCAGAGGGAGAATGGGGCTCCTGTTTGGCAGGAACGGGATGACCAGATGTGAGTGTAATAACTCTTTCCTTGTCACAATATTCTCCCACCTTTGAATGCTGGTTGCTTTTAGAAGGACCGCATGGGGATAACCCACTTGATCTGTTAAGCTTTTTTTTCTGATACAAATGTGGTGAGAAAACATTAGTTTAGGAAGAATGTTCACTTGGCTGTTGGAATCTCTCAGTTCTTACAGTCTTGCTAATCATCAAATAAAATTCACATCTTTTTGCTGTTGTGCATTTTTKCTTGACAAAAAGGCAGTGTCTTAAGTCAGGCAGTATGAATGTAGTGTTCAAACAGAGCTGTGAAAGATGTTTGTCCCATACAATGACAATTTCCAACTGATGAATGAAGAAGGCAGAAAGTTGAATCATTAAGTTTTACTACCTTGTTTCAGTGTGAAGAAAAAAATACACAAAGCTTTGCACCATTTCTGCTCTTAGTAGTAACTTTGTCACTTAACGCCAGTAATGCCAAAGAAAGGCAGCAAAAGGCATTGACTTAATCCAGAAGGAAATCTTCAGTCTTGTGGTTTTAACACCAGCAGGAGATACATATACTGTGTCTGGCATTATTTTCATTATTATTATTCAAAGATCACTGTATATCAGAAGAATTACCTTTGGAATTGCTTGAATTCTTTCACACAACCTCAGGCTAGACCAGCTGGCTTGGGAATTTGGCAGTATTTCAAATCTTGTTTCTCTTCGGACTTGTTATGCTCCTTGTGATGCCACAACTGATTTGCTTTTGTGAGTTCTGACTTCTCTCAAGCATGGGAATCTGCATCTTTCCTTTTTTCAGTTGTTTGCTGTGTGAGAGCATAGGAGAAGCAACACAAATCCTTCTAAAAATTTGTTGTCATCCTCTTGAAAGTCATGAGGGGATATTTCACTATTCAGCACATGTATACTCTGTATGCTTCTGGAATGAGCCTGCATGTTTTTTCCCAGGTTGATCTCTGACGTCTTTCAGCCTGACATTCATTCTGGTCTGATCATAAGATCATTGTTCATCCATGTCAAGAATGTTTCTTTTGCTACCAGATGTTGGCCAGAATATCTCTCTGTTGACAAGGCTATTTTAAATGCGGCAAAGCCATTATAAAAATCTCCAGTTTCAAACTATGTAATTAATAGATAAATTAAAACAAAACAAAACAACAAAAAAACCCCAAACCAACCAACCAACCAACCAACCAACCAACCAACCAACCAAAACAGAAAAGAATCGACATAGATTGATTTACTTTTCATTTGGTTTGCGTAAAGGAGGTTTGTTGTTACTTCTTTGGCCACATGGGAACAAGTGGAATATAAATATGAATGTAAATTACGTTCTAGACATAAGACCAGAAGCACAACATTGGGATTGGGAAGAAGTTACATTTATTTCCATCGTCAGCTTCTCCAGCTMGTTRTTAAACTACCTATGCAAACTGAAARTTCTGCATAAACTGCCCTCCCTCACCAATGCTTTTCTACTGACTTCAAGAGTTTTTCTTCCAAGGTTTMTTCATTCATCACATGGATGTTACAGGCAGCAGTGGTTGTGTTGATATTTCCTGTCCAGCAAGATGTTTTATAGTTTTCATAAKGAGTACCTCCAAGTTTTAATTTCCATGTTTTTCTAGAGAAATGCCTTTCCCTATGGTCATCTACCTGTAGGTAACTTCATTCTTTCAAATAATAGAGTAGATCTTTTTATTGAAGATTTTAGAATCATTTYAAGATCCCTTGCCATAATGACAGTTACTATTTAGAGGAGTCCAGTTCTGTGGATCATAGTTAGTGAGACTGTACTTCTTCACTGTTCCAAATGTACAACCAGAGTTGGGTCCATTGAAATAATGGTGTTAGCATCTCCCACATGAAAGACTAGTATGAGAATAGTTTTATAAGATACCTCATCTCACACTGTGGTAGACCCAAGAGGTATAATAAATTCCTCTTATAATTTATTTCTTTTTCCAGTTTTGACTATARTCCCTTCTTTTAAGGATTTCATTTACTCTACATCTTTGCATGTACATTTCTATGCAACAGCCCGAAGTGGTTCCATTTTGTTTTCTGTATTCTCACTTGGAGCTGCTGTTAACTTTGCCCCTTTCAAGGAATGATGCTTATTAASATCTTTCACAGCAGGTTAAGTTTTCTTCTGATCCTAAAAACAAGTGCAGGTTCCTGTAAAAGGAAAGAAGGCTCTTCAGCTGAGGTTTTTGATTTTTTTTTTTTATTTTATTTTTTTTCCCTCAAAAGGAGTGGAATTAAAATCAGTCTAGAAGCCAGATACCAAGTTCTTTCATCTGCACATGAGTATTTGCGTTTATAACTCTGATACAATCTCAGACGTTCAAGAATTAGGTTGGGAAAAAAAACTCCAAACCTGATTTCCTTCATGTTGCTAAATCCTGTGTCACTTGGGAACAGAAGTGTTTGGAACAAATGATAGGCCGTATTTTTTTCTGGAAAAAAAATACAGCTATCCAGAAAGTTTCATGGGAAAGTAAAGCAACGGACAGAGTAGTAATGGTTCAAGGTTGACCTTGCTGAACACTAGACTAAGATCCCACTGAGGGAACAGTGGATAGAAGGAGCCTAATCAACCCTTTAGGATGAATGAAGTCAAAGTCTTTTAATAGTTATTGTCCAGAGRATTGAGAATGAAAAAGAATATTAAATGAGCCATAGTTGTATATAGTGATAATCCTATCTCCCCYCTCTCCAGTAAGTAATATAAAATACAGAATGTTAAGGAAGAGAGATGGAACTGGGACAAAGCCRAATGAGAAATTTTGAAGTTTCAGACTGAAAAGCTTAAAAGCTTTACTAAATAAATGATTATGTGCCAGTGTGGTATAGAAGAACCTTAATTCAATTTAAATGAGTTAAATTTGGTAGCAGAAACAATCGGAACATGGGTTCCCTATTGGCTAATTTGCTGTCATTGGGGAATCTTGAAGGAATTTATTGCATGGCTACCTTAGAGCCATAAAAATGTAGCAGCATTCTCTTTCTTATTTGTTCAGTCTGCAAATTGCTGTATTAYCCCAGAAGTTTTCCCTGTGCATATATATTTTCTACAAAAGCGTAAGCACAGGAATAGTGACTTTTTTTTCTAATGAAAAACGTTTGAGCATTAAAATGAGAGGGTTTTGTCTTTCACTCATTTGTAATGTTACAATTACAGTGCCAGATAGTCCAGACCTTCTAAAGATTAGAAATTTGCTACAAGTCAGTTACAGCATAACAAAGATGATCTGTGTATCTCAATTCTGATAGGATTTGATTTTGTTTCTTCTCTCCTCTTTCAATGAGTCAGTCTCTAATGATTTTCTGTCATATTTTTGTTAATGTAATCCTGCAGTCATCTGAAAAAAAWTTGAAGAGCTAGGTGGCCTGTGCATTTCATATGATTTGTTAATATGATCTTTTAATATCTTTCACRGTGATTTAAATCTTGCTTGATAAATTAAGCAATTATGCTAAATTGCATTAAATTTACAGCAAAGAGGAAAGAATTGTGTTACTAAAGGCACGTAAAAAGCTTTGCTAGATTCTTGTATGTATTGCCTATTGGTAGTTAATAACTGATTGTAAATAAATTGGTACATAAAATAACAATTTTTAATTCTTACATCTGGTCCACAGTTAAGAATATGCTTTATTTCTTGTTCCAGGCCACTTAATTAAAAAAAAAAAGTCCCAAACTGAAGCTGAGCTATCTTTTTGGAAGGCTAGTCATTCTCAGAAATATTAAATTGTTTTCAAATCTGTCCAGGCCAGTTTTTTAATAAATACCATGCTGTATCTGATGTTGCATTCTGATTGCACAGAAAACCTGACAAGTGTGCTCACAGCTGCAGAAAGAGCAGAGTCATRAGACTCTGGCTGAGAATCTTGGCTGAATGTTGGTTATCTTAATTTTGGTAGGCTAATGCTATCTGTTGTTTTATACGAAAGGTCATAAGTTGTCTTTATGGTAATGAGGATTAGGGACTGTTTTCTGTACCTTAATGAAATTGTTTAGATAAATACTATATCCTAATGAATATCCTTAATGAATTTGAAATTGTTTAGGTAAATACTATATCCTAATTGCATTTTTAAACTATACTTTCTATGGAACCAGTTYACAGTGTTTCAAATAGTACTAATTATTCTGCTAGTCCAGTTTCCTTCAAAACATCCATAGCTTTGTAGTGAATGTAAAGAGATTTGTATCATTTTCTTCAGTTTGAAGATCTTCTCATTTTCCAGTCTTGCATTTTTTTTTCCCCAATGCCTTGTTMTTGTGGGAAGTTTTGTCCAGATTCCGAAATCAGAGACATGGCTCAGACTCATGGTCCAGCCAGTGGGACATTTGTCTTCTCTYTTCTAGAGGTGGGGGAGGGAAAAATAGAAAAAAGCCAAAAGGATGATGATGGGAGTACAGTGGGGAATGGAACAGCAGAGCAGTTTGTAACTGCTGAGGAAGACAGGAGAGGTTTTCAGATGCAGTTCATGTAATACTATCATTGGTTCAGGCCATCAGAAGAAATCACAGCCTTAGTTGAAAGGTGGGGTTTAACTCCTTTTTATACCAAAAACTACAAATAGATTATCTTTGAGGTTCCTTTCAACCCAGGCCATTCTAAAATTCAGTTCCAACAAGTGCAAATAGGTTTTTGACTTCCAGTGACATCCYTGGAATGCTGTTCCTTTGCTGCCATTGTTTATGKTTTTTTTCTGGTTGTTKTTTTCGATACCATGACATTTCTTTTATGCAGCTGTCATAGCACATTCACATGAGTGACAGTGTGTTTCTGAAACTGTAGCTTACTAACTGTTATCAGGGTCCCATATGGGCCCCAACATGTACATTTATGTCAGCTTTCTGTAACAGCTCCATGASACACCTCAGTTATTTGCCTAAAACACTGCCTTTTAGATTTCTCAAGTCAGGTCTTGTTTCACTAGGGTTCGATCAGATCCTTTTTGACTTTGAATGTACTTTGAGCTCCGAGCAGGTTGGGGTTTTTCTGGGTTTTTTTTTGGTTTTTTTTTTTTTTTTTTTTTTTTTTTTTTTTTTTTTTTTTTTTTTCTGCTTCAAATTGCTTTAAACTTCTATGATATCTTTGTAGTTTGGTTGTAATAGTCTCCTTTTGGGTGACTCAGTGCAAAAAGATGTTCATTTTTAGCTTGCTTTTTCTTCGATACTTGTCTTAGCAAAGCTATTTGATAAAATCCTCTGTGTTTTTGCTAGGGCAAAATGTATCAGCTCTAATGTATCCAATTCAACCTCAGAACATTATCCTTCAAACAGATTCAGTGAAGAACAAAAAAGTCTGCAATTCCCCACCACATTTCAGTTCTAGTTAATTTTACTGAGCTGCATTGAAGCTTTGACATAAGAAATTATACCAGAATGAAAAGTCCCATGCTTCACTTGCCATATGTAAATCTTCATAAATTTTCTTTACCTTTCCTCTAGGTCATTTCAAATCCTGGCATTCCCAGATTCCTTTCTTGTTGGTATCCYTCTAGCACAAGGAATGGGGTCTGCTATAAACATCTCTGAAAATAGTGGTGCTGTASATCCAATTTTTGTCTTGACTTTGCATTCTTGAAGGCATTTTCCTTTAGTTAAGGCCAGCTGTACCCTTGTCAGCCAACATATTTGAGATTTACAGAATTATCCAGGTGACAGGTTGGCCATGTAAATCTCTGGCTTGCATAGCAGACAACTTTCTCCAGACTACTTTGAATGGGAGTCAAACTAATCTAATTTTACATAAAGGAAGCCCTTGGATTTGGTATGACCTAGTATATTTCACTAAAGTATAATACTCAGACCACAGAACTTTCTTCAAGAATTCTTCCTTTATTTGTTTCAGCTGACACTATAACTTTCAGAATTATAAGCATTTTCCTGAAGGTAATCCTTCCTATATATTTCTTAAGTTATTTTCTTCTYCAAAGGTAGAAAAACTAGTTGGCTTTTGACAATCAGTTTAGACTTTAATCCATTTCAAGTTTACTCTGCTTTTTTGTGTTCTGTCAGGATGCTGCAATTTTCACACAAGTTTCAGAAGATTTTCAATTTCAAAAGGATCTTCCTAAATGTAACTGTTTTTAGAGTTGCTGCTGGTATACTGGACTTTAGAGGGGCAATCTTGAACTGCGTATTACTGCTTTCCAGCACCATGACATACGTTCTAAAGTGCTGCGCTRGAGCCCTTAAAAATCTGTCTTTTTAAACTACCATTCTGCTAAAGCAGTTGAAACCAACTAACAAATTAAAAAATGTGAAGTTGTCTAGAAAATTACTCTTATTGGGGTTTTCCAGAAGAGTCTACTAGATCATTAATGGAAAATTAAAATTTTAAAGCAAAAACATTTTTGCTTACAATCATATCCATTTGGTTTCTGTAAAGCCTAAAAAGATTGTAGGGAGCAATCTGTTCCATTTTCTGTTTTGTCATGTTTTTAGTCAAAAGGTCTAATTGCTTCCAAAATTAAGTTTTGACGCATGTAGACAAACTTTTAGATACACTGTGGTGTTCTCATGATTTCACGATATTTATATTTTGTGTGATTTTCGCTTAAATATGTTCATTCCGTAATTTCTTAGTTTTAAGGTGAATAAGCAATMTTTTTATATTATTAAATTCTATTAAATCACTCAAGATTTATTCTRCATACATATTCCACATAGTTTTAAATACAATAAATAGCAAAAATAGCGCTGCTTGTCAACCCTGTCAAATTTTCATGAAATTATATCGCTTGATTATATCTTCCACATCCCCCAAGTCTCTTGAGTGTTATTGTTAAAATTTAGAAGACTCTCATGGTATTCTCTGAAAATTTGGAGGTTGTTATGGGATTTACTGACATAATTGTAATGGAAAATGTGTGTTAAGACAGATGATAGAATCACTTAAAAAAACATTGTTGTCTTGTTTCAGTTATATCTAAGGGAAACACTAATCCATTTTAGGAAAGTAGTTTGCATTATGTGAAATACAAATACCTTCCTAAAGACTTTTTATCTGTACAAGAAATACAAGGGTTTTTTTTTTTCCAAAACAAGATGAAAGATAAATAGATAAAACACTTCATCCTAAATAAAGGTTGGTTTAGTTAAATATTGCCTTGAACAGTTACAGAATATTCAGCTGCTAACTATGGTAGAGRAAAAATAACTCCATAATTAGATACCTTCTTCAGTGGGATTTTTTATCTATTAAAAGTATGCAGAGACTTTGATTCCTTGGATGAAAGTGATTCATAAAGCAGATTTCATATGCATAAAGCATATTCTTTTTGTTACAAATACTAAGCTTGTGTTTCAACCAGATTTGTCCTATTCCTCACATAGGACAGTGCCTAGAATCAGTCTTGCTCCTTCTTAGGTGTTTTGTTTTGTCTTGTTTCTTCATGGATTTTCTGTTTTCTCCTGGAGCAGATAAATAACAAGCTTCAAGCACACATTAGTTTTCAGTTAGTCCAAAACCACTAGGTTTGCTTATGTTTGAGCATTTTTTTCCTCTGATTCTGAACCTGGAGTAGTAGATTCTGTCTCTGGCTTYGGAGCAAGGACTGATCTCATTGAAACTGAAGAAGTGTGGGATGCGTGTAGAGTCACTGGTTGCAAGCTTCCAGAGCTGAAACAGGCTTTACGTGGCCTGAAAAGGGGAAGATTTTCTCTAAAGTAACTTAACATTGGTAGAGGGTGGCAGCAAGTTAGACTGGGAGACAGAAAAATAYGAGAATGGCCATTCTGCTTCTGACCATGGTTACAGTAGATGTGCAGAGGAGTTTGGAGATGTTTTCAAGAACATTCTCCCAGTATCCTTCAGTTTGTGCTATCCAAGGTGAAGTGATTGATTGTTTTTACATATTTATCTGTGGATTTCACTATCATATGACTTTTTACTTTTATTTCACCCCATACAATCTTTCAGCTTTCACAATATCCTGTGGCAAGCAATTTGCGTTCTGTAACAGCCTTCTGCTTTGGTTTGTTTTTGGACCAACCAACTGCTACTTGGTAGGTTCAGTTGATTCTTTCCATCCCTAGTAATGGAAGAGACAATTTTAGGAAGTCGAGCTCAATGTGAGGCAAAGTTATCATGCTTTTAGGAAAAAAAAAAGCCTATGAGATGAATATTATGAATTTATGAATTTATGAGATGAGATTAAATTCATATATTTATGAATTTATGAGATGAAAAGCATGTTGAAAATCTTTTCAAAAGTTAATGAATTATGATAAAGCACAAATAAATGTGTATCTTGTGTTACTGTCAGGATTACCTGCCCAGTGCCAGAGTCACTAAAGCAAAATTATTGCTATTTATTTTCAGTACTTCTGTGCATTTTCTAAAATAGGTACACTGTCAAATCTTTTGAAACTAATACAGCTGTGTTTTTCAGCAATCCATTGTTTTCTGATGTGATTTTAATTAATGGAGGACTTTTTATTGCTATTATTCAAAACTTAAACTTAGTGTCCTATTACCTATGAAAAATGTTATATATATGGTGTTTCTTTTCAATACTCCCTTTTCTCGAATACTGAAGTGTTCATAACTGGGAAATCTTATTAGATTCTTAAAAAAGAAATTTCTCGTAGTAGTGGCTTTGCAAGGGATTTTCTGATCTATAAGTTAGAAATATTCTTAAATAGCCCATTTGATTTGGAAAGACCCACACTRTAGTAGATATATTCACAATCTTTATTTCAGATTCTTTTCTGAAAAAAAAATCAAACCAACATATTTCACATGCTTCAACTTGTAAATAATTAACTTTTATAATTTTAGAACAAATTTCAAAAATAACATGCATGAGAGAAGTCAGATTTGAASTATATGCCTTGTAGATTGGAATAAAATATGTTTATAAATTCCTATTGTCCTAAGAAGCTTCATACAGTCATATTTTTTGGCTGTTCTCTCTAAATGAGGTAGCTTTGTGACTTACATTTTAGGTTTCTTTAATAGGATAAAGGGGATTAGAATTTGTATTTTAAAGCTTTCTGTGTCTTTGTTATGTTACTTGCAAGGCAATTTTTGTGATTCTTACTCCAAAATGGAAACGTCAGTGTTCTGCTGCTGACATGTTTAATTTCTTACAGTATGTTGTGGAAATTATGTTACCAGATAAGAATAATATTGCTTAAGGTGTCTTGGGAATTTCCCATAATTCACTGTGTCATAGTAAGGCCTAGTAACAGATGACCCTGCTAAGTGATGTGTGGAAGAGGCACAATGCACAGATGCCTCGGGATAAGCATCTTCCCCTTGGGTGATAACAAAGAGAATAAGCACTTTAAATTCTATCAAATGTATTTTCAAGGGTATGCCAAATTATTGTGTCTGAACAGATACTATTTTTGCAAGATTCTAACTATTGCTTTTGAAACCTCTCTGGCATGAGGCTGTCTGGGATTTCTATAGTATTGTTTGCACTATCTCGCTCAGGTCTAGTCACTGTGATGCTGTACATTAAATTGTTCCAAGAATTTAGCTTGGTCTCTCCTCTAGAATTTAACTTTTATGAATGTTGGTAATTCCTTGACCCTTTCTGCAGTTGCATTTGGTTTTGATCAGTAAGGACAACAGTTGAAACTTAGGGAGCTATTTGAGAATAAACTGATACTCAGCATGGTAATTCTAGAACCCACTGAATAAAAGATGAAAATATTTCGAAAATTTGAGGCACAARGGTATAAATTTAAGTAAGTAATAATAAATTATGTTAATTTTGCTTGAGATACTGAAAGAAGACGTATATTAGTTTGGGCTTACTTGGCAGTGAATAATTGGCATGGTTGTGAGTATTATTGGGAGGTTATTGGGAGGGTTGTTCAGGAAATATGTATTTCAACTCACAGAACAAAAAGCTCTTAAAGAGAAATGCTGATCAGCTAAAACCAGAATTCCTTCATTGTGACAATTTGTAATTGCTCTTTACCTTAACACAGCAGTATTAAAAAGCAAACAAAAATATTTCTAGTAAAGACTTCYATGCATGCCTGCCTTAAATATTTCAGAGATGCATATCTTCAKGATATTTGAAAACAAAACAACAATTATAGATAATCTCTTTTGTCCTACTGTGATTTATTACACTGTGGATATTGTTGGGTTTGTAAATTTTAATGATCACATAGATGTTATTTACATGTTTGCGGAGCTTCCAGCTAAGAAGATTTCTGTGTTGTTTTGAAATAAAATGCCTGYCCTACAAGTATTCTTAATTGCACTCTGGAAAATATTTGTCTCATATTTAGCAGTTGAGCGCAACAAGAAGTAACCTGGATAGGGATTTCTCAGAGGAAAACCCAAGGGTCAAGAACAGAATTCCCTGTGAGAATTAATCTTCTTTATTCATTAAATGAAAATGTATTGACACATGAGGAAACAATTCAGTGATTCTTGAAATATGTTTCCATTAACCTCTGACCTAGACTGGATGAGTAGAGTGAAACAATGTTGATTTTACTGAAAACTTTGGTTTTCARCATTCTCTTAGTAAATACAAAATTTACCAAACAGTGACCATTTGTTGATAGAATTTCCATTCAGTCACTTTTTTTTCATTATGCTAACTTAGAAACATTTTTCTTAAAAGGTGTTGCTGTCAAATATCTCTCCATTTAGGAACTTGTATTTATTATTATATACTTGTTAGAACTGTTGTGTTAAAATGAAGAAAACCATTTCAGGATAGCTTCCCTCTTATATTCAGGCATAGTGAGCACAGAAATATTTTTTTCATTTATGTGACCATCACTGACTGCATTTAGTATGTCATTCCTTGTTGTTTAGTTCCCATGATAGAGCTGTTCTGCTGTATTCCAGGGAGCATACAAGTGTTGCTGACATTTTGTCCATCATCTGTGTAAGCATCTGAGCTGCATGGAAGCAGTTGCCATGAACATACTTTCTTTCTCTTCATCTAATTTTTATTTTCACTGGTAAAGTATTGTCACTGTTCTATAGGTCCTTTGAGATGTAAAAGGAATAAAAATTACTTGCCTCTACACAGAAAGTGTAATCAGCCTTCTGCATGTGAAAATTCCAGGCCCAACCGATGGCATCACTAGAAATATGACTTGTGGCTGGTTTCATGACTTAAGAATTGTAGAGAATTTCTTCAATTTATTTTCTTGTTTTGTATTGCTGTTATTATAGGCATTTGAGTATATTATATAAATGTCCATGAACCACTGAGACAAGAAAACAAAAATATTCTACATGCAATTTGGAATCTGTTTCCTATTCTATTCACCAAGATTCAAAATCTGTCCAGTAAGATAGCAGCAGCTTGGAATTTGATCTGGGGCCATCTGATCTGTTGTTTTGCAAAGAGGATGTACAATAAAGGGCCAGGGACCTGGAAGAGAGCAGTTTCTTTTGGCATATTAGGACTGATTGTGGTAGCATTCTAAAGAAGACAGGTCACAGAACTTCTTTCCTGCTTCCAAATTATATTGTAAATATGCATCCTATTCCATGCAGTCACCATATAGTGTAGGATAAGTTTGGATAATTAATTTAAACCAAAAGTTTTGTCACTTCTTGCATTCTGAATGTGATAATATAAATACAATTAAATCTGAATAGCACGTGATCAGATCCAGCCAGGAGATCCTTGTAGCGTGTGTTTCCATCTTACATAAAGCTCRATTTTATATATTTTCTTTAAATTATTTAACTCTAAAAAGTTTATTTGTATGGAGAAATCATAATAAGAAAATCACTTTAGGGCTTAAATTAAAAACTGAGGTACATTAAAAAAATGCATATTACTGCTAGGAAACACTTTCTCATGTACTTGGTGAGGCAAAATTGATGAGGACTGATCCATATTGGWTACCTGTCTGATCTGTAAGAAAAGTGATTATCTTAAAATTCATTCTGAAGAACAAAGTTAATGTTCAAGTTACTTAAAGTTGGTATTAATATATTCTGGAATAGCACCATATGTATGAGGCTTGCTTTATAACACACTGAACTTTCTGGATACCTCTGTGTGCACACAGACATGCACAGCTGCCCACTCAGACATATTGCTGGTCAAGATTAATWGGTCTTTTATCTGACTGTGCACCGTTAGGGAACAATAAAGGTATTCCTTTACAAATTGTGTGGCATAAATTTGCATTGGTAGTAATTGCATCAATTAGCGCTACAGAAGACATTTAACGAAACAGAGACACATTTTGTTCAGATTATTAAATGGATTGGAAAGGTTAATAATAAGCCTTGAGCCAGAAAATGTTCTAGACTGATTTCCCCCCTCCTGGTTTTATAGTACAGTATTTCAAAATGCATTTGTCTCCAGAAAAGCAATTATCTCAAAACATACTTCTTCCTTGCCATCATACTTACTCTTTTTCTTCAAAGTCAGTTCTGTGTAACTAAAGTAATTTTCCTTTAATGCAATAGTATTTGTAGAGGAAGCTAATTAGTTAACTTGTGGTTTCTATTGTACATAATCAGATAGTTTACTAAGTTGCAATTAGTTGCACCATTCACGACCCAGTGAAAGGAACACAATTGCTTAACTGCTTGGAAGAGCCTGAGGTTRCAGGAGTAAGTGAAGTGACATAATTTTCCTTTCTAAAACATTTTATATTGATTCCTYGTTTGAAAGGAGTGAATTTTCAAAGCCAACACTTGAGATTCAAACAAATATTTGTGTTTGTAGTTGTAAATCTAATTTCTAAATTACAAATCTAATTTCTAAATGTGCAGAACTTCCATTTATGTTTCCACATAGTCATTTTTTTTCTGGGCACAGTCACACTTTATCACTGTAAAGAGTTCCAGGACATGGCATRTATGAAATTCTAGTTTAGAGTGGAATGAATTACATGTTGAGAGACTCCAGGAACTACTCAGTTGCAGGAACTCAGGCCTCTAATACCACACTGTATAACCTGAGGTACTCCTGCTTACAGCTGYTACCCTTGGGCATGTGAAATGGAAATAGAATCTACATTCAGGCAACTCTGTCCCGCCCCTGATTCCCTCTGTTGGCTGAAACAGGAACCACGGAAAACTATCTCAGCTTGTGCCTGTGTTTGGGCACATGACCCCTACACTGAAAGTCTYAGGAACAGACTTTGTAGGGCTTCAGAATATTCTATTTCCTAGAAATTCAGTAAACAATTAATAAGAATTTCTTTCTCAACTTAGAAAGCYTTCATTTAGTCTAATAAGCAAAGTAAATACATTTATTTCACCACTATCAGTTAATAATCAAAACAACTAGTGCATAGGCATAATTGTCCAAGAGTTGTATGTTTGATATTTGAAAAAACAGATTGTCTTGCTAACCTCTGCTTTGAAAGGAGGTTCTCCCAAATTAGACAGTTTGATTTAACTGGACTTCAGAAGTATACAAATAGTTAATATTGKTTTTTTTACATATTTTGCTGTCTGTTCTGATAAGAATGGCCAATACTGAATTCTTGGCAGCAGCTTTTGAACTTTACATTTTTCTTACAAGGTTCCAGAGAGACACAACAGGAGTATGCAGGGCTAGGATAATATGTTTTGGTAACAAACTTAATTTTCAAGATTTCTAGAAAACTTAGTAAAACTCATTTGTGACACTGACCCTTTGCAATAGGATGGCTGTGGTGTCTTGATTTTGTCTCTGAGGTGGGAGGCTACCTGAAAACGATTACCCTGGTGGGCTTCAACGCAGATTTTAGGTTTTAAGAACTATCTCAGAAAGTCAAAGGGAGCAATCTCTGAGCCACCATCTTCAACATTTTTAACTGGAGAAGGTAAAGTGCTGTCTTTTTTAGATTCTTGTGGAAAAAGAATCTAAAAAATAACTTACATTTTTTGTAAAAGCAGATTATAAATTTCACACTTTGGAAAGTCTGACAGTACGTAATTTAGGCTGAGTAACATGATTTGATGCTTTTTCATAGACCAATGTTGAAGCCTGGACCCACCTGGCTTTGTACCACAGGTCCAAATGTTTTTTTTTTTATATTTGCTAGAGCTATTGGTCCATTTTCTAAAATATATAATGCATTTTCTATCAGCTATGATTTTACCTTTCAGTTCTGATCATCTACCTACTGTAATTRCAGCCTTCTTCAGAACAAGATCATCTCATATTATTGGTAGATTTWGCTGTTAATTTCATTCCAGAGAGACAGCTCTCCATGGCATAAGTTTTTATCTTACCAGTTATTTCCTATGTACAGAAGAAGAGATTGTGAAAACTTCTGTGTAAAATTTCAATTGCCAAATACAGGACAGGTAAATTTATATTGGATAAAGCTGCAAGACTTCTAAAAAGTTTTTAGTTTGGTCAGTGTCCTCATTCCAGCTTATTTGATAAACTGACTCTTCCACTTTAACTGGCTCTGGACTCTCTTGTACATTTTCTATTGAGRTTGAGAATTTGGGCTTTTTATGTACTTTCTGGAGGTGTCACTTGAGTAGATGAGTGTCTATATTTAGGAGTAAAAAATTCTTTTTTGCTTGCTATTTTATTTCACAGAAAACAGGAATCCTCCAATTSTAATTATATGTCCAGAACAAACCATGCTGTTATTGTAGGTGTTTTTCTGTCCATCACTGTGGTATGTCACAGCCTGGGGTTAATTAGGTAAAGCAAACCCTCTCATGAAGAGGAGGTTATGTTGACTTTTTTGTTTGGTATATGATGGAATGTTAGTTGTTTGGCTCATATCACAAAAAGGAAAACATTTTTTAGAAGTAACCACACTGAATGTGTGATTATTGTACACAGTATATATATATATTTACTGTTCTGATTTTATAAATATTGCTGCAAATTTTAACAGTATTCCTTAAAATGTCYGCTGAGTTGTTGGGCTGCAGAAATGTTTTCACACTCTACTTACATATTGATTTTTCTTTATTTCCAGGTCCAGTCTGGGTATGACRTTACTCAGTATGAGAATATTTTTCCTCTGTGCATGATTCTGGAACAACTTCTTCAAAATGAGACACAAGAAAGTAACATTTCAAGCTCAGACTATGAAGGAGAAGAAAAAATCAAATTTCTGGAGAACCTTGATCAAATTATTCTTCATCTCTCAGATGAATTCCCTTTGTTTTCTTTATATTTATGGAGAGTGAGTGTTCTTTTGAACTCAGGTCAAATGCAAATTGATTAAAACAAGCAGCCTACTCTTTAACAGTGCATTTGTTGTGGGATTTCATTGGAGCCAGACAGGGAAATTGTGGTTATTGGAAAACATTTACTTGAAACTACTATTCTATACAGCAGTTTCAGAGATAATGCAATTTATTCCCAATTTTGAATACAGAAAAAATGTAATAATCCACATGCCATTTTGAATAAATGCTGTTTCTTATAACAGAAAACAACGTGTTGGTGTTTGCGCACATAGTGAAAATGGAACAAAGGAAGTTGTTTCAGGTGCTGTTTAAAATAAACACATAAAGTTTGAAATCTTTTTTTTTCACAGCATACAAAAAGACAGTACTTTGTATCCAGAGATGGCATAACCAAATGGCACTTACATACAGGAATTTGGAACAGTAGCACAGCTCTGGAAGCATTGAGGTACAGTGAGAGTTTCCCTTCCAATGCCATTGCAGCAGTCTATACACACACTTTCCTCTCTGCGAAAGTGCTGTAATGGTGATCTGGGCTCTCCTTATTTGTTTAGTGCAAAATTAAATAGTGCAGTGAAGCACATTAATGAACACCTCAGCTTTGGTGGGGGCAAAAACCCCTGCAATCAGAATACTTAATAGATTATTGTCTCCTGTGTTTTGGAGATTTTACACCAAGAAGGAACTTGCCTCAAGATGAAAATGCACAAAGGTATGCATGTCCATTTAGATGTCTCCTTGTAGCTGGGATACCTAATGTATTAAAYACTTGCAAAACAGCCCAGTGTTTTGGTCTGGGTATCTAGCTGCTACCCCAAAGGACTTCAGATCTTCTCTAAGTCCTGTGTCACATTTTCTCTCTTGATGTAGATGCGTCTGGTACACTGGATTATCTTTAGTAGCACTATTAGTTAAAGGTATCTGCTTAGACAACTGAACTGAACAGTGGTGCTAGCATGATCTTAGATCTGTAACTCACCACCAYGAACATGCATTTAGGTGTCCTAATCTAAGAAACCCCACATTTGTGATACCTTACCTGTTTTTTAGACTGGGAAATCCTAGCTTTGAATCCCTGATCTTCAGACAATTTCTTCTCTTATCCAGTGACTGTTAGGTGTAACTTGAGCAAACACCACTGTCTTTAGTTTTGAAATTAAGAGGATGACTGAGASAGTCCCTGGAGGATTTAAAACCAGGTTACAAGAAACCTTCCTGCATCCTGGACTTAGTTTAAGTCTTGAAGTACTTACCAAGTAGGTATGACTACATCCAAATTTTACCTATCTGGTCTCCAGAGAGGAATACCAAATCCAGAGAAAGTACCTGTGCTCTTTGCTGAGGATAGATTGTTGGATGTCTCAAAAGAACAGTCTCAAGGTCTGATATGCTGAGCAGAACATCTCGTAGACCTAAATAGGAAACAGTGAARATAATTTGGTCTGACCTGTCATTGCTCTCTGGAGTGTTTCACCTGAGTTACCATAACAGTTCTAAAATTACCAGTTGAAGCATATTTCTTTGGTCTTGCACATCTCTTTTTTTGTCAATACATGTACTTTAGAATTTGGCAAAATGCTAATGTTGTGCARATGCAGATTGTTGAGCCTTATAAATACCAATGTATATATAAGCACACAAAAAGAGTTAAATTATATATTTATGTGGTTGAATTAGCAGTGCTAATTTATTAGTAGCCTAATAGCAGTTCATGATTTTATAATACATTGTTCTGCCACATTCTTAGCTTTCTGGATGTCTGTCTTTTATACCTCTCTCTGTATGTTTTTAAAAGAATTTTATGGTAGAGTATATCTTTCTGTGAAAATAGGAAAATTATGAGACCAAGAAAATAAATTTTTATTCTAGTGCTGCTCCATTGACTTTTCTATTTCCTGACAAGTTTTGCATGCCTACTAACGACAGCAGTGGGTATGATTTTGAATTTAATTATCTCAGAATGTTTTTGTAAACTTAGTTTGGAATCTTTTCATAATCTGTTTGTAATTTACTGATTTTACAATTTATTGTTTATATATGTTGGTAACAGTGAAAATTAAGTTGTATCTTATTTTGATAAGATTTTTTCATTCAGTTATCTATGCATTACTATCTGATACAGTTTCTACTGTACTGTGGAGCAGCATTTAGCTGATTTGGGAAATTTGGTAAAATTTGGGTTAGAGGGAGCCTCAATGTCTCTAGTCCAACCTTCTGCTTCAGTCAGCATTACCTGTGTGGTCAAATCAATGTTGGTCTAATCAACATTGTCTGTTGCTATTTCAGTATTCAGTCAGGTATTGAAAACTCTTTAGGACAGAATCTGGATAACCTGCTCTTTTGCTTGACGGTCTTCATGGTGAAAAAATGTTTGCTTGCATACAGTCTGAACTTGTATACAGTTACTTCATTTATGATCAGTGTCTTTAGGCTTTTTGCCACCCATAGCGTGGATCTGTCCCCTTGATACCTTSCCCATAGACACTGGAGGCTGCTGCTGGGTCCCATCTCTCCCCCAGTCTGGTAAGACCCAGCTCCCTCAATCCCCTCCTGACACGGATWCTCAAGATCCAGGCCTTTCAATTGCCCTGTGCTGAATGCACTCCAGCATCTTTTCATCTTTATCAGCATTTTTAGGGGCCCAAAAGGGGCAGCAGTAGTCTAGATGCAGATTGATGAGTGCTGATTAGAGGGAGCTAATCCCTTCCCTTCACTGTGCTCCTGCTGACACAGCCCGGGATGCCCTTGGCCCTCATCATTGCCACAGCCTCTGCAGGCTCACAGTCAGCTCATTTCCCACCAGAGTCCCTAGGGGCTTTGTCTGCAGAATTGCTTCCCAGCAAGGCATTCCCAACCTGCATCACTGCAAAGGAGTTTTCATTCCCAGGCTGGACACTTTGCACTTGTTCTTCCTGAAGTGCAAGTCTCAGTGATCAGCTTGAGAGAGAAGAAGTTAAGAACTGCAGTCAGGTAAAATCAGAGGACTACATTAACATCTTACTCTGTTTCAGTTAAATAATGAAGAGCAAGTTTTAAAGTATTTTTAATTATTCCTAATGCTAAATACAAATACAGAAAAAGCAAAGGGTGTTTGTAATGTTTGTTATCATTCCCTGAGCAGCTGCCCATGTATGTGTTTCCCTTTAGAACTCAATGTTTTTTTCTGTAGCTTCTGTTTTTTTCCTTGCAGCTTTCCTGGATTGTGCTTTTTTGTCTGTCAGTCACATGTCAGTAAGGGTCTTTTTTCTGTTCTGCAGTTCTTAATTGCCTTGATCTGAGACAATTTCTGCAACTTCATCGAGATGGCCTGCTTCACTTAGGCCTTTATTAAATCACCTCTCCCTTACATAAATTATTTCACCCTCTCTTAGTTTTTCCTTTTTTTTTGCGTATAAGTCAATTCACTTAGTCTGCACCTGCTTCATTAATTGAACAAACAAAGTTAATTTACAAACTTGCTTTAATTWAGCCATTCTTTCAGCATGGATTCTTCTAAACTTGCTGATTTCAAATTGGATTGAATTCTTAGTGGTTATGCACACCCTTAAAATACTTATACTGAAGAGGAGTTAATTTTCATCTTTGAGAAAAGCACTGTTTGCAAATCACCTGCTTAACAAGCTTGAGTTCATGTTTGAGACAATCTTTCAAATTATACTTAAGGAAACAGTCCCTTCAAGCCAGTAATACACCCCAGAGAGCAGAAATAGTTCCAAGACAAGATCTTTCTTTGGGATTGTTGAAAAGAACGGTCTTTTTTTCTTTGCCTTTTCCCATAAATGCCAGCAAATCATGTCACTTAATGAAGGCCAGTTGTGGTACCTTATAGAACCCAGCTCCTCAGCACATGCAGCTTAAAAAGCATCACAYATGTATTTATCAACAATTTCTCCAGCACATGATCAGAAAAAACTGTACATAGCAATTATGATGGTTACTCCTCTAGGATGTCCCAATGAGTTCTTGCCTTCTGTCAGCTGCTGGTTTTGGTGTTTCTTCCGTCAAACATAGCTTATTTTTTTCTTTTTTCCTTTTTCTTTTTTTTTTTTTTTTTTTTTTTTTTTTTTTTTTTTTTTTTTTTTTTTTTTTTTTTTTTTTTTTTTTTTTTTTCAGTTATAATTACTGAATTTAGTTACATTCTTTGAAGAATTTCTTTCCAGCCTGCGGAGACTGAAATTCATCTCTGTCCTCCAGAGTAGCTGACCTCCCCTGACCCCAGCATGATGACACCTACAGATTTCATATTTATACTTACTCTCTGATGTATTCAGCTGAGTTTGTACAGTCAGAGGAATAATGAAGTAAAACCTCTGGAGCAAACAATTTAAACTCCTGTAAATGACTATTATATACTGAAAGAAGATAAAACATTGAAAGCAAAGGTACTATTACAAGAGAAATGCAGAGTCTAATCTGGTTTTGTGTAACATAAATGAGCTCCAGTGCTTTTGCTTCATGTGAAGCATTTGCTGCTGAATGCAAGAAAAAAATTGTCTCAGCCTAATATTTTATCTTTTTGACATAATTAACAAGAAGAGTTTACAGCCACAGAAGGCTGTGAAGACATTTATATACTACACTTTTTGTTATTTGATGAAGACACCCGGTCATTTCTGATCTTCACAGCCTTTCTTTCTGTCTCCCTCTGGAAAGTTGTTACTTTTGGCCACTCTATATTCTGAGTCTTTTGAACTAGAGATTAAGAAATTCTTCTTGAGCCAGAAACGAAAGGATGAAAGAATAATCTTGTGGCTTACTATTTTTCTTAATGACTGATTCCTTTGAACTCTTTTTCTTATGGAGGTATGGGCTGGCAGTGGAGGGAAGAGGGCGAGCTATCCACAAGGGGGATTCTCAATACCTGTTATCAGTTTTACAGTGTATCAAGATACGTCATTGATACCTCACTGGCATTCCTTATTCATGTGGTAATGAGTCCTATCGAGATCAAGGTTCTTCTGGCCTTAAAGATAACTGAGTGTTTTTCAGCTGATCTTTCAATTTATTCTAGCAGTCATCTACAAAAAACGATTCTAAGGGCTGAGATAATTCCACATTAGCTTTACTCTGAGGCTGTCTTGTCCTCACAATGCAAGGGAAAAAAGACAGATAAAAAAAACAAAGAAACAAAAAGACAAACCCTGATGAGACRTCCTAGAAAGTGCAAACTCCAGTGAAATTTTTTTAAAATCCTTCAGCAGTGTGTCATCCTTCTACGAGTCCAAGCAGCAAGAACAAATCATGCCTTTCAGGGTCCTTGCTATTAGGCTGAGTGAGCGTGGGCAGTAAGAAAAATGTTCCCCCACCTGGTGCAGYGTCCTCAGCACTGTGCACTTCAATGATCCACAGCATTGCTGGTTTGGATCACTAGGGCAGCACCTGGACACTTAACAGGTAGTTCACTACAGCTCTTCTTTATAAAACTAAGTTTGTCTGCTTCCTAACTAACAAGCCAGTTGTAGATTTTTCATATGCATTTTGTAAAAAAAAAAWAAAAAAATCTGCCTTCATAAAAAAAAATAAGCCTTCATAACTAGGCAACGTAGATTGCTAATGTCCCATTCGATATTAATTTTTTTCCTGTTAATTATCTCTTTTTAAGGCAAACAAGCCAACTCTTTCAAAGGAGACTTTTCTCTTTTTGTTTTTGATATAAAATGCTCTTTTGAGTAGAGAGAATTTATAAGAAACCATGCAATACTTTAAATGTTAGGCTACCACCATTAGAATGTAATAGATTTTTTTTGTAGGTTTATAGTGCAGCAATTTGTTCTACTATTCAGAAAACAGATTGTACTATTTGAGCTGTCAAAAGTCTACTCATATATTAGAAGCTAATAGAAGCACAAAGGAAGCCTGTTCCACATGGATACTGCTGCAAATTCCTTTGTTGCACTAAGGTATGGTTGCAAACACCTCTGTGTGACATCAATGTATACTCTAGAGTAGCGTACTCAACTTCACTTTTTTCCTCCTAATGGTTATGTAAACCAAAACTGACATCCAAAACTGTAAGAAGTAAACAGACTCGAACTTTAGGATTCTGTTTGGCATTTCTAGTTTTTTKCTCCAAATGAGAAAGCAAATCTACTTAACATTATTTATGTTGTAGTATTAAAATCACTTAAGGCAGTAAGTGAAACAAATAAGTTAAGGACATATKTGCCAGTCATGAATCTCATCGGAATTATTTTTGACACTTTCTGTTTTTTCCACTCATTAGTTTCTAGTAAAGTTGAAAAGGGTACCGGATGCAGGTTGTATTCAAATCATTTCACTGCAAAGTTAATGATCCTGTTCCATACAAAGCTCCCTTATGGCTATTTTGAAATAAACTAAGGGTTTTCATTTTTAACAAGGGAAAATGTTGACGGCTGAAAGGCTTTGTTGTGTTCCATGCTAGACTGCACACCAATACCACATCTACCCTTATTGTTAACAYTTTCTCTCATGTCTTCAGCTTTGGTTAGGTAGACCATACAGTGAGAGCTAACTGTACCTGTTTGGCAGTTAATGAGAATGATGAAAGGATGAAATTCTGAATTTGTGTGATCACCTTTGAAATGAAACAATCCCAAGGTTTTCTTGCCTATTTTATTTTTGTGAGATCTTTCACCCCTAGTTTGGTGGCTGCAGGCATGTAAACGTAACTGTTAGATTCTACATTCTTTGCTCAGGGTAACTTAGAGTRGTTATTTTTTTGTTCCCGGTTCATTAATTTTAACTTCAGGATGCACCCATGATGMAGGAATTAATAGAAAAGCAGAAGCATGAGTCCTAAACTCCCATAGCACTTTTGTCCCAAAGAGCAGAAAAGACAAACCTTATAAATTACACTATGAAGAAGCCTRTGTAATTTTTAGGGGGTTTTAATGTATTTCTTCTGGATGGATTATTTTCAAAAACATTTTGAAGAAAAAGGCTTATCATAACCAGACCATCAAATCCACTTTCAAGCTCAGTGACTGAATTCACATCAGCAGCACTTTAAAGGAAGATGAGAAATTATAAGTGAACAAATATATTACTAATTTCCAGGCTGATAAATATCAGAACATTTTACATGTTGTCTTGGTAATGTGCTATGAAGTGTTGATAAATGGGAATAYGTCCATTTAATAATCCCTGTCCCTGTCAGGTCTTATATTCTTCACTTGCTTTCATTTAACTCTCTAGGCTCTCTCCTATGATTCAGTCTTTCCAGGCAGCATTATTTGGTGTTGGTATCCGGAGCTGATTTGATAATAACTTTCTGATAACATGATTCTTCTTGGAGAATAGTAATTCTAGTTGAGACTGTACTTGTTTTGCTTTGTATGATTGCAGTCATCCTTGAGCATGTTGCAGCTTCTTGTACAAAAACACTGTGCATTGTGCAAGAAAACATTAGACACTTGAGTCCACTAACACTCCTGGACATGTTTGTGCATTAAGATTTAGACTTGAGAGGGTTTGTTATTTTTTTTCCAGTGAAAGAAGTGACTAAACTCTGCTAACCAGTCTTTGATCACACTGATATAGGTGTTTGGTTAAGGTGGCTCAGTCTGGCACAGATGTGCTCTTTGTGGTAGCTCGTTTCAGCTGAGGTGGTTTTTGGGGGTGTGAAAGASCAGCTCAGTAGGCTGCATGATCCCAGGCAGCTGCAGTCATGAGCAACTGGAAGCAATTTCAGGAAGTGATCTTTTCAGCCAGTTCAGATAGTTCAGATACAGTCAGGAAAAAGTAAGTGTGTCTGCAACCTTATTGATTGTGCTCTCCTTTCCTCTTTGTGCACTTAACTCCTTTCTCTTTCCCCCTTCCTCTTCTTCATTTTCTTCTGGTCATAGATGCCTCTACTATTTGCACCACTCACCACATAGATTAAACATACAATTATCCTAAGCCAATATGATCTGTAGSGTTTCTTACAAAATGCATTTGTGGCTCTCCTGGTTTTAGAGGTGGCCCCAGAAGGCAGTAGAAAGGACATTTGTTCATTTTTCTTATGCAGTATCCAGTGGATCTCTCACCAGGCATGGAAAATCAGTGATCCCTGCTCAGTCTGACATTTCAGCAATAGGTGATTTAACCTCTCTCTCCTCACATTCTCTAATTCACCGGTACAGATGAAGTCCTCAGGTTTCAAAGGCCATGCAGAGATCAAAATAGGTTTTTTCACAGACACAACTGTTGCCAGAAATGTGCGTAGGTGAGTTAGGCTTTGCCTAATATGTAGTTATGTGTGTTTACAAATTCCATTACAATGTTTGTAYCTTTGCTTTAAATGTCATCCTACCCTGAAGAAAATGTCATCGGAGGTTCTCAGAAGCTCTGGAGAGGGTGTCAGGAAAAGTTCTCGAGAAGCAGGGGAGCAGAGCTTCAGATGGGTGACAAGCTACGAGGCCTGAACTTCCAGGAAGGAGAATAAACAGAAGTCAAAGGATTCCTGAAAAGTAGACCTAGTGCCTGCACTTCCAAAGTAGATCAGGTGTTAGAGCTAGATCATAAATCAGCGGCTGGAGACAAGGCATCATCCTGGGCTGAAATCTTTAGCACATATAAGATTATTTTCCTCCTGGAGACATTAATTTTATTTTTTTTTCTGAATTTAGCTGAAATTTTCTGTGTTCTATTTATTCCTCTGACTAATTTTACATTTCTAAAATTCTTTATTCCCTGCCTGTGTTTGAGAGTGCCACTAATACAATCTTTGCTCCTTCCTGCAGATCACTTATGACAGTATCAAACACTGTCAATCTTATCAGCATCCTCTGCAATTCGCCTCAGGATAGTTCTCTGCAGTCATTCACTGACATTTATCATTACCTTTTGCTAATGCTGCTTTTGTCAGCTTTTAGTTTACTCAAGTAGTGGCATGTCTGARCCATGGGTAAACTTCCAAGGGAAAATTTAAATGACAGTCCACATATGGTCTCTAAGGTAGAGGAGAAGAAACCAGGCTTAAAGGGGGGATCATCAAAGCTAAGGGTCCTGTTATATATTCAGGTTCCATCTCCAGAACCTGTTTAAATCTTTGATAGCTCCACTGATCTTACCCATTTATCAACTCCAGTGTTTATCATCCTGAAGGAAATAGTAACTGTAAGGGAGAGCAGCTGACAGTAAAGAAATTAAGACTCAGGGGAGGGTAAATCACTCAGAAAAAGAAGAGTGTCTCGGTTTGACCTTCAAAAGGACAGGTTTAGTGGGAATAGAGCCTCAAATATACTATGGAAGAAAAGAAACTTTTATAAAAACCTGTAACAATTGAAAAAGTTACAATAGTAGGGACCTGTTTTTCAGTGAAGACTGTCTCCTAAAACAGCTGCAGGTGAATTATTAAAGAAGAGAGAAGCTGAAAGTGAAGATGGATTCAATAGTGTGCAAGAAATTAAGAAGGTAAATAAAGCAAAAAAAAAAAAAATTAGTGCAAGTGATATTGACCTATTCAGCTTTAATAGGTTCATTAGGAATTATGTTAAAATTGTGATTATTGTGAATTTATGGTAGTGTAGTTATTTTCTCAAGACTTTCAAGATTAACCTTTGCAGTGCTGATACAATGAAATCAGGAGGAACAAGTTTTCATCTGTTGATGTTGAGAGTAAGATAGATACATTAGAGTTAGTAGTCTGTATTGACTATAAAACTGGTATTCTGGACTTTTATTAGAATTATCAAGCATTCARTTTCTACTTTTATGTGGTTTTGTAGGATTTTTTTCTAAGCCTTTCATTAACTTAATAAGATTCTTAATACATGGAAGTAAGCAGATTTTGAAAATTTCATTTTAATTTCTAAAATTAAGACACCAGCTACACCTAGTACCAACTTTCACATGTTGAAGGCTTCAGATTGCCCAAAATTTTAAGTATTTTGTTCTCCTCTAGCACAGAAACTCTGTAAATTACAGAGACAAAAAGTATGAACACACTAACTTGTGAATAATTTCAAAGAAAGAGGTAAAGCATAAGATGAATCTGTAATTAATTGAAGGTGCTGGCATATCAGAAYTTGCTTTWATTCAGATTTGTAATGAAATTGTGWTAGTACTTACTTTGCATGAAATGTAATTTCTGCAGCTCCCCAGTTTCTCCTTTGTTTTTGTTTTTGAATCTTACCTTCGAATTTAACTTGTTTATTATATATTCGGTTTATTTCTGTTTTAAAATATATATGCGTATATACTTATGCATGTACTTTATTTATATTTTAGTTGTATATTTACTTTTATTTTAGACTTAYTTCTTCTATGTGCCCTAATTTTGTACTTAAATTATGTAAATATACTAATGGTATTGATATGCCATAGCAGCTGAAGCTTCTATAATTTGAATTGTCACTTTATCTTTGGTTTAAATCTTATAATCAGCTGTTGCTCAGTTCTTCTTGAATTATGTTGTCYGTTTGTGCCTCCAGTCTGAAACTTGAGATGTTTCTGCAGTCTTTGCCTCCTAAGAGAGGTCTCTGGCACAGAACAGAAGAAAAGTATCTGTCTCTAAGTTTGATTTTTTTGTGCAGCACTTGCTACTGATCTGATATCCATACCCATCTTTATTCTCACTTTTAGTTTATGCTCACAAAGTTTGTACAGTTCACTTGGATTTCTAGATTGCCTGTTACCTATAACCTTTCAGGGCTRTTTTGTCTCAGCATTTATATGTAATTACAGCTTAAACTCTCTGTAGGTRTGCTTCACATCACAGTCAATTTGTCTCATTCAGAAAATAATTATGTCCAACTTAAGTATACAGCAAGATTTTTTCAGTAYTTTGTATTCAAAGGGTTTTAGACTGCAAGTGGCTCAATAAAGTACTATTAATTAAGGATTTAATTCTGCAGATCAGATTGCATTCAGTTCAGCTCGAAGTTGTTTACACATGCCAACAAATAATTCTATAGAAACAAACATTTTCCATTAATGAGCTGGAACCCATTAATATACAACTCTTTGAACACATAAGCTGCAATTATAGCAGAATRTGGTCCTCTGATGGAACAGCTACAAAGTTTGTCTCTTTCTAAAAGCTTTCCTAATGCCTCACTGATTTCTATTTCCTACTCGTTAAATTATGGCCTAATTAGTGTAGAGCTTTGTTGTAGAGAAACAGTTTTCACTCTCTAAAATGTTGATCTTTTCATATTTCTGCTTTCAGCAGTATTTTCTGMCTAAAAATGATGCAGTTCTGCATCAAAGTTGCCACTTCATTTGCTGTTATAAAATGCTGAGGTGATGAGGACTGTGGAAATTGCTGTAATTATGCAAGTATTTGTGTTGCTTATTGTGTCACAGCTGCCTAAGGGTTATTTGAAGATAGGGCTCATCARCTAACAGAAATTTCATTTACTGAATTTTTTTGTCTTTCGTGCTAAATTCCTTTCAGTACAATAGAAAAGACAAACTTTCCACCAAGAGAGATCCCTTACCTAGGGTCARTTTCAAGCTTTTTTGCTCTTCTGCAATCTGGTTGAATAAAGATCTTGAATCTGTTTCTATCACTTAGTCTGTCTTAGCTTACAAATTATCTATCTCTCACAACATGGGTATTCCTACTGTGATGAAAATCTCCTTTACCTGATATTTAAATCTGATTAAAAATTCTACCTAAATTTAGGAAAACTTACTCAGCAAAAAAAAAAGAAATTTGATTAAAGCTGTCCTGAAAAATAGGCTTGTCTGGTGGATATTTTTCTACCCCCTCCCAATAAAAAAAAAGTTCCCAGTCAGCTCTATTTAGCTGGTGAAGGGGGGAATGTTTTTCTACCATAAATCATGCACAATACTTACAGATAATTTGTGGAGCAATTAAAGTAGCTACTAAGATTTTATGGTGTGCAATTATGTTTCTTCCATCAGAACATCATTAGGAGAATGCTTATTTGCCCTTGCAAGTGAGCTTGTTAAATGTAAAGAAAAATGCAACTGGCAAGCAATAAAGGGCAGATTAAGGGACAAATAAGATGTCCAAAGGGTTCTTTATGAGCAGGGCTTTTTTTGTTTGCTCAGCTTTTGTTTTTCTAGCTTTCCCTGGAATGAAGCTAAGAGCTCAGAAAACCCATTTAATTCCATATAGTTGGCTGACAGTTTTAAATGCAACTTCATGCATCAGTGGTAAATATACTGGGTTATAGTTAAGTAAAAAATCAGGTCGAGCTAAACCTGTGAACATCATGACTTAGCACTGGATATGTCTGAYTTTTTCAGAGTTTTAGTCACTCTTCAAAAAGTGGGCTTGAGATGTTTAGGACTGTAGGAAAATTCAKGTTGGAAAGGATTTCAAAAGGTTCTGCCTCCTGCTCAAAGCAGCATCAACCAGGATAAATCAATGATTTATCCAGCTGAGTTTTGAAAAATTCCAGGGATGCTCAGTTAGAAGCATGACCAGTTGACAAATTACATGACCTCTCTGSTCAGCATTTTCTGCTATTTGTTTARCCTCATGGGTGAAAATGTTTCTCCTTAATGCCTTTTGTTTTCACTTATCCTTGTCATCTCTCTTCTTTGTAGGCATCACTGTGAAAAGCCTGGCTTTGGCCCCTTGATAGTCTCTCTAGGCAGAGAATTGGTGTTSGGGTCATTGGTTTTTTAAACATCTTCATGATTAGACATCTCCCGTGAGGTTTGTGGAAACACTGGAAAATTAGAATTCTTTAGCCTAATGAAGAGAAGACTTAGGGGAACAATTAATAGCAGCTTTCAAGTACCTAAAAGGTGTATTTAAATATTGTATCTGATTCTGAATTTCTGATTCATATGTACACGGAAGCTTTTAAAGTTACGCACAGGAATCAGCATGGCAGAACAGAGTTGTCAGATGGAGCTGAATCAMAGCTTAAAAAATTATTGGTTTAAAGTACAGACAGAACTAAGTCATTCTTTAGTCTCTGACAGAAACTTGATTTGCCAGCTGAAATTAAGAAAGCAGAAATGAGTTTGAGGTATTTGTTCTGTTCAATCCATAGTTTACGGAAGAGATAAAAATTGAATGAGATTGTTCAGAGAAAATGTTTGGGTCTGTTAGAGAAAATACCCAAACTTCTTATTCATATTAGGCATCCTCATGTTTAAGAGAGAAAGTGGAGGAAGGAAGAGGAGACCTCCCTGTCTACTGGATAGGCTGTTCAAGAGTGGTAGTATATGTGTCATTTTCTCTCTTGCTGCACACCTGAGAGAAACAGAAGTAATTTACCTCTGTAGCAGTACCCTGGATTCCCAGGTGTCCACATTGAAGTGTATTTAATTTCTCATTTCAGACTTCAATGGAGTAGTGTAATATTTTGGCTGATACTGTTTTCCTGTTGGAGTGAAAACACTACTTCTTCTTTTAACCACTGCAGCTAGAACAGGAATAGAATAGAAAAAAAAACACAGATCAGTAGACACCTAATAACTTGGGTAAGAGATTCTACACAACTTCACYCAGAATTTCCATTTCTTCTTCTCAGTTGTATCACCATCTCTTACTAGATTGCACTACAAGTTAACATTGAATTTAGAGAATAATAAAAATATAAGTTTCTGCCATAAGTAATTCCAAATTTAAATTAAATTTAACACAGCAGTAAGCAAAAGCTAGAAGACCAGTTATTATAGCAGATGACATTATAAAAAGTGCGTTTTTTTCCAGGTTTCGAATTTTAAAGTTGTTTGAATTTGAGAGTTCATGTCCAGAGGGCAAATATAATATATTAGTACATAATCAGAATTTTTAAAAAATCTTTTTTTTTGCAATATTAAAATTATAGAAAGTGGCATTTTAAGTTCTGCAGGGTGGACCTTCTACTCCCATTAAATTTCTGGATAATGCATGTGCCAAACCATGCCAGACTGAAGGACTGTTCACTTTTGTGGGAGTTTAGGTTATTTCTCAAACATTCATTTCTCTAATGCTCTATGTAAGACTGCCATGCAAAAATATGTGGTGATTCTCATTTCTTTTTGTCAGCAGTGGCTCAAGACAGATGTAACATGTCTGTGCAGAATTTCTGGTTTTGTCAGTATAGTTTGTGTTTCATCACTTACTGGTTTGCCTTGGCCATGAAAGTTTCATTGATTTCCTTTTTATGTGCCATGGTGTCATCAACTACYGACCTCCATCTACAGTGGCTGAAAATAGTTATGCACCATGGTATGCATCTGTTTTGCTAAAAAAAAAAAAAAATGATACGAAACTCAAAAAAATGCTGCACAATCAGATTTTGGAATTTTTCTCTGACTTTAAAGGTTTAGTGGCCATGAGTCTTCAGCTCCTTGTCTGGAATGTGTCAGACCTTTTGGTACCAGCCAAGTTCCAAGTCCTGAAAGTCCCTGAGAGGCCATTTGTTTAATGGCTTTGTGTCTGGATCCCCTTCAGTTTCCCTTAGTAATTCTCTACCAAGGGCTTTTTTWAACATAGTTTCATGAATTCACAAATCCCATGGCCTGAGGCTGTATTATCTATATTGTRCTTTTGCTGTGTGACAGCCTCCCCCTTTCTGAGGACTCTTTCAAGACATAGAGGACTCTGAGAGCCCATTTTTCCATCCCTTGGCAATGTTAACATTGCATCTGATTTTTAAGTCTCTTTCTATTTTTGGTGGTGCTGTTAGGAAGGAAGAAAAGGTTTGAGTTCTGTTGTTCATCCTCTATCTGCAAATACATGGGTTCCCTGCAGTTCAGCAGTTTCTGAAGTTTATCTAATTCAGAGGACAAATCTACCTGGATTCTACCCAAGAGCTTCTTATCCCAAAAGCGGACTCATTCTGCGGCTCCTCCTCTGTCAAAAGCACATTGCTTTTCACCACAGAAATGAGTCCCCAGGATTGTTTCTGCTGGTAATTGGGAAAACCAAATGTAGGATTATCTCCTGTCAGAGGTTCTTAAACTAGATAAATGAGTTATGTCGAGGTTCAATATGAGACTAGAAGGATGAAGTCTATCCTCAGCACTCGCTGAAATTTAAAAAAAAAGCTGTTTCTATCAAGAGATAGCACTGGGTAGTTATGATACAGGAGGTATATTACTGACACATATTGAGCTGCTGCTTCCACCCAAGTGCAATTTATCAGGCATTATAATCCCTGAGGACCTTGGGTGACCTGTTTTGTACCCTACTTTCTTTTGGTTGGACTCAGAGCCTCATGTGTCAGGGAAGAGTTGCCTGCCAGTGATGGCTCTAAGGTACAACAGAAAGGTTATTGCACATCCCACATGCACTTCTGTGCTTTTCCTTACAGACAGTTAAAAAACTGAATTCTGCTTGAGTKAGCATTAGTGCACTCACAGTGGGGCCAGRGGCAYGTGTGTRCCTCTATGGRCTGCTGCACTTGTAATGTATTTCTYSAGTCTGATTTAAGGGAGCAACAATTTTGATAGACTATTAGAAGACAGGCTGAGTGAGGTTGTATTTTGCAGTGCAAATTCCTGAGCAACAATTGCAGTAAATTGCTCCTAAAATCGCCTACCCACATCTATGTGGGTAGCATAGAAGCTACCAGCTTCTAAGCACAGAAGCTGTCTGATGCTTTTTTAAACAATGTATCTCTGGGTTCTGTTCTATCAATCATGACTGGGATTTGGTCCACTCTCTTTCCCAGTAACATCTAGACTGGTAGGAAGTTGACCAATCTTCATCTCAGCTTCTAGATCCTCTCCTGTCTTGATCTTTAGGCTAAAGTGCATCCTTTTCTGACATTCTTGGCCTTGACTCGTGCTTGACCCTGCAGCTCCTATGTTCTTTGCCTCTTCTGGCTCCACTCCCATCTTGGCCTCTAAGTCTTACTCCTATTTGTACCTAACACCCATGAAAAACAACACTGTTCAAGGAGGATCTCAGATCTTAAACATCTACTTGTCCTATTCTTTTATTGGTTTTTAGGGTTTTTTTTATAATTTTATGTAGGCTATTATCTAAATTCATGTAGTTAAGATAAAAGAATTGTGCTGCAGTGTTAATTTTTCAGTAATTACCTCTATTTTTTAAGACTTCTGTTAATTTCTGTGAAGGAAGCAGAAGGAAAAAGTAATTTTAGCTTCAGTGAGATTTTAGCATTYGAATGAAGAGAAAGTACTTAAATCTCATTATTTCTCTGCAATTAGCTGCTCTTTTGGGTGAACTCCCCGAGTCAAAGATCTACATTAAGAATGAACATTCAGATTTTTCAGCTGTTAAGTCAAGGCCATAGTGGCAAACAGGGCATTAGTTATTGGGCAGGAACGAGACGGATGGATGGGTTTTTGGCTTTTATGTTTTCTGAAGCAATGGATGTAATACATCCACAGCAGTATCTCTATGCATGAATTGTTGGGGCTTTTAAAAAGACATTTTCTCCTTTTGTCARCATCATGATTTATTCTCTGTATTAATTCAGTGACTTGATAATTTCAAAATTCAGGAGCAGATTATTATTGATTCATTGGTTGATTCACTCAGTCTTTGATTTGATATATTCATTGTTTATTTTTAATTAGCTGAACAATTTACTGTCATTTAGCCCCAGTCATTGTTATTGTTATTCACGTCTTCCTTTAATCATAATCCCTACTCAGAGAAGATAATTGATCTTTCAAATTGCATCGTTAACTCCAAGTTTGTCRATAACTTGGCAAATAACTTCAGTTACTTCAGCCATTTCTCTAAATTTATACTTCTGTGTCTCCCCAAATGAACTATAAAGTCAGTAATTAAAAGAAAATAAGAAAGATTCATGTGTTTTGAGGGAAATATATACCATGGGTGAATACAAAACCAAGAGAGTGTGGCTCTGTCTCAGTCAGGGTCTGTCAGTACCTGCTGAGTGGCACGAGTGTCTTGAGGAAGCTGTGGAAGATATTCCATGTTTGGGCTGTCCTTCAAATCCTGCATTAAAGTCATCAGGACTTAATATCTGGGGCTCCTCTGTAGTTTCCAGCTGGTTTAGCTACATTTCAACACTTTATTTCCAAGTGTTAGGCAGCCTCTCTTCTCAATTTAATTCATTGTTCYGTTGTGACAATGCTTCCCAACGTTGTGTCTGTTGTCTACTGATTTCACCTTTCATTATCTATGAAAAATACTTATATTCTTGTATAATCACAGAATACTTTGGGTTGAAAGAACCTKTAACAGCTCCTTTAATATCTAGTCTAACCCTCAAGTAAGGTTTGTCCAGAAAGCAGCCTTCAGAGGAAATCCTCACCTGTTCTTTTAGTCCAACTGCAATGATTTTCTTCAATCCAGCTGCTGATGGCTTATTTGGATTGCACACAACTGTACTTCTTTTACTACATGTGATTCAAAAAGCTTTCTTTATCAGAAATGATAAGGTTGTTCTTAATTCCCATTTTGCAACAGTGATATTTTGGGAAGGGCAACTGTCAAAAGACGTGGCTTTATTTAAAGAAATACCATGGGAACCCAATTTGATTAATACATTAACTACTTTTATTACTATTATTGTGCAAAGACATTTACTTGTTTATGATTTCTGAGTAATGCTGAATTGCTTTTTTTTTCTTTCCCTCTGAGAAAATAAATAAATCTGGAGACCTGGCCTGACACAAAATTGAGCATTGAAACAATTCTGTGATGTTCTCTAGGCATATTATTTCTGACTTTATTTGATGAGTTTATTGGAAACATTCAGGTAAAGTGTTTTGACTTATTGCCTTTCCATGGCAGATTTACTGAATGCATAAAAGTTCAGTGAAATTAAATGGGATTTTCATTAAATTATGCATGCAAAAACATTTTAGTATGAGTGAGAGATCACAATTTTAATTTTATTTTAATGTATGCTTTTATTCTTTACTCTTGTATCGATTGTAAAGTGTTTTTCACCCCTGGCATTTTCTTGTTAATATTTCAATCATGCTTCAATGTATTTATGGAAAAAATACAGGAATTTCAAGTACTGGGATTTTTTGTATGTGTTATATTTGGTGGACTGCAAACCTGTTATAGGAGGGCCTGCAATTAAAATTAACAATATATTTCATGTTCTGTGTGAAATAAGAAATGAGAAGTTCATCTTGTCTCCTCTTACCATCTTCTGGTGGTGAGGTATTTTAAGCAAAACTCTGGTCATTAAGSTTAAGAATGTCCTCCTCATTAACAGTCAGCAGGATGTGCCTACAGAGGAAATGCAACACTGCAACTCTTCAAGGGCCTCAGAAAATTAAAAAAAAAAAAAAAATTATACTGAACTCCAAAAATTTGTGATTGGACAAAAAGATGTATGATTGGAGAAAAAGATCTCCAGTAGGCTGAAACCAAAAATCTTRCCTTGAGAAAGGAAGGGATGCTCTGGTACAGGGTGTTCTGTAAGGATACCTGTGATTATTTACTGGAGGGAATAAGTAAATGTTGCCTGGAGATTTTTAAGCACATTAAGTTTTCCAATAGTGTGATAGTTGAGGGATTTGGAATAAATTTTACATAAACATATAAGTGCTTTAAAAGCTTGAGATAGATTGTGTGGTTTAAACTGTGTTAAAATAGCATAAATTTGCTCCTATTAGACTGGGTTTGAAATAACTTTACATGGTTAAACTCATGTAACAAAGATTACTTTAATTTTTTTCYTCAGGTCCCAAAACTAACATTTGAATTTAAAAAAATGGGATCTAAATGTAAGTTTTAATGATTATTGGTTTAGAAGAAGTAATCAAACTGTGTGTTCATTTATAAATTCTAATTCTCTACTCTGGGCATTGCTGGGAAACACATGTTAAGCAGTGSTTTTCTTTCTTTCTTTCTTGRTAATATTGAAATAGTTTCAGAAAATTCAATCTGAACTAAGTTTCTGTCTCTCAGAAACTTTCTTTCCTTCCAGTCTTAGAAAAACACACCTGTCAACATCACCTTATTTCTTAATCTTTTACACAGTAAACCTAGGGAAAACAGTAATCTTCAAAAGGTTTGGATAATTTTTGGTTCCAGGCATTTCCAGCATGTTCCACCTGGGATATGTTGTGATTATTGGAGCAAAACTCATTTGTGTTGAAACACTGGCATATTTTATTTAGAAGACTTTGATAGGAGCAATTTTAATGGCAGAAATCACAAAAGCTTAACCAATTTCCCCTTCTTTCTGCAGTAAAAAGGTTTTGTAGTAGAACAAATGGGCTTTTCTAAGTGTTYTATACAATGTTCCGCATGAAGTGCTTTAAAGTGGTTGCCAAACTGGTGTTATTATTTTACAGGGAAGCCTTTCTGTTTGTGAAGGCATTGAATTAAGGGACAAAAAGAACAAAACCCTTAAATTTTGCTTCATGTAAATGTGCGCATTAGGAACCATTGCAAAACAAAGCTTTTGTTATTTCTGTCCCTTACAAGAGTCATGTGGATTTTGTGACTGATGTCACAAGCTGCAGTAACCCAGGAGTTCAGAACTGAGAGACTCATATCTGATGAGTAGYTTAATAAGCTATATTAGTTCAGAAATTAATTCACAATTATTAATAATACGACTACGTGCACTCTTATAGGAAATGGTATCTAGTATGCTTGTCACCTGGAAAGCTGTCTTGCTGGTGAGTGAATAGGTTGAATGCCATCAGAAGAGGGAGAAAAACCCCAAATAAACCCAACTCCTAAACCTTTCTCTACAATGCAGAATCTCAACATTGTTCCTATATATCTCTGCCTTGGAATGTTACATTCCAATAGTATATGTATAAATATACATATACATAAATACATACATAYWWATRWKWRTRYRTMTGTGTGTGTSTGTGTSTSTGTGTCTGTGTGTGRGTRTAAAACCCCATGTTCTTAATTAATTCCACTAACTTAACTGAAGAATTTTCAATAGGGAAACTCATTTAATTTCATTTACCCTTTCTGACTCATCACAGGAAACTGTATAATTTTGCCTYTTTGATGTAAGCTAAAACATGATCAGCCTTACAAAGAAAAGCAAATAARCATCATGTCTTAGTTTCAAACCTTTCAGTAGAGTTCTTTCAGAATTCATAATTACTGAAGYCCTACTTCAATAGTCTTAGTTTTCTAGTGTCTTATTTGCAAAATTTAAATGCTAACAGCTAACTAAGTCTGTTTTGTCTGAGTCATAGTGGCATGTATCTATAGATATTTCCTTTTCTGKTTCTCTGTTATCATTAATGCCTCTCTGGGAGCTTTGTTTTAAAAATGGAGAAGGATGATTTTTAGAGACAGTGGAGATGGTAGTGCAGTAAATTCGTGGGAAAATTAAAGTGGAGGTGTCTGTGGCCTGTAGTGAATTTGAAGTGACAGCAGCACTTGGATCTGACTGCAAACCTCTCTTCCACACCTTGTCATTCCCCAGAAGTCACAGCAAATTATGAATCATTTAGWCTGGAAAAGACATTCAAGATCAAGTCCAACCATAAGCCTAACACTGCMAAGTCCACCACTAAACCAAGCCCTGCGCACCACGGTCTACACATCTGTACATCACCTGTAGGGATGGTGACACAGGCACTTCCCTGGTCAGGATATTGTAGTGCTTGACATCACACCTAGTTACCATCTTCTGAGTCAAGAAAAAGATGTAAAGAACCAGCTGTTTATGGATGGCAGAGAAAAAGAGGTCACAGGCAGTTGTGTTGCCATGCACCCTACTGCTCTTCCCTCGAGCCCCTGCTGCTGCTCTGCCAGTGCCTGCCCCACATGGCAYCTGCTGGAGATTGATTTTTCTAATCTGTGATTATACAGGCTTTGTAATGGATCTGAGCAGACTTCTATAAGGCATCTCCAGAGCCCACTAGTGAGTCACAGGAGGTAGTTCAATTGTACATGGCTTAAATGAGACCAATGTTTCTCTGAACTGGGGCATTTTGTCCCTATGTGACACATCAATGAATCAACATCAGAGAGAGAAACTCAATCAGGTAATGGTTTCACAGAAGCAGAGCTATTGGTCAGTAATTTTCTCTCACCGTTCCTACTTTATCCTTAAAACAAAGTCAAAGAAAGAACCGAAAAAAGAAATTTCTTCTCTCACAGGATAAACAATTGTATTTTTTAAAATATTACCAAATCTACTAGTCATTTTAAAACACCGAGTTTAAAACTGGAATACTTTCACCAAAAGGATTATTTTCTAACTCAGTTTCCTTGGATAGTATTTGTTCTTTTTATTCTAATTGTGTCTGCACAGAAGCAAATACATACATAAGTGATGACATGTAAGGGATGGTTATTTTGTGTTCTAAATSATAAAAAGTCATAGTTTTAGTAACAGAAATATTGTCCTGTGTGGCAATGGAAGCTGAGATTCAATATGAACCACATATGCAAGTTACAGGGAACTGTGCATGCACAAGAACTCACCTTATGTTATGTTTGAGAGTTACTGCCAAATTTTAGGTAAAAAAATCACTGTGCTGTAAAAGTCGTACTTTATGTTTACTGCGTGTCCCAAACTCTCACTAAAATTCTCAATAAAGGGGYAAATTTGTTAGGAAATACCATCAGACCCAGGGGACTTTTGCATTGGCTCTCTGGTGAGCTCTAAAATAATACTGGGTACACCATGTAGTGTATYATGGAAGCCTAATAAAGAAAAGAGAGCTTGCATTTCTGTAAAATTGAAGGGCTGCTACAGAGAAATACATTTTCCTGGTCTAAAAACAGCAGTGCTTTTAGTTTGGGGTTTGTTTTTTTTTTTGGCTGCAGATGTAGAATTCATACASGTTTGCTATGTGAGTGTCACCCATTCCACCATAATTATTTATTCACTTYGTTCTGGTAGCCATAAGTGAGAGGATTTACTATCCCAGGCTATGATTTTTCACTCTGGTTAATGAGGGAGAGAAAAACAGACAAAATTATCTGAGCAATAAGAAGAAAGTATTTGTTTTCTTACTGACATACAGCCCTTGTGTTGTGTGTGCACAGCAGCACCCATCAGGATGCAGTGTAGGGGCCCCACGCCAGCAGCAAGGTCCTGGCAGTACAGGGACACAGCAAGCAGCAGAGTTAATGCTGGAAGCTTCCAGGGATGAGCAAGAGAGAGGGGACCTGCATGATGAGAAACAAAAAGGAAAGTGGAATGTGTTCCAGTGTCAAAGGCTAAATTGTAAAGCAGGTTCCTGATATAAACCAGAGGTTTAGATAAGGAGAAAAATCTTCAGGATATACAGGACAGTGCAAATAGAGAAGATGGAGGGGAGAGCAAGATCAGAGCTGTAGAATAAGCATGGAGGAGAGTGCAGAAGAGAGGTCAGAAAGTCTACTGGAGATTCTTGAGAGAAGGAGGAAAAGTTTTAATTTGATTTAAAAATACCATAAAGGCTAAGGAAAGCGATTGATAAGGTGCAGCTCCTGGGATATAAAATATACACACTTGACATGCAGGGTGTACTTACCAGAMAGACTTAAGAGATGATGAGCAGCAGTCAAGATGAGAGGACTTCAAGGCTGAAGTTGTTCAAGGAGATGGTTAAAGCAGGCAATGGGAATGAATTGTAGAAAGTTTTCAATAATGGATGCAGGCTTTCTCATAGCAAAAACCACATGCAGGAAAAACATGTTAGCTGTGAGAGCCTATCAAGGTTTTCCTAATAATTGGGCTTTAAGAACAAAGTCAGGGTCTGAAATTCAGTGCCTAATCAAGGTGCCCAGTAAAAAAAAAAATCAGAATAATATCTTTTGACTGACTAGCCCTCTATTTTATCTGGTTGAGATGCATAAACTAGAACAAAGTTTAGTGGGRAAGCAAATACAACAGAGTAAAGCAGCCTGTTGAAGATAAAATTAAAGCTGTCTTGTTTCTGTAAGTTGTTGCCACTCAAAATAGACCTAGATTTAGATAGTTCACTCCCATATGCAGTGCAAGGGGAACATAGTTTTAAAATCAAAGCAGGTGAGCTATGAAGCCATCAAGAGCTGGAGGAAAGCACAGCTGCATGAAACAGGGAAATGATGTCAATAAAAATTTGAAAGCTCAGTCCTGCTGACCCATTCATCACTTTGGGATACATGGCTTGAACACTGTCCTGATCTTATATGCCCTTTTTTCTAAGAACTGAGGAGGGATCCCTCAGATGCATGACATCTATTCTATACCATCACCAGGCAAACTTTTGCTATGCTATATAACTCTGTCCCAGCTGTGGAGTTTGAGGTTTCCTTTTTCTTAATCTTTTAARTTTCACGAAGAATAATTGGTACAGAACAAGAATTCTGATTTCCCCACAGGATATTTAATTTGTCCAACCCCTTTTACTATCTCTCCTCAGTGTTCTAGTTGCTAAGAGTTTTTCCAGTCTCAGCAGCACACATAATTTGTATTAACATCTTTTTCTTGAATGTTAAAGAGTCTTTTCTCCATGTGTCTGGAGTAGGTTCTAAATGCAAAGGCACACAACTATCACAGCTGTTATTTCATTCACCATCTGAAATGAGATGACAAAAGGATCCAGGAATTATACAGCTATTTAAGAAAAATTTGGAGATTACTGGAATAAAATGGAACAGCTGCTCTCTGTGGAAGCCAATAGCACTATAGTAGAAGTAGAATCATCTCCCTTTTAGCCAGATATCTCTAAATTAGGAATAGACCAAATAAAATACTTAAATATTGGTGTGCTATATCAAGATACTGTAATTCTTTAGTCTGAATTTTGTTCCTGACAAAACTTACTTCAGTATACAATTGYAGTTATCTTTGAGGACCATCTGGCATGACAAAATGAAATCCAAAAGAGTAAAACATTGAGTAAGTGGTTGTTTGAAGCTGGGTATCCAGGAAGGTTAGGAAGAATGCTGAGTGGAGTTTGAAGGCCCACCCTGATATTCCAGAGCAGACTCCTTACAAATAGCTAAGTTTGTAGTAATATTTTTAATAGCTATATGGAAGCCCTTCTTTCTGGTCTGGTCATCCCATCTGTAGCCATCTTTGCAGAGCATGTGTCTGTAATTATTCATTAATAGCGGGGAAAGGCTTAGCTTTCTCTTTTAAAGGATAGCTATTTGGTGGTACTGTTTACTTCTTAAATACATTCAAAAGGTTTGATATCCAAAGACAGAAGTCTTGGGTTCAAGATTCTCCTCAGCCCCTGCATTCCTGACTATAGTCCTGAGGATTATTTTAACCACCAATTTAGGGGTTACAATAGACAGGGCAGAGGGGTGCTTCTTTAAAACTGAAAGGAGTAGGAAATTCATTGTCGGACACCCCAATGGTTGTCATGGTAGCCAAAACAGTGACCTTTTTCTGGGAGGAGCACCATTCTGCAGGGTCCATCAGGYGCAGTCACAGCAGAGCACCTCTGCTGACTCAAACTGCCTTTGCTGGGAGTGTATAATATTGAAATATTAAACCCCAATGGTGAATAGAGATTGAAAATAAGATAATTTATGAGATGAAAGTTGGCATATGGTGTACATCAAAAAGGAGCATTACGAAATAAGTGGAATACCAGCTTTGTGGTTAAACTGATGATAGCAAGCAAGCAGCATCTGACCATGTAACAGCGACAGCTGGGTATCTCCAAGGAGCACCTGCACTSTGCTGCTRCAAGGAATCTGGGCAAATGAAATGCAATCCATGCTTGCTGTACTGAGTTGTCACTGTTTACTGTTACTGTCACTGCTGGTTACTGTTATTCACATAACAACTCTACTAATCCACATTTGTAGAAACGTAATATTCTTTGGACAATACCATTTCTCTAAAATACAAGATCGTGTAACAGATGAGTCAGTATTTATATGGCAAAAATGGACACTAACAGGAAAACTAAGTTACTTGAGGAATTCAGAGTTACTGTGTTGTAAACACTGATGTAAATGTTACATAATGTCATTGAAAAATGCAGGTGCTTCATTTTTTGGGAAATCATTCTTTGCTTTTGAGCTGCAATAGCCACCTCCTTGATTAGAGTGATCGCACCAGCTATAAACTGCCTCTGACCGTTCAATTTAACAAACAAGTCAGGATTTTCAGGCAACATGTTCTAATCAAGTTAGAAAAATATAAAGAGTTAAAATCTTTTAAAAGAGGCATGAATTAATACTTAATATAAAGAGCCATGTGGTTAGAAGTAGGAACTTCTGGGCAGCAGAGGTATAGATTATTTTTTCYACCTTAAATCTCTTTTCCCCTGTAACCTGCCATGATTATAAAGAAGAGGAAAGCTTGAATAAAACAGCAGGAATGAATATGTTTAACATTGAATGTCATCCTTTGTCATAGATACATACACAAGGCACCCAGTGAAAAAAAGAATGCATCTTATTGAAAACTTAACACATGGAATAGTTAGTTTTGTGAACTTTATATGTACACATGCACTGTTTGTTTATTCTGTTGAGAAGATTGATGCATTATGTTCTAGGGCTTGTTGTCCACGGGCCAGATGGTACTGTCACTTGCATCAGGTGAGAAGCCAATTTGGGATCCTTCCAAACGTCACATTGAAATGCATCCTTTGGTAGTGTTTGCCATCCAAATTCATCATAGGAGCTGTGCTACAAAGWGCAGATAGTTCTGTCTGTTCTTAATGAACATATATTGTACAGCAACTTGCAAACTCCATTTTCTTCCAGTGCTWATGTTTTCAGGACTGCTAAAACTTTCTTGTACAAACGATTTATACAGGCTACAAAGGATTCTGTGAACCAAAAGCTATCTAATAAGATTTGAAAAACTTAAGGCTTATGTAGCTATTTGGTAGCTCTTTTGATGAAGAGGATTAAAGTAATGATTAAGGAATTAGGAGGATAATTTGCCTTACACATGGCAGAAAACATTCAGGCATGTCTCAATCAGACCAGCTAGGTCTGAAAAACTGTCACTGAGATATGTTACCACTTTCCCTCCCTCATAATCTTTTTTCTTTCAGCCTGGTTAGCCTATTAATTATTTTATTAGTGATTGCCATTACCCATTCTGATCTCAATTGTCTTACCTAAGAACTTAAGGTAAGATTTTTTTTTATTCTGTTCTTAATCAAAGTGACAATGAGATTCTCATTTGAAGTTCCTGTCAACTGGTTATTAAGGAACTATTTTAAAGCATGTTACTGTTACTTTGACACAAGCAAAAGGGAATAAGTGGTGATATAGAGGGTTTTTCATGTTCCAAGTTTTGTTTTAATATTGCAAGGTGTCATTGAAGGTCTTTCAGGGGAAGTATACAGGGGAAGTATCTTTTTTATCTGTAATCTAAACAAGATTGCTTATGTTTATTACCAGATTAGTGATTAGTGCATCAGTTTTAATGTTGTTCATCAAGAGCCTGTAAATAAATTTCTAAAAATCRTGACCCAAGACTTATGATTCTGACTGTCTTGGCTTGTAGAAGATTCACAAGACATCTTGTGTTCCTACTGAGAGACGTAGCCAGTGTGTCATTTTGAAAAAGTACTTTTTTTTTTTCCCTCCAGTAGGAAAACAAGCACCAAAAAATCAGGATGAGATTTTTTTTGTTTCAGTTATCTACTGTCCAAGATCAGAGCTCTGACTCCTGAACAAGGAAAGCTGCCCAAAGTTTAATTCAAAATTCATCTAATTGAAACTTGCATGGCAGCCATGATCAGGATACGACCAGAAGTAGCACTGTTGTGTGGGGGCTTTGAATGAAGACCTGAGATGAGGTTGAAAAGATCTGGTAGGGATACAGGGAAATGGGCTAAAGAGCACTGAGTCCTTCTTGGAGGGATGGATCCACAAAATAAAATGAGTGCTTTAAAGCACAACTGAAAAGCAACATACTGTGACAAGTTGTGTACACTTAAATTATAAAGGTTATAGGAGCTTCACAGAATATCTGTAGGGTTTGTTCACCTTTTTTTTTTCCCCTCTCTTTTTTACGGACATATTTATGGAATTTTCCCTGTCTCAAAAATTCTACTCTTACTGGAAAAAAAAGCAAAATAATTTCATTAATTCAAGTGTCTTCCTGAGCTCTTAGTCCAATTCTTTTTTTTTTTTTCTTTAAATAAATAATGTTTCATTCTCCTTTAATATTCTGGCCTGCATTACTTTAATATACTCTTATTGATTATRGTCATCTTACTACGTTCTTTGTAAGGGCTAGAAGAATTTCTTACAACGTGACAAATTTTTAAGTACATTCATAAAGAAATGGAGCATTGAAAAGATCCCCCAAGAGCCATCTCATCCCACATCTCATCTGCAAGCTCAGCAGATATCTTACAATGACTATTTCTCTAACCTGWTCCTAAAAATTTTCTGAGATTTGCTTTGTGAACCTGTTCTTTCTGAAATAAATAAATAAATAAAAAACTGCAGTGTACTAAAAAAGCTGCATTGAATTAATGAGAATTTTTTCACTATAAATTTTTTATTAGATGTTTCAGCTTCAAAAGCATGTTTAAGTCCCTTCACTTTAGTATTATTATATAAAAATTGTATTCTGTCATCTTTGTTCACCATTAACAAGTGCTTTACTTCTACATAATGAATTAACAAATCAAATGGATTAAATCCCTGGAGAAAGAAAGGAATTTTTAGCACGTATTTAGGAAATTATTTGATCTCCTCAACAATGAACGAGTTCCTAGATGACGGCAACTACTTCGAGCTGAAAAACTGSCAACTCTTCTCCATCCTTGAGAAGAAATAAAAATCATTGCAGCCCTCCAAGCTTTTCAGTTTGGTGCTGACTTTTCTGCATTTTAGAATGTGCGACAGCTGAACCCTCTGAGAGAGTGTGTCTACCCCTGAGCCTCAGGTCTGCATGCTCCTTGGGGTGCGGGTGTGCCCCAGGCTAAATCCTGTTTGCAGGGACCTCACGAGCACAGCTTGAGGTAGGACATGTGATGGCTTCTTGGCTGGAKAGAAATTGCCTGATATTTCCTGAAATTGCATTACATTGCAGTTGCTGGGATTGATAATCAACTGGACTTGTAGCTGAGCTCCTGCCTCAAAGCTGTGCTAAATGACCAATATAATTTGTGTGCTCAAGTGGAACTGCAGCAGTTCAGTATTCTTATTATTCCAAATGGTTCACAGTTTTGTTTTAGACTTTGGATTGTGATCTAAGTATTTGTTGCCTGTTGAAGCCCATGAAAATCCTTTCCTGCTGGATTTGAGGCAGTATCAGTGGATTTCTTCACATTTAGTTAAAATATCTTAGTAACGACCAGGAAATGCTCAATATTTTTAATAGGAAGCAAAAGATTAGTAGAAAATGTGATAGAGTAATACAATCAAGCCTCATAACTTCTGATGGAAACTAAATCTCAAACWTGAGGACATTTTTTTTCTCTTTGAAATGCGAGTTAAAGCATTCACTTTCAAGTAAATGTTATAAGCATCCTGCTKCTGTCTCTCACAGGATCATTCTGGACAAAGTGTCCAGCCCACAATAAACACATCACATGATGGGTGAGCGACTGGCTCACAAGTCAGGCACAAAGGGTTACAATGAATGGAGTGACGTCAGACTGGTGACCTGYCACTAGTGGGGTTCCACAGGGCTTCATCCTCACCCCTCTTCAACATCTTCATAAATGACTTAGACACAGGACTGGAAGGGATACTGAGAGAGTTCACAGATGATACAAAACCGGGAGGAGCTCTGACTCCCTCAAAGACAGGAAGGCCCTGCAGAGAGACCTCCATAAATTAGAGGGCTGGACTATCACCAGCCACATGAAATTCAACAAGGAAAAGTGTCAGATTCTGCTCCTGGGATGGGGCACCCCTGGGTGTACGGACAGACTGGAAAGCAGTGCCAGGGAAAGGGAGCTGGGGGTCCTGGCTGATGGAAAGTTGAACGTGAGTCAGCAGTGCCCTGGTACCCAGGAGGGCCACCCGTGTCCTGGGGACATCAGGCACAGCATCACCAGCCGGGCAAGGGAGGGGATTGTCCTGCTCTGCTCTGACCTGGGGAGGCCTCACCTCGAGTGCTGGGGACAGCTTTGGGTGCCACAATGTAAGAAAGACATTAAACTGTTAGAGAGTGACCAAAGGAGGGCAACAAAGATCATAAAGGCCCTTGAGAGGAAGCTGTGAGGAGCAGCTGAGGGCACTTGGTCTATTCAGCCTGGAGGAGACTGAGGGGAGACCTCAGTGCAGTTACAACTTCCTCATGAGGGGAAGAGGAAGGGCAGGCACTGATCTCTTCTTTGTGGTGACCAGGGACAGAACCAAGGGAATGGCCTGGAGCTGTGTCAGGGAAGGTTTAGGTTGAATATTAGAAAAGATTCTTCACCCAGCAGGTGGCTGCGCACTGGMACAGGCTTCCAGGGCAGTGGTCACAGCAGCAGTCTGACAGTTCAAGAAATGTTTGGACAGTGCTCTCAGGGACGTGGTGTGACTCTTGGGGATRGTGCAGGGCTGGAAGTTGGACTTGATGATGTTTGTGGGTCCCTTCCAACTCAGCATATTCTGTGATTCTGTGCCATCAGAAGTGACACAGAAGTGCACTTGTTCAAATACAAAGTTTAATAGCAGAATCTGGTCTTGTAAAATCATATGTGTAAAAAGCTTAACGATTTATTTTGAGGCTTTGAAAAAATATTTTCTTATCCTCTCTCTCCAAAGTATTTTATCTTAGTTGCCATAAAAAAAACACATAAGTTGGATATAAATGTGTTTGCTATCTTTTTCCTGGGGTAATTTACTTAATTTTAATTCAATTTGGTCACTGTGAAATCCCAGCTTTTAAATGGTGATCTTATCATAAATTAATATGCCTAATAGCAAAAGAGTTTGGGTTTGGATTGTTTGGGGGGGTTTGTATGATATTACTAGCTTTGTTTCTAAATTACGGTCCACTGATGAGTGAAATGATCCATAGTTACACTCTGTTCAAGCAGCACTAATCTTGTTACTGTTTCTCACCATTCTGCAGAGGGAAATAATGGCTGGGGCAAGCCAGGAATGAGGAGAAGCYGGAGGAGACTGCAGAGCTTGGGAAGTGAGTGCTCTAACAGCAGCTGCTGATACTGCTCTACAGCCAGAGGATTGCTTTGTGCAGTGTTTCAAAATGTATCCCTGAAATCGAGATTTTTGTGTGTTAGTCCTGGGGATGAGATGCAGCTCATGATGGGTTCTGGATGTGAAGTTAAACACACAGAATTGTTATTGCTTCCCAGTGTCTCAGAGATGCCCTGTCTGTGTCTCCCCATGGGGCAGTGAATGGCTCTCATTCAAGGCTCCACCTTGCTCCTAAATACCAGCCTGCAGGGGTCTGGAGGATCACAGGTTTCAGAGCTGGTTTATGTCAGAGGATAATCTTGCTTATCCTCTTGCTCCTTTTCAAAGACAAGGAGGAATAAGTCAGTTTATAAAATGCCATCTCTCCAATACCAGAAGTTGTACCTGTGAGCAGTGTCCTCTCCACGTTCCTGATGGGGCTCAGCCTGACTGAGGCATTGTCCAGGAGAGGTGACAGGCATCTCTCAGTGTGAGTAGTGCTGGGACTTTCAGCTACTCWGGCCCTGCTCTGTGCCATAAAGGCAGATCTGTAAGTGACATCCCTTGCCTTTTGGCACAAATTAGTTKTCTTCAAGGGACACTTTTTTTTAATGTCTTTATTGACAATCATGTATGAGGAGCAGACTGTAGGTAAGGGAATGTGCCTGCTCAGTGCACAATTTTGCCATTCAGCTCCAAAACAATAACCTTTCACTGAGCACTGCTAGCTCCAGAACTGATGATTGTCTGAAATAATCATTTCCATTGCAGTCCCACATATACTCCAAGATCCCAACCGTGGAGGATGTTAAAACTTCCTTCCCTTTGCAGCTCAGCTCTCACAAATACAAACATGAAGTCTCAAGCATGCAACAAAAAGACAGGAGCTCTCTACAGTGCATTGCTTGGTGGTGGTCTTCCCCTTTGCTCTTGGGATACATAGCTTTAGTTTACTCTACAATATTTAGTTTTGGGGTCAGCCTGAGTTTTCTAGATGAGTAGGTAAAGAACRCATCTGCAGGGAAGTTTGTCTGGTGTGTTTTACATATGTTTTCACTTGTTATTTCTTTCCACTGATTGCAGAGGATAGAACTGGTGGCACTTTTATGGAACTACTAATTTGAATGTCTAAATTGGGTAAAATGGGATCCACCTGAGAAGCTTGTCCAGTTTTTGTAATTTGTAAAGTATTTGTGCCTGTATGAATGGGAACCCACATCAGGTCTGTTAGTAGATTTCTGGCACATTGCAATGGCCTTGTGACAACTGATCATTCACTTCTCATAAAAATTTGAGGTAGCAAGATTCACTGTTAGTATCTCAGAAATGTAATTCTTGCAAATAAGATTTTTTGGTTCTTGTTGAAATAACTTGTATGTATGAGTTCTTAATTGACTAATCAAAAATGACAGATTTCTATTTGAAAAGAGATTCTGAAGGAGCAATGAAGGGAGATAAGTAGAAAACAGCACCYATTTGCTTGTGAAAGGCAGAAGAAAGTCAGTCAAGCTTCCAAAAAAACACCTGAAAGTTCTGAAGGCTGCCAGAGCCTTCATGTTCATGCTGGAACAATCTTGGATTCCTTAAGTTTGTTCCTGACATAAGTAGAGAGAACAGCTCCTTCTGCACAKAGAATTTGGGTTTTATGCCACTGCAAATATTCATTTCAATACTTTAACTTGTTTAATGTTCAGGGTCTTTCACCATCCAAAATTTGKGCATGTTACTTAACTACCACCTGCCATAGGAAATCATTCCTCTTGCTCTGTGGTGAATCCATCTCTGCAATCCTGCCTGCTTSCATCTGCCATTTTAGACCTGAGAAGAGCTGAAAAAAAATATGATTGAGAGCAAAGGAGATCTCCTCTTGTCAATAGACTGTAAATGGAGGAATCTAAGCCCAAGACCTGAGGCTGAAACTGCACCTCCTCGYCCTCTCTCCTGTGAATGGTGCTGGGTTTCTGAGAAGGAATGGGAAACTACACATCCTCCATGCTGTAAAGCCCTTTCTGGACTTTTGACATAAGCAGTATTTACTTATCAAGTACATTTACAACTGAGTGGGGAACTGGAGCGGTATACTGCTAACAGTTGACATTTACAAGAGGAAAGCTGGATTTTGCCATTTGGAGTTACATCTTATTTCCCCAGGCTGATGCTGAGTTTTTATGTAGCTTCACAGTTTACAGAAATGTAAATGTGAAAACATGGCCTATTACAGTTACCCAGGAAAGGCATTTAGATTTTCAGAAATGTAGAGTTAAGATTGAAGCTTATGTTCCTTTGCTTTGCAGGGCCTTGGTTTTCCTGATAAAAGACGTATTTGTTTTTAGGGCTTTCTAGATGGCCTAATGGTAAATAGGAATATTTTTGTCTTGTAAAGAGCAGCAGATTTGATGGGATAGCTTTTCAGGGATTTCTAGAAAGCTTGGTTATTAAAATAACAGGAACATAAAAATTTGTAGAAGGACCTTTCCTTAYGTCTTGTTAACTCCTATTATAAATTTTCTGTAAAAACCTTGTCAGTTGTAGAGAATCCCAATAAATCACATCTGCAGGATCACCTTTWTCCACACACTCATTGATATCCTGCTCAAGCACCAGCTTGTTAGTGCAGCTGGCACAGACACCACGCTGTCACCTTCCCAGCAGAGCATCTCGATCCATCTCCCTCTTGTTCTTCGTTACAGGCTCTRTTGTCTCATCAGAGCTCAAAGTCAGTCTCCAGAGCCTGTGGGGCCCTGGCTCCCCTGCAGAGACCTTTACACTGGTGTGAGGTTGTATCATCAGTCCTCTGGTGTAATGGTTGTTTGTGTGACAGGTTGCTCAAAAAGAGGGGTGAGAAGGGGAGGAAGCATCAGTCTGACTGCTCTGGTTGCTGAGGAGCTGATGGGGCTTGTGCTCAGGAAAGAAAAAAAGAACGGGGCACTAATTATTAGCAAATAGCATGTTAAATAATAGCAAAATATTTGATTGAAGTTATCAATAATTAGAAACAAGATGAATCATTCAGGAGCAGCTAAGTGTCTTTGCCTTTATATTAACACAATAAAAAAAATAAACTATCAGAGGAAGGATTTTTCTGTGTGCGCCAGGCCTTGTGTTCATGTACACACATGCATGCAGAGTCCTGCAGTCTGACAGAATTATCAGTGAGTGTCCTTAAATTGTCTTTCTTGCAACTTTTGCCCACTCTTATTTGTTCAGGCCCTTCCTACTCTCTTGCTCTTTCTAACAGTGTGGCTTTGTTTGCAAACTGGGTATAACTATGTTTTGAAATTTTGAAAGCTGAACATGTCTGMGACAACTTTAACAATAAAAGAAATTATTTGGGATTTTTCATTCAGACCTTTCCTACTGCCACRGAAGCAGTGGATGAAATCACCATTATAATAAATGAGTCTTTTCACCACTTTTGGAAATACTGAGGGTAAAGCAGTACCCCCTCAAACCTGGCATTTACCAGAACTTGTGACTATTTTTCTGTGKTTTTATATCGACTTCATGGAAATTTAGAGTAGGGAATGACGAGTCAAGAAGAGATCTAAGTGGAAAAGAATAAGGAGAATGAGAAGACAGATACTTTTGCATATTTTTGTATCAAAATAGCTATTTGTCTGCAACATTCTTGTGGAACTGTGCAGCRCAAACATCATCAGAGCACAACAGAAGTCCAGAAAATTTTGGAGCAATATATATATGTACTATCATAGAAGTATAATAATATGTCTGACTTATTTTATCTTTCAAATTATATTTTYAAACAGCCACAGCTGAACTATTACAGAGGAAGGAAGTGCAATGGTTTTGTATTAGTTGATCTTGCAAGATTTCATTSCCTGAGCAAAGGTTTCAGGTTTTTTGTGTAGGCACCACAAAGACCACCAAGATGGGTAAGATCTTYGCAAGCCCTCCTTCCATTCCAGTTCCTTTTAAAGTTTTCATCCTGAGTGGACCTAGTCCTGGAGTGGCCTCTGTATCTGCTCTTGCAGGAAAGGCTCTGTACAAAGCCCAAATGTTGGGTGGTGGGAGTGGAGGGAGAAGGGCACCCTTTGGATGCCTTTGCTTTTGTGACATTCAGCTTCTGTGTTCTTTCCTGAACTCACAGCTATAATGTTAGTTATCATTGTGTTCATAATAAAATGCCCTCAGATAATCAATGCTCCCCTTTTGGTTTAAAAAGCTCACCCCTGCATACCTTCAAAACCTGTTTTTTTTTGCTGAGTTATTAAGAGATAAAGCTGTTTTCTGGGAGGTTTATGTATAGCATTCAGTCAAGTGCTGCATTGCTTGCTCATCTCCTCAAAGGTTATTTAACAGATAATCTCTATTGATTTGAAACATAAAGCCATGGGTAACTGTGAGATAAATTAATAGCTGATGCAGTAATAAAGCATTTAATCAGCCTCCAAAGCTATTAGGGTGCAACATTATAAAACAAATTTTGTTATTCTATAGCAAGTCATRAAAAGAGGAGAAATAGTACTGAATGCCCTTTTGTGTGGGGACATCAAAGTGCTGAGGTGACCACAGTGTTTTGAGCTCTCTGCTCTGTGACTCAGTTGTTCAGTGCCAGCTGTTCATTTTCCCCATGTTTGCCAAACAAAGTCAGATCTGCAAGTCTGCAATTCCCATCAGAGGCAGAAGATTGGCATCTGTAAACCCTAGATCTGCTTAGCCCCTTATTTTTATATTTGTCCTTTCATCAAGATGTACTGAATGAGGCTTTTTGGGTTTCCCTCCCATCAAGGCCATTTGGTCTTCCCTGCCACCAATCTTATTGTGTTCTCCAACTGGTAAGTTATTGTTTCCACAACAGCTGAATTCCTCTTTTGATTTACAAAAAGTTTAAGAACTGACTTAATTAGACTGTTCTGACATCATCCTGCTTCAAAAGGAAAGGGAATGCAGATGACAGCAAGAATCATCTTGTGCTACTGGGTAAGGACCCTTGGCTAACAGAAAAGAAAATCTGAGGCTGTTTCTCAGCACCCAAGTGCTGCCCCTCCAGACCCAATGCCTGAGCAGAGGTTGTCTCATTTTGTGTGTTAAGCTGCTCTGCTAAGGCAGGCTCTTCCCAAGCTTGTCCTCAGAAAACTTGTGTGTGCTCACAACACCTACACACAGCACGAGAATGGGGAGACCTTCTGCTGACCAGGAGCACTGTCGTGTATTTGGAAAATCCCATCGCAAAGGGGGAGAATTTCCCCCCAGCTAACAAGAGGTCCTGCATAATCTTTCCACAGTCCTCTTGAGATTCTTTCTCTATGCAGTGAGTAATACAGATGGTTTACCTTATTAGTTCTTAATTTATGGCCTATGTCAGTGTTAAATTATTCTCCAGATTACTCCCTTATATTTAAAAAGGAAAGAAGCACACACATACAAAAAAAAAAAAAAAAGACCCACAAAAAACAACAACAACAAAAAAGCCACACCACCACCACAAAAAAAAATAAAGTCCACAGTGAAGCTGTCTAAACACAGGAACACATTGCTTAGGGACACTGCAGTGTCTCCACCCYAAGAAATTTTCCAAACTCAAAAAGGCCTTGAACAGGTTGATCTAACACTTTGTTAGCTTTGCTTTCAGCTGGGGGTTATACTAGATGTCTCTGAGTGTCCTTCCCCGCCTGAAGTATTTTATGATGATTTTCAGAGTTTTTCCAAAAGGATCTGTCAGGTTTCTCTCTAGCTGAGAACTGTCAGGATTCAAAATATTCCTCCTAACTGTTTTTCAGCAATGCATCTCTGCCACACCTTTTTTCTTCAATGGAACTATTTGTGACTATAATTTCTTCTTCTGGACAAGGCAAATGCCCAGATCACCCCTGGAGACCTGGTGCTCAGCATAAACAAAGTGATGTGGGAACAGGGATGGTTCTGTGTGTCTGTTACTCCTGTGGTTCAAAACAGAGGTGTTAGACCTTGCAGGGTCCTCTTCTCAGACACAGCAGATGTGATAAGGAAAAGTTAAGCTGAGAGGTCCCATTAACTTTCTGCAGAAAACAAGTAACTGCAGAAGTCAGTAAGATTTATTTCTTCTGTAAAAAAAAAAAAAAAAANAAAAAAAAAAAAAAAAAAAAAAAAAAAAAAAAAAAAAAAAAAAAAAAAAGTTAGAACCTTGGGCAGAGGTGGAAGAGTGATTTTTTAAGTTTTAACATTTCTCAGCAGTGGGAAATGAAGAATGTTTGAAGTCCATCCATTTGCTCTGCCTTCTTGTGAAGGTCTTTGTYTTTCCCAGTGCTCTATCTTTAGCAGTTTCTGTGGTGGCTTTTCCCCATTATGTGAAGGTTCTCAGCAGAATTGGCAGTGAGAGATTTTTTGAATGACAGCCTCAATTCTTACTGCTCCAAGCATTTCCTTGTGGGTATGTAYTGAAATATTTCTGCTAGAGCTGAAACTAATAAAAAATTCTCTGTAGCTGAACTGTGTGTAAGTTTGCATTCTCGTTACATTCTCTAAAATTTCAGTCTTGTGGAAAACAGGAAAACTTACAGCTACAGTTTTTTAGATATTTTAATGTCTGAACAGAAYGTCTGCTTTTGGTCTTCACTGGCTTCCTAGCAAGGACATGCCACCTTTTCCACTCCTTTGAAATTCCTTAAGTATTGTGTACCCTGTTAATTTTKTGGTTTAGGGGAATGTGCCTGTTCAGTATCAGTGCATATCTCCAGCTCACTCCCAATCTTTGCCACGCTGAATGCTGTCCACTTGTTCCCGCAGTTTCCTGGTTTCCATTGTTTCCTGTCTGTAGCAATGCCTCCCCCATGGTATCTCCCTGTGCAGGTCCTGCTCTGCAGATCCCTGCTGTGGCTCTGGCTCCAGCCCTCTGGTTATCTTTTGATATATCTTTGGTCCATCTTTGCCCACACACTGAGAACATCCCAGTGCTCAGTGCATTTCCCTGCAGTGAGATTAGCAGGACAAGCAGCTGCATCCCATGATGAGCAGCAGTCAACCTCCATTGCTGCCTCCTGCAGCCTTTGGCTGAAGCCCTGATTTACTCAGCCCAGAAATCGGCATTCTGGTGAGTCTAAAAAAAAAAAAAAGTATTTTTTTACTGTGTGTGTGTGTTTGGATAAATAATCTTTATATTTCTTATATTTGTTTTGTTCTTGTTTTTCTTCTTCAAGATCAGTCTTCTCTTTACTCCCAGTGCACAGTGCTATGTGGTTTAGCTGAAGGMAAGGACATTTTTCTGAAGCAAATGTGTGTTAGCCGCAGCAGGAATCTGCTCTTCTGATAACAGCCCGCAGAACTATGTCACCTTATAGCAGAATCTCTACAAATCTTTGGCTCTTCTCCAAAACCTCAAAGAAAGGGGCAAATCACCTAGTTTTGGCACATAAAGGACCAGACTGTTCCATGAATGATGGCTCTGAGGACATTGGTGTAAGCAAATCAAGTAGCTACTCTTACAGTKTTCCTGTTGTCATTCGATCTTCCAGAGGGGAAGAAATATGGGTTAGGCTGGAGGTACTGAGATAAAAAGTTTGATAAAAGCTGTAAAGACAAACTACGTGTGTAAATWCCAAGGATATGATTATTAACATAAAGTGGCACAAATGCATCTCTCAAGGAAGTGTCTGCTCTGCCTTTCCTGTCAGAGTTCAGAATTTAGCTAATCATGCATGGCCATCTAATCAGAAACTTATCGTGACAAAGGCATCCAACAGCCACAGCAGCTACACACTGTGGCAAAAAGTGAACAACTGCAGTTGTGGAGACRTATCTTAGACTACACTTTACTGTGATTTTGCTGAGTAGGAGSAAAATTAACATCTCTAATTAATGCTGATGACAGCAGCAGCTAAGGCAAACCTGAACTGACTGCAGAAKTACCCCAAGCAGGCTAGTGAACACCTAAATAAAGAAAAAAAATAAGTACCTAATTAGATTTCCATAGTCTTTTGCAGGTCGTTGAGTTTGTTGAAGATGTGTCTTTTTGAACTGTGGTTTATAGCCACCGTTACCATTTTCTATTGTACTGARCACCCCTACTGTGTCGATTACTTTTAAATGTGAACCAAACAGCTGAAGCACAGTTCACATTTTCCTTTTATTGGCAGTATTTATCCTCATTTTCTCAGARGAGACTAGCTAGATTCAAATATAGGAACTGCAGCCAACAGTCCATCTAGGCACWGTTCAGTTTTGTACCAGTAATGAAATTTCCCGCACAGGTTTTGTGCCATTTGAGGCTTTAAAAACCATTTCATGAAACTGGAATTGTCTCTACTTTAAAAAGCAAAGCTCAAAAAARMCTTTTGTTTGTGAAAGATGGAACASCMTGATGATACATTTCCCAGGAATYTAAGGAAGAGGCTATMGGCCCMTAACAGAACAATGTCTGCTTAAACCCTAACTGCTGTGCAATTTGACATACTTGCTSTTTGGAGAKTACTGTGAAGATCTWCTGATTTGTAGAAATKATAGAMCCATGCCCTACCCAAATTTGAAAGYTGAGAGATGAAATTTGAAACTATACACTGATGTTTTGCCTCAGCGTAGTTTTTCATAGATAATCCTTGAAAGATGAGCTGCTGTGAGTTTGTATCACCRCTTTACTGTCATCAAGCTGAAAAGTTTGAAGCTATACTTTCACTAAAAAAGAATACTGAAAAATTAATATACACCTAATTGCAAACAAATAATGTATCAGCTTGTATGTCTCTGCCTTATCACCTAATCACAGATCTAAAGAAGCTAGCTGAAAGTCAATGCATTTATTTCTAAACTGGTAGATATTTTCAAGCGAATGTAAAATGGCTTTTCATTCATATCAAGGAAAAAAAAAAGGGAAACAATAATATTTCTTATCAGGATTCACCAGGTTTGTAGAATCAGTAGTGTTTACAATGTATTTTTTCCCAGTGCAGCATCATATCTAATTTACAAAGATACAGAAGTGATTACTTAGTACCAAAGGGCATATTACTAGCTGACTTCTTTGATCTAAGATAAATTAATGGATCCAAAAATATGAATTCAAAACACTTGTACTGCCCTGAAGCTGTAGAAAGGCATCATGTATCTTCCAAGTTAAAGCACTATCCTATTAGATTTCAACTACTGGCATCTGCTTTCTTGAAAGAAATTCCTTCAAGGAGCTTGATAATCCTGGTACTTAGTTGGAAAGCTTCATATTGCMAATGCAGAGTATCAAAATTGCTTCCTAGACTTGCATTTCCATTACAAAAGACCTTTTCAGTCTTCCCATACATGGTGCTGAAACAAGTAATGCAACGCCAATATTTTGTATAACAAACCAATGGCTGGAGTCTGCACTATGGAAAAGGTCAGAATCCATTTGATTTGATACTGTAATTCATAAGCAATTCCCWTTTTTCCAGTACCATGACTTAAGACCCTGAACAGCACCAGTTCTTTTACAAGAGCAGCTCTCTTGTTGAAGCTGGGGCGATGCTGAGTGCAGGCTTCAGTCTARGCATGTGTGTGTGAGAGAGAAGCGAGGAGGCAGTGGGGTGTACAACTGCAATGCAGTGCTGTAGGTGTTCAAACAGCAGAGCAGACCTTCCCATGGCTGCAGATCCCTGGATCCTTTGTGGTTTTTAGCCAATGGCTCCTGAGAAGTGACTAGCAGCCTTAGTTTAAATGTTATTAAGAGTGCAGGAACTGCTTACTCTTGTCTGTGTATGTTCAGCATTTTAAGGGCACATTTTGGTTGTGTCTTTGGGTYAGCTCTTGTCATAGAGAAGGCAGAGACAGCAAAATAGCCTCACACATGCTAAAGTGGCTCACATACTTCTGTGCCAAGGCATAGCTTACGTCACTTTTACTTTCCACCTCTTCTGCCCAACAGATACTTTTTTAAATTATCTGTTCCTCATGATTTGTTTATAAGCTGAAGGCAAGGGTTGTTTTCTTGCCCTACAGCACAGCATGTTCTGTATTAGTCCAAGGACAAAAAAAAGAAGAATCAGTTTGAAGTGTTTTCAATTTGCCATATGATGCCAGTATTCCATTGAACTTTTCTWAATTGGGGTTGCAGGTAGAGCAGGTGATAAGTGGCTTTATGTATTTATTTCAATGATACACCATTTTCCTGGCACTGTCACGCCACTGCTTGTGTTTCCTTTCTGCAAACCATGTGCAGGAGGCTCTTCCAGCAGAACCTCTGCAGAAAGCAAATGTGAAGCTTCTCACTGCAGTCCTTGTGCGACACGCATTTTCAATTCTGTTTCTGTGAGCGCTGGCACCTGCACATTAAGCACATCCTTCACCCCAGCCCTCGTCAACAAAACACTTAAGGATTTGACTGAGTGCTCTCCTTAACTGGGGCCCTCAGCTCCAATTCTGAGCTCACTGCTGTTTGGTGTAAGCTTTGATGAGAGCTGCAAGTTGAGCAGCCCCAGCCTTCCAGCTTCAGTGAATATGTAAAGTGTCCTTAAAAGTTTTKATTCTACTTTCCCAACCTTGACTGTTAATATCTCCTCCTACTGCAACTCTCCTTAAAATGCTGCATTTTGTCATGCCTTATTGGTTTTGCCTCCTGGTATATTAGGTGGAGGACTAATGCAGTGTTGTGGGAGAGCATTTTATTTGTTTTCTGGAGACAGTGTTTGTTTGGTAACTGATTCCCATCCAGATGGGATAGTTTGGTAGCTGATTCCCATCCAGATGGAAGCAGAGGCCCTGTGGGTGCCTCAGCAGAGCAGTGCACACTCTGCAGTCCTCACACCCTGTATCTTGGACAGCATGGAACTGCAGCGATTGATCTGTCATTGCTTTCTAGCACACCCCAAACAATAAGGAGCTACTCTCTCTTTCTCCACTGTCTTACACCATTTTCACCGAGTACTGCAAACTCTAATTACACAAAATCTTCAGAGAAAAAAATTGAAGTGTTTATACAGCTACAGACTGTTTTCTCTATTTCTTTAAAATATGAAATAGTTACTTCTAGAGTTCTTTTATTATTGAAGACTGAGATGACTCATGAAAGGAAGTAGACACAGACCTGCCCTGGACCAAAGCACTTAACCCTCATTGATTTAAATGAGAATTGAGCAGGTGCTCAGATGTCTTTATGAATAAAGGCTAAAATAATGCCTCAGCAACTGAGTTAAACTCTTCCTCCAGATCTTCAAGGAAGGATTTTTGCAAAAATTAGAAAAGAGTAGCATGGCCTCTAATATTAAAGAAAACAGCATTTTCAACTTGTGTATGTCTAAAAGTGCATTTTAATTTAGTTATGAGAATATTAGTTCTTTCAAAAATAAGACTTTGAACAGCCACTACTCTTTGAATTAATTGTCTACTGTATATGTTTAATATGTGAGTCAGATCAAGTGCAAATTGCCTTTTAGAAGTTGCCAGATCAAAAACTTGTTTTATCTAGGGCTGACTCTTCCCTTCAGATTTAACATCTTTCTACTCATCAAAAGGTGTCAAAATTCCCCTCTTCAGTACAAGCATGGCAAGAAAAGCCATCATTTTGGCTTTCTTGTGCTCATCACCACTGAAACAGTATCTACATAGCAGTATTTTCAGCTCTGAATATAATTAACAATGATTTACATACCATTTAATAACAGTTTAAGAAGACAAAATTTAATTACCATTATTGAATCATTCCCCCATTTTCAAGTTCTGTATCACAACTGAAGTGATTTTTTTTAACATGCAAGCTGCATCCTCAGCAATGTATTTCAGTCAATTTATATTGATATTCTGAGGGTACTCTCATTCTCCATGTCTCTGCTTTTATTCCAATTTAGAAGCAGCAAGAGGTTAACCAGGATTTAAAGGAAATACAATAGACAATAATTCATTCCATTGCATGCCTGAACCAGTTGCAATTATGAACGATATTGAATTTTTGTAAACTGAATTTCTAATTGAATTTCAGGAAATATTTGCCATCATTACATTTTATAAAGGATAGGAAGTGCTGCAGAAGATTCGGGTGTTTTTAATTAACTATTAAGCAAGGTAGGCAGTGTTACTTTTCATCATCAGTAGAAAAGGCAGSAAGGAGAGATTAACAAAGTTAATACCAGCAATAAACCCTCTGTCTCACTAAGAGGTAAATAAGATACTTAGATTGAAAAGATGTTTGTAGCTCTTCCAGACCTGATGGATGAAGTCAGACAGAAAAAGCTCTCACTAAAAAGGTGTGGGAGCCAGCAGCAACCAGCCCTGGGGATTCACAAAGGGAATGGATGAAATGTCATAAATTGAAATCATCATTTTTTGCTTCCCCCCTTTCTTTAGAGGGAAAAAGGGTGAAGAGGAGCATAACTTAAATACTCAGAAAAACTSTGGAACAGGTAATTCAGCAAAACATTTGTGAGTAACTGGAAAATTATGAGAGGAGTTGTCAYCAACTGCCTTCTCATCTGACTTGTAGCATGTACCTTGTTCTTCGCAGATCCAAGTAACTCTTTTCACAGTGGAATAATGGCATTTGTGGGTAGAATGGGAGTGTGAATATTTTATACCTAGTTCTTAGTAAGGCTTTTCACAATGTTTAACATTATATTCACAAGCCAGCTACRGAATCATGGTTTAGATGAAAGAACCCTAACCTGCAAGCAAAACTGTGCTTGAGAAATACTTTTCAGCACTTTCATGAAAAAAAGGAGAAGATATATTTATGCAGCTCRGCAGGAATTTGCCTTCTAGCTTGCTTTCACCAGCGGTCTGGGTGAAGGAGCAGATAGGGTGCTTACACTAAAATAAACAAACAGAAGAACTATAGCTGTGCTGCAAGGCAGAAAAKAGATGAAAATGGAGAAATAATCTGAAAAAWTCTGCACATTCAGTAGGAACAACTGGAAAATGCTGCATTTAACTAGATAYTGTCAAGTGAACTAATAGGGAATGGTGAGCACAGGACTCCAGTCGCCAATCTAGACAGACTGGAGCCTTGAGTAATCRTTAATGTCATGATATTTAACAAGTYCAAAGACTGGATTCTGCAAATGAGATGGAACAGAGCTGGGCACAAGTGTGAATTGGGAGAGAAGTGGCTGGAGAGCAGGCTGCAGGAAGGAATCTGGGGGTGCTGGACAGCAGCAGTCAGCACAAAACAACGGGGTGCCCTGGAAACCCATGGGCAACCCACGTCCTGGGGCCCATTGAGCACAGCATCACTGACTGAACTGTTCCAGTTTACAGGAAATGTAAACTGAAATTCTCCAGGAAATGTCTGACAATGGAATGTGTTTTGAGCTGCATGTGGGTCTGAAAAAAGGGAATTACCATACTGGGATATATAAACTGCAGGTASAAGCAGCTCATAGAGCAATCCTTTAGTTCAGGCTAGTGATGCCAAGACCCCTGCTGTAATCCTCAGTCGGGTTTTCAGCAGCATTTCCAGGAAAGARAGGAAATGTTTCACCTCTCCAGGGTAACAGTGAGGCAGGCAGATGCACATTTGAGATCCTATCCAGTGATTCTTCTCCTGGCTTTTCTGAACAAAACTAAAGCACACGAGATGATACAATATATTCACAATTTTAGTTTAGTTTGTGTTTGTTTTGTGTTGCTGCTGAAAATTTTAAATTGCCATTCAGTTTGACCCATCTCTTCATGAAGTTCAGATGTTAATGCAATACAGGGAAGAAAACACTTTTTTTCCTTGTTCTTTCACTGTTGTATATGAAGCTTTTCCAGATGGTGCTTTTGAACAGGRAAATCAAATGTATATGCATATTGGATACACTCACTGTTATTTCTGCTTCGGTTTTGTTGTTGTGGTGGTGGTASTTTCTTCAACAAATACAGATTTATTCTTAATAACACACTGCCATCAATTTGGGGGGTCAAAATAAAATTCTGGATTCTAACAAATTTGATCATAATCCTCTTTCTCATAGGACTCCCTTTGGCTATGAGACAGTAAATACTGTTTTCCTCTGTTTAYGAAGTTTTGCTGTGAAAATTTCTCCCGTATTATTTCTACTAATCTACTTGCTTGGAAAGAAAACTCCAATTGCACACATTAGGTACATCAAAAATATTTTGGTTTAGCTGGAACCAATTTCTGTTTCCAATTCTGATTAAATAAGATTAAACTAAAATTAAACTAATTTTAGATCACTGAAAATGTTTGAAGTGTATATTATGTATTTTGTCCACACACAGAATTTGTGTATCATTTTTTCTCAGGTAAATGTCAATGGCCCCCATTGCTGCAGAATGTTCAGATTAGTATCTTTTAGCATGAAAAATATATGCTTCATTTCTATCGAGTTTGAGATCATGCAGAAAATGCTATTCCTTAAGTGTCAAWTTTTTTATGTCACTTAGTCACATATTTATGCCACTTTTCTCTTCTGAAATGAGACATGGTATTTAGCATRGTGCAGATGGAAGCAATCTCTAAATCAGTCATGCAAACCACTAGCTGTTTTATCATATAGGACATAGATATGAGACCTTTTCAAATACTCTTTTACATGCTAACAAAGAAATTGGCCTTTAAAAAAGTGATAAGGAAATGGAGTTCAAAAATATCTGAAAAATATCAACTGGGTGGTGTCATTTTAGCAGGATTCCTGGATCCTTCTAGGGTGTGGGATGCTTGAAATCCTAACATAGATTTTATTTATCCAAAGCCTTACTCACTCTTCCGTCAGCATCCACGCTGCTCCAGCAATCACCACCTGGCTTTCTGCAATGAGGAAGAGCTCGTTGCCTCCCCTGCTTTGCCAAGTCTCGTGCTAGGAATTAGGGCAGACCCAAAAAGAGGGGTTGCACCAGGTGTTTAAGACCACCTGAACCAGCTGAGCATTTGTTTGTGCTGCTTTGGGAATACAGAAGAAAATGTGAAGCTGAAGTGGCTCTTACTATTAAGGATTTCCATTATTTTTACACTGAACAACACACTGGACAACAAATGTTTTGTCAAAATTAAGAAGGGTGAAGCCTTCATCTTAGATCTTCTCTTTTTTCCYGTGCCCATGGTGGCAATTAGCACATTTTTGCTCTAGGCTTAGCAGGGCATTACTCAGTGCCCACAATGGACTGCAAAGTGAACTGTCAGTGAGGCAGGTTGTCGAGGAGAAAAGAATGAGAGCTCTCCCAAGAGTAAAAAAGAGGATTTGGAACCCAGGTTTGGGAGGCATTTAGGAACCTGAGGATGTAAGGAAGCATTTGGTGGTTTGCCCAGGGCACCTGGGTCATTATTTGCTCATTGTCTGACTGCCCAGCCTGAGCCCTAGAATTAAATACTGAATGTGGATGGGATGTTGGGATGTCATATGTGGCTGACAGGGAAATTAACTGTCTTAGGAAAAACCCTTACTGCACAACTATTCAGACTGGGGATCCAGGGAACTCAGCCTGGTGTCCTGTGTAGACAGTATGAAACTTCCTCAGCTCTGGGCAAGGCATTCCATTTCTCAGGAAGAGGCATGGGAATGAAGGAGAGGATGGATTGAACCTGTGGGTGTGCAGTAATGAAGAGTGTGGTATTAAACACTCAGAGCTGTGCAGCTCACACCAGCCCAGGTGAAAGCTTTGACAGAAATGCCTGGGTCTCTGTGTGCCTCTTTGAAGATGGGCTCACAGTCTGTAATTCCTTCCAGCAGAATTACATCTCCTGCCCAAACCAGTCCCTCTCCAAGGCCTGTGTTACTGACATCAATTACTAGAAATATTCGTCATCGGAAGAGCAAGACCGTGATTCAGATTTTTTACTCATTAGTTGAGAATCTCGTTGCCAACTGTTGAGAAGCTTATCAGCTTTCACTCCAGCAGCCCACTTGTGTCAAAATGAAGGTTTTATTAGGTGCTTTGCATTAAAATAGAGATAAAAGGAATGTGTTTGCTTGAAGCAGAACAAGACAGAATRAGCCAGATCTTCAGCTGATATACATTTGTCCGAGCTCTATGAAGATAATGAAGCTATACTAATTTGCATTAGTTAAGCAGCTGAGCTGCTGTCTCTTGTACAGACTCTGCAGATCCCCAGGTGATGACAAAGTATAGATTCTGGCTCAGATGAAGTTAATTTYCCCCATCCCAGCCCTCACAGTGCTGTGGGTTGTACAGGTATCTAGAAGGGTGCTGATGACACACCAGTGGTTTGGCTACTGCTGCATCAAGGCTGTCTGYCCAACTTTCTCCTCTCACCAGCAGGCTCAGGATCAGCAGGATCTTGAAAGAGAGCCCAGCCAGGACACCTGACCCAAACCGAACAAAGGGGCATTCTGTACTGCATGAAATATGTTCAACAATTTGAGTTGAGGCTCAGGGAAAGGCAGAGAAGAGGGACATTTGTTATTATGACATTTGTGTTCCAGAGCAATTGCTAAGGGACCTGAAGGCCTACCTCCTGGGAAGCAGCTGGACATCACCTGCTGATAGGAGGTAGAGAAAAAATATTTTCATTTTCCTTTGCTTCTGCAGATGTCTTTTGCTTTTGCTTTGAGGAAATGCCTTTATCTTGACACATGAGGTTTTTTCCCATCCTATTTTCTCCCTGCCCTGTCCTGCTGAGATGGGGAGAAAGAGAGCAGCTTGATTGGCACCTGGCATCGAGCCAAGGTTAAGCCAACACAGACGGGCAACCCTTGCAGCTGCCAGCACTTGCATCAGATAGGTCAGAAATAGCCTGAATCATGCCTCTGCTGAAGGTGGATGGTAGGCAAGATTTAGTTGCAAGTAAATGATGGAATTCTTTCACTTTCTGAACTGTCTTTTGGTATTATCAGGCAAAAATTTTTCTGCTTTACCTTTGCCTTTAGGGCAAGSGATTTGCATTTTTTCACGACTGCTTAGAATTCATCATGTGGAGTTCAGAATGATGTGTTTCTCCAAAACTAGCTGGAAACAAACTCCATCCTCTCTGTTTTCCTGTCTTCTCTGCCTCCTCTTGCTTCTCAATTCTTAGGCAGTGAGAAGGTTTTTCTTACCTTTTCTACCTCTTTTAAAAATCTTTCCCTCTATCTCACTTCCTTAACCTAAATTTTCTTGTAAGGCCACCTGCTCAGAAAGAATCAAACACCATTTGCCTTATATGCATGCATTTCTAATGGATATCACTCTGCCTCCTACAGTGACAAAATAAAATAAATTTCAATAATTTGGATTTTGAGTAATTAATAAAGTTTGAAGGGATTCCATTTTGCTGTATTGTTCTGAAAACACAGACATCCTCTGGCCTTCATGAGCCCAAGAGCTGAATCAGAAGCGTGCAAGTCCCATTTAAATACCAGCTGAAGCTCTTAAATCCTTTTGCAGAAATCACTGTTTAATTCATGCAAACTGGAAGCAAAATTGATGATAACCAAAGAGAAGTGTCCCTCCTGTTTCCCCTCGCTGGGAAGTTAATTCAGTTTTGGTGTCTTGTGATGTTATTTARTGTTCCCATGGATGGCTGTGGTTACAGCCGGGGGCACTGGGAACAGACACATTCCAAATCCTGTAACAGCGAGGCTCTGGGACAAGTGATACAAAGCAGGCAATGAAAAATTTAGCAGAAAAAAACAGCACTTTCATTCTGTTCAGTAAAATAAATTTTATCTCTCCCAAACAAATTCTTTTAAGAAATTAAATATTTTTTAATGGAATTTTTTTGTGGATTTGTGTGAGTGTATGAGCTGTATGAGCTGGTTTTCCAGTCAAAATTCAATGTGGAAACTTTCTGCAGGAACTTTTCTGTCTTTGAGTCAGAGTATCCACTGAGATATAATATTAATTTCATTAGGCTCATCAGTGGTAATGCTGTTCATCTCCATCTAATGAAAACRGTAAATTAACATGTGCAGTAGTTCTCTTTCACTTACTAATTGATATATGATGAAAGTTCCCATGCTACCATCTACTACATCCTCAAAGAGARTAACTAGGAAGAGTGGCTTAAGGGGATTTTAAAATGTATGTTTTTAATGACAGTGATAGCCAGTATATGCTATTTAAGAGAAAAAAATGCAAAAATAGGTGTTGCTGCCACTGGATAATGAAATCTTATACAAATCATTTTCTTCCCTGGGAGTTTGAGCAGCTATTGTACTTATGCAGGAATGGTCTTTGAATACATATTTCAGTAGCATTATGCACTTCARCACAAGGATTATCATTCTGAAATCTGTTCTCGTAGTTGGGTTTTTTGGTGGACTTTTAACTTTTGATCGTGAGCTTGCATCTAATTGARGAAGAGCTTTACATGACTGGTTGCTGATTGCTAGGCAAAAAAAAAGCTTTGATTTACTAGTTGTTTTCCAGGAAGTTAAAGTGGAGGATRGCAGATTCTCATCTGATGTTAATCAGCTGATCTGCTTAAAATGAGGCTGTGTTGATTTGCATCAAAGGATRGGAAAGAAACCCCTCAAGGAAGCACTGAAGGATATCTCTGTCAATGACAGAGTCACACAGTGCCCCAGAAGTCCAGGAGGTTTTATCAGGCCACAGCTAAGCACCTGTTACCAAAGGAAACTTTGAATGATCAGTAAGGGAAATAAATAAAAAGTCATAAACTTCATCAGTGCTGGCTTTTGGGTGACTTCACTTTTCCTAAAAAATCAGCAACTCACTTCCCCTTCTGTAGTAACATATGCCTACAAATCTTCAGAAGGAAAAGTCAGAGACAGACGAGAATTAAAAATGCAAAAAGGAACCRAAAATAATCCATTCTGCTGTAGGAAGTATGGGAAAGACTGCAAATATGAGCTTGCACATCTCCCAAGTCATCATGTTTTAAAAAGGGAACGGATCGATGCTAAGAGGAAGCAGCCTTAGTCACTTTGGAGCCAAATGGATCTKCTCAAATTGCAAGAAATCCCTGACCAGGTCTTGCAGCATGGAAGGTACCCAAACACCACAGAGGCACCAAGTTGCTTAAAAGTCTCGTTCCCCTTGGCTGAGTGGGTGGGCAGTGATGGGGTGCTGCTCACCTGCAAGGGATGAAAAGCCAGGGCTCCTCACCTTTGTGTTCTCTGAGTGCTTGTGTCCCAGGAAACACATTTATTTCCCGAGACAAACGTGCTGCTTGCTTCCTCCTGCTGCCCAGCAGCAGCTGCTCCATCGTGCTGGCTGCCAAACCACATGGCCCTCCAAGTGAGGCTTTTCTTGGCAGGAAAACCCAGGGGTGCTCGGCGAGATCACCTGAGAGCTGCTGCGCTCGCTGCATTTGTTCTCATTGGGCTGAGCTGCCGAAATGCTGTCAGRAACAGGCCTGGCAGCACCTGCAGAGACAATGTGGCAGGCAGTTTTCATTTAACTACAAGTGAACTTTATAAATTCAAAGTATTTATTTTATTATCCCGAGCTTGATTTCTCCCAATTATTTTTTTTGCAACTATCTCGATATTGTTGTACTCCATATGGACAAGCTAAAAATGCTGTCCCAGAGACAGATGGAGCAAATGAAGGAGAAATTAATATAAATGCAAACAAAATTCTYTAACTGGAGGCTTGCCTGTGGTTTAAAGTTCTTGATTTTGTACTCAGTGAAGTGTCTTTCTCTTCTATTTGATAGCTCATATAAGGCTGTGGTCTGTAAAATAACTAATATAATGGAATGTATACTTCCATTTCTTACTTCTTTATAATGTATTTTTTTCACTAAGCATTATGTTTTTTTGAATTAAATTTAAGAAGATTGTGACAAAAAAAAAGAGATGAGTCTAAGGAAGTATTTTTGAACTTCTTGCATAAGTCAATGGATGTATTTCTGAACTTCTTGCATAAATCTTAAATAATATCATGACAAGCATAATCTATCATTTTCCTGAGTTGTAATGTGGGGTGGCACAGTTTCTGCCTCTGCTTTCCAGACATAGTTAATTCTTCTCTTTATTTTGTTCATTACAGAAGAATTTTATAYTGCTGAGGACTATATGGATTCCACTTTTAGAGTACTGCACTGTGTTCCTCTGTATCATTTATATTTGTTGTGTGATAAATTTGCTATCTGAGTGATCCTTCCCATTGTTGAAGTTGAAAAGGTCTGTTTCTGAAGCCTGATAAAAATGGCAAAGTATAGGACTGCTTCAGATCATATATTGGCTTTTCTTCACAACCTTCAAGTTGAATTACCAGCAAGAAGCCACAGCAAAGATATTGTAAAAGATTCATATTGTTCTGTATTTTTGGAAGAGATCAATGATGTTGTGGTAAAGGAGATGAAGGAAGACATTTCATTATCTATGTCCTCCTTTAAATGTGATGCCAGGTGATAAGTTTTCCTTTTATTTCTGTCAGCCAAAATCCACAGCTCAGGTAACTGTATAGTATTTTTTGCTTGCAGTTAAAACCTCTAAACATGTTAGACTGGAGTGTTTAGCAGCATTCTAGTTTATTTGAGTGACTTTTTATGACTTGCTGAGTCAGTTGCCAGCTGCCAGGCCAAAATGAAATAYAGGCTTGCCTCAGTTTTCTTGGGCATTGTATTTAAAGTTATCAAAGGCTCAACAAATTTCCCAAACCCTTCTTAGCTGAAATGGAAACTCTGGRTCTAGGACTTCCCTGGAATGATTTWGGGTGTTTCATCCCTACCCTGTGCAGACACCTGGCYCCATCCTGCATCATCTCTCTCCCGGTTCTGATGAAAATGGTTCAATATTTTCCTGTTGCCCTGGGCCCAGTCAGGCAGTGTGTAAGCGATGCTGCAGCTTGCTGATGGAGTGGTGTAAACATGACCTTGCCTTTTACTATTTTTCTTCTTAGCCCACAAGTAACATTATAAAACAGCATTCCCAGTTGTAACTAAACTACAACAAGGTCCGCTAGGAAAAAGAAACAAAAAACAAACAAGTAGTTCCAGGCGCCTGCTCCATTTCCTTGTCCTCCAGAGACTCATCCCTGGGTAATGCCATATATCTTGGGTATTCTTATGTTATGTTTCACTGTATCAAGTAATTTAACAGCTGAATAAAACAATTGATAATTGTCRAATGGAGGAGAAAACAGGTTCTTARCACTTCTTTTCTTGCTGTTCATTTTGGCAAGAACACTAGAAAACTCAGGTACTAGCATTATAATAATGATGGGAATCCTGTTCTTAAGAAATTCCAATTATCCTCTGGATTTATGAAAACCTCTTCTGTTTGTTCACTTGTTAGGGGTTTTATTGGGTGGGAGCACTGATTTACACTTTACCCCTGGTTAAAAGCCTATTTCTTATGCTTGTTTCAGTCTATTCCTGTGGTTTGGGTTTTTTGATTGTGGTGTCACTGCACGTGCACATTAACAACATTGTACTTTGAGGTGATGTGCAGAACTGAATATTGGATCATCAATCACTTACTTTGCTAAATTTCTATGTAGTATCCTGGTATATAAAGAGGTGATATGTAAACAGTTGTATTCCTGTTCTGGTCTTATTTAGTTAAAGTGGAGTTTATTGTTGGTTACTGGATAAGATGCACCATTGATCTGACTCAGTGCAGCCACTCTTGTGTTACTATTTCTAAGGGTTCAAGTGTGGACTCTTAATTCTTTTTCATAAAGAAATAATTTTTCACTATCTCCTGAAATCACAAAGCATTAGATTGAGCATAGGAAACAGGYAAATTATCAGAAYTTGGTTGGGTTCYATGAGTGTCTTTCTTATTAGCCTGYTCTTTAGATGCTSAAAAAGGACCCAAACRCACCCKGTCCCTCTTCCCATTTCTGTTAGGTGGCATGAAGATGTCTTTTCACCACTTATTGCCCCAATCTAYCTCTATTCTCTTAAAGAAGGCAGCCAGCGCAATTGCTATTTAGTTATTCCAAAAGATTTAAAGGAAGTGAGAACTGCTTTCCACATATAAATAAMTCAAGTGAGGAAAAAAACCAATGGCACTATACCCACTGCCGGGCTGTGATTGCAACTAAAAACTGCATATAGCTCAGCTGATTTAAAATTATCCAATATTTATTAGATCAGCCTGAAGGCTGACTCTTTTAATGATACTTGGCAAAGCTCAAAAAGAAGTTAGTTGGAGCTAAGGAGGGYGGTCATGATCATCCATCCATCATCCTGACTTCCTCCATCTGGGAGGGTGCATAGTGCCAGGTAGACRAGCAGGAGTGGGTTGGTTTGTAGGGCTGTGCTGTCTTTGGCTGGGTKAGAATTAATTTTCTTCACAGTGGCTTGTAGAGAGCTGAGCAAGGCTTACACAGAGCCAAGACCTTTTTGGCTTTTTGTACTGCCACGTTGGGGAGGAGGTTCTGGGTGCTTGGGAGGTTGGGAGGAGATGGAACAGGTGAGCCAAACTGACCAAAGGSATATTCCAGACCATGTGACACCATGCTCAGTATATAAAGTGAAGAGAAGGARAAAGGGTACTTTTTCTGGTCCCTGAACCATCACGTTTGTACKGAWGGTTTGTCTTCCCAAGTCACTGTTACATGCAATAGAGCATCTTCTGGGCTGAGCACCCGCCTGSCCACTGGAAGCCGAKAATTAATTCCTTGCTTTGCTTTGTTTGTGTGTGCGGCTTGTGCTTTCCCTGTTAAACTGACTTTATCTCAAMCCATGCRTTTTCTCACTTCTGTTCTTTTGATTTTCTTCCCCAATGTCATTGGTGGGGGAGTGAGTGAGTGGCTGTGTGRGCCTTGGCTGCTGGCTGCAGTGAACCACAACAAGGTCATGACAAAAGCCATATTCACTTTAATCCTCTGCTTTAGGGAATGAACAGCCCTCGAGGTGCAACTTCAGGTCCCAAATCTCTGCTCTCTGAAGAGGATTCCCAGAACTCACTTCTCCTTTATTGCTTGTGCCTCCTGCTTTTGTGAACTTTCAGGTGCCTTTCTGATAAACTCTTTTTTTGTTTAATATTGAAACTTCTTTCAAACAACCTTTAATAATAATGCCATGAGATAGAACTGTCTTACTTTTCCCCCTATCTTTTTACTGTCATGTTTATGCATGAAGCYGATTATAATATCCAATAACTTTGCAGTCCTTTGAGTTTTTATAAATATTTAAAATGGTTGCACTCTGTTTAAAATTTCCCATGCATTAGAAATGCAAGAGACTGCAAATTAAATTTATATTGCATATTTGAATATTGGATGTCAGAATACACTAAAGTTATTTGGGCTAAAGCAAGTGAAATCCCTAATACAAATGCAGTGATTTGCCTTGACACAGTGTCTTGATTCATTGGCAGTTTATACAGGCACAGAAAAAAGATGACACACATTGCAAATYGTTCAGCAAAGTTAACAATCAGGACGAAATTGTAATTTGCAAAGCTAAATAGACTGATGTAGGCATGGAACAATATCAGATTTTGAGGTTATTTAATTTCTTCCTTTGGCTTCTGTTGCTTATTTTCTTGCATTACAGATGTTCTTTCTCTGTATCTTGTAATATTACCTAGTCACATAGGTACTGGGAATACAATATATGTTTATTTCCATCCAGACTCTCATACAAGTCATATTTCATTTGCTTCAATTTTCTCCCCTTGGAAGCAAAAATGAAAAGATTCCCTGAACAGTCTTCAAGAAATGTCCTAGCTACTTCTGTCTCACATTAATGAATATTGTAGCCAATACAAATAATGGAAAAGAGAAACAAAGCAAAAACACGATTTTCAGTGCTTAAACTCTGTCCTTCATTTCTCTTCTGTTTCTTACTGATTTTAATGCTGTCCTCAAAATCATACTGGTAAGTATTTTCAAATATAGGGACAGCAAGGGAAAAGCATTTTTCAGCTTTTCTAGTTAAGGAGGTTCTTCAATTTCCTCTTGCCAGTTTCTCACAATCAGTAATCACGTAAGAAACTGGCAATTTTGTTTCTTGGTTGTGTCTACCTGTTTCTTTTAAATGAAACAATTTTTTTTGGCCATGATATATGCAGACTGGAGGGCTCATAACAACCAGAAAATTGAAAAAGCCKACAAGCGTAGAAAATGTACATAGGTTCAAGATTTTAAAGAAAGAAGAAACCGTCAGTCTGCTTTAGCTTCCTCACTGCAGAAGTTAGAGCAATCCATGCATTTTGCCTCACGCTGATCCACACAGTTTTCTCCCCATTTAAACCAGTCTTTCAGGAGGCATCATCCCATCATGATGTGGAGGCATCTAGAGATGGAGAAGCCGCTTGTTTTGTGAGCTACCTTTTCTGTTCCAGAATGTACAGAGAATATCAGTTGAAAATTATCTAGTTTTGGTACGGTTTTGAGCTCTTCTCCTAAAAGATTAGGATCTTTAATATAATATTACTTTATATCTGTAATGGCAATCTCATCCTTCTGTGTTACAGACTGCCCAGGCTGCCCTCTGAAGCACAGCCAAAGGGSTGAAATGCAGAGCACAAAGATGACACAGAGGTACTCTGCACCAAGAAGTCAAATGGACAGAGTGACAGCCACCTGGTGCTTTGTTGCTGTGCAGGGGATGGAGGGAAGAGGTCACAAAGCCCAAAAAGGCTTTGGAAAATAGAAAATCAAGTGASTATATCCCTATGAGGCATGCGTGCAGTGCTTGGTTCACAGCTCCTTCACTGAAGAAGAGGCAAGAAGTGTGCCTTGGAGGTGATGTCCAGAGTTACAGATTAATTAACCTTGGATGGCAGCATTTATGGCASTCTCCAAGTACCTCAGGTCATCGTTTGCTGTGTTGGTAAGTAATGGGAAAATAGAATAGACAAAATGGAAGTAATTAAGATAAAGTGCTGGGGAATTTAATAGAATAATAGTGTGTGTTTCAGAAGCACAGTTGCTGCTACCTAACAGGCACTATGAATTCTATGCTTGTGAGAGGCTTAAAATGATCTTTAATCATTTGTGCTGTAAGAACACTGATGGCCATTWAAAAAAATGACCTCAGTTAGTAAGGGAAATGCCACATCCAAAAATCAGCACAGTCAAAAGGAGAGTTTAAATTTATTCAACTCTCAGCAGCAAGACTGGGTAAAGGTTGTTAAGTATGAGTTATGGCTCCATTCCACGTACCACAGCCTGTAGCAATGGATATTTTAATAAACTTCACTTGGAAGAAAATAAAATTATTTCCGTGAAAATACCTGAGGTGTTTTGAAGATACCAGAATCCAAGGAAATATATTTTGTGGCAAGCATCTCTATAATGCAGAGATGTAGGGGAAACATAAGCACGTAATGAATATAGAACAGGCTTCAGGAAATAAGTGCTGGTGAATTCAAGCAAACCATGTGCCTTGAAATGTAAAACAACCAAAGCATATTTCTTCAGTACAACAGTGACTAGTAGGATACATTTATTAACTGCAGAGCAGCTGAACTCCCTATCATGCTAAATGCAAACCCCCTAAAGGAATCAAAAGTTTTGATTGAGAAGGAATGGAGCCTTCACACAGGGCAGCTAAGCCCATTAACAACCAGTYTGCCCATAAATTGCCTCACAGGGTGCTGTGCAGCAGCCCGTGCTCCCCCAGCAGGCAGTGGGCACTCAGGTGGAAGAAGGAGGTGGATGGAGTGGTTGACTGGAGCAAAGGGGCCCTGAGGGTAGCAGGGGAAAGGCTGCAAAGAGGAGGTTTCACCTCATGCTCCAAAGTCATTGCCAGGCACAGCCGCAGCAGGAGAGAAACTGCTTTTAAGCACAGCAGCCTTAGAACTGTGGTAGGTCCAAGGCTCCTGGCAAAACAACCTTTCTTTTGCTGCTGCTGTACCAGGTACTGCCCTGCTTGGTTTCAGTCTCAAGCCAGCCCCAAGTAAAGACYGTTTCTGATTACTGATACAAACTTTTGTGAATCTCTCCATAGACAAATAGCACAAGAAAGTCCTTTATGAATACTGTCRTGATATCTGTCAAATAATTCACTAAACAGAGGTAGGTATTTCTTTAGCATCCCAAAACTAAGGTAATCAGTGTACACAAAGATGTTAAGTGTGAAGCAAGGCACAATGTGACAAAGCTGCAGGCAGTTCYTCAGTTCCTGTGCAGTGCAGTAGTGCTCTGGGGACCTTAAATCCTGCAGGTGATGGAGAAGAGCACTGTTCATCAGGTGCTCTCCCAGCCAAGTCCATAACATCAGCTGGGCTGTGCATGGCTGATTGTGCACCTTTGTCCCTAGGAGAGCACAGCATATTAAAAACTCTGTATTGTTCTTGGGGAGATAATTCCTCGGGTAACCACTTGATATCTTTTCCTCCTGTAAACTTGAGCAGTTTCAATGACAATGTTCATTGCTGTTATTTCCATGAGGGAGCTCATCTTACTGCTTTGGATATCTGGAGGATGCCTTGTCTATGCTGCAGAAAATAATAATGCTGCTACACTGTTGCTACAAACTCCACTGAACCCTTATGGGAGGAAAATGTCATTTTATTATAAAAGAAATTTTAGTTCACTCAYATTTTCCTGCTGTACATCTCATAAACACCAGGACAGGTGCCCCAGGTGGACACCAAATCCAAGACCTTGCCTTGCTTGGCTTGGGGAGGGTGACTGACCTTTGAATTTCTTTGTGCCCTTTGGGAGCTGATGATGCTTTTTGCCTTTCCATCCTATCCCATCCCATGCCACCTTTGTGAGTCCATGGGTTTTCTTCACCATCCTTTATCCCTTTCTTTGGRCAGCCTAGGACTCTAGCCCATTCTTTATCTTCTCACTTTGATAGGAACCATTACTGTTTGACTATTTTAGTTTGGGTGGAAGCTGTTCCTGGCTTTTTAGTTGTTCTGAGAAACTGCAGGAGAAAATATCTGTGCTGTGCCAGGATGTGTGTGACCTGTTCATCTGGGTGCCACCAGATGTGCCACTCTTATGGCCCTTCTGCTCTTTGTTCCTGCAGCCAGAACTACCCACACAGTCTCTGTTCTTGCCAATCTTAATATTTTTGTTAGAGTTCTCTAAAATACTCAACAAAAGTCTTCAATGACCCTTGTCCTCACTGCTACTATGAAGTGAATTTTTATGAGGTGAAATGAAGGCACAGATCTAATCTTACCTGTCCTTGCAATTCCTAATAATTCAGAGTATATCATTCAGTATCTGCCTTTGCAAAACAAATCAATTGTTAACAATTTGAAATGAAGAATACCTCAGGAAAAACATTAAGCTTCAATAAATGTATGTAGTGAGAGGAAGTGGGAAATGTCTGTGTTCAATTAACTTGTTCATTCACATATTTCTTCTGTTACATCTTACAGTGATTCTGCAAAATAGCTTTGGTTTCATATTTTCAATTATTATTTTTTTCCCCAAGCAGATGAATGTGTCTCTTTAGAGCTCTTTCAGAGGCTATTGTTGTTGTGCTATTCTGTTGTTGTTAATTTTAAAACAGAGAATAATGTAGTTTTCACTGAGTTTTTTTTTTTGTTTTCAGCCAGAAAATATGCACTGCAGTGCATAACTGCTATGCATGTTTAGCTATCCAAACAGAACTCAAAGACCAGAAACTGCAGCATGGCTCATTAGGGATTTTTTGTAAATATAACATTAATACAAAAGAGGAAAATCAGCCCAAACTTTCAAGGGTCCATGAGTTAAACAAATCAAATAGACTCACTAGCTTAGCAATCGTAAAATCTTGTTAGTAAAAAAATACTCAGATGGAGTGTTTTAGTTTTAACTAAAAATGGTGTCATTGCCATACACATTTACATACTTATAGCTACTCTGGTAGTATTTCTTCCTGCCATATTCCCGTGCTATAACAGAAAATGGATTCTGAAATGTAATACCATGCAGCCTGAGATACCATACAGAGCTGAATCTTCTCTCAATAGCACTCCAGGATGTTTGACTTTAATTTAGAATGCAGTGTCATTTCCCAGGAGTTATGGGTTAATTCTGAAAAAATTAAATGACCTTCAGATACATGTTGCATAAATGGTTCTCACTCATCCATATTCAAAGCAAGACTTTTAAAAGAGACTCCATGTTGCTCATATCTGCAAGTATTATCTCAGGGAAAATAATAGCACTCAAAATGACAGTTACCTGACTAGAGGCAATTTTTTTTTTTAAATGTCTACCTCTTTAAACAAATCATCATGTGTTTGAAATTTATTTGCAGCTTTCCAGGTGGTTATCTTTGTCAGAATTTCAGGAAGGAAAATAATATACATGAGCCATAGGTAGTGGGTAATTGAGGCCTCCTATAAAGACAAACTATTGTGTATACAAACATCTCAGCAGTGATAATATAAGTGAAAGTGTAATGAAAAGTCTTTCTATTTCACACCAGTCAGTCTCAGATAATTGTTTTCTATGARCTGGTAAGGAACAATGGTACTCCATTTCACACAATTTAGACATCCACTTTATTTTTTTCTTAAAAATGCTTCTTAAAATGCTTTAATGCACTTACAGATACTCCTGGATAACAGAATAGTTGCCTTGCTTAAAATATCTATACCACCTTGGAAAACTGCTTGAGTTTAACACGTTTGCATTTTATAGTGGGAATAAACACACGTTTTCCTTTTGAATAAGGAGTATAAATGAACAAATTCCAGTTTTCTAGATTAAATTAAATGGAAAGTAGGATCTAGGTAGATGCATAGGTMCCTCAACTGTTTAATAGAAAGTCTTTGTTTGGATGGGTGGGTTTTGTCTTTCTATGTCTGCAGACTTTGCTCCAGACTCTACTCCTGGAAAAATATGTGCCTGACATCTTTTTTTCCTTTAATGCCTCTTTTATTTCAAGAGRCAAAGCCAGAATTCCTAAGTCCTGTGTGAGAATTTGTCACACTACTAGAATAGTTTTTTACAGTTTAACCCATTTGTGCTCCCCACCGGTTCTGTTTGACAGCCAAAGCCTTGTGACATATCAGGGAATATTTTGTTCTCATTCCCTAATTTTGCAAATGCTAAAATAATTTTCAGATRTATAGTGCATTTAGCAAATACTTTAATCTGAAATCACAGGTGAAAATTGTTTGAGCCTTCTGCTTTTCCTTTTCAAGCTTTTCCCTTTATGAAGAGTCTAAGTATTATCACTTATGAAAAGGGTCAAGGATAGGAAGGTCCAGGTTATTCTAGCCCGTAAATATCAATCCCCTGCACACAAAACARGGTCTCGCAGGTCACTAACAGCCACTCCTTTCCTTTTTTGTGATCCTTTTCAGACCCTTTTCATGCTTAGAAATGCATGAGGCTTGGTACAGACAGAGCAATGCYACCTGCAGAGTGTTGAGGGCTGGGAGGAGGTGTCAACACCTTCTGGTTTTCTACTAAATGAAACAGAGACTGAGTGAAAAAAACAAGAGAGATTCCACATCCTTGGAAACAGAGCTGGGAGCTGTCCACTGTTTTCAGTGCAGGCTGTCTGGATGAGCAGAGGTTCAGTCTCTCCCTTCTGAGTGGGGTATGAACCTTAGCCCTAGGAACTGAGCCTGTGTGTTGAGGAAGAAAAGGAGTCCACAGTCAGCTTTCTGTGTCTCCATTTGCTTGTTGGTTGTTGCAAATGCACCTAAAATGAAAGAAAAGTGTTGTTCTGATCAAAATCCAGCTCCTCTTTTTCCTATTCTTCCTTTCTTTCTTTTGTAATTTTTGTGGTTTATCTGCCATTTACTCTTCCCTCTCCCTACAAAAACATAAACAAAAACAAATAAGCCAACAAAACCAAACTCTAGTTACCTGCATCTACTTGTACTTACTTTTTTTTTTCCTATTTTTTAATCTATCTATTAAAACAGATATAARAGAGATCTAAAAATCTATTTTTTTWAAAAAATGAAACCAATTTATTCTATAAGACTTATTCATAGGAATTATCAGACAGCTTGGGCTGTACTTGTGTTTATAAAGGGAGGGAAATTAAATGTGTAGAGGAAGAGAGTTTGAGGTATATACCCAAAAATKCTGGATAGTGCAGRTGGCAAGGAGAATCTATTTTACTGACATGATTTTCTAAAAACCTCTGTTTTCCTARGCAGTATGATCCTTCTGTCATATGCTGGTCATTGTTTCAGGAAGAAGTCAGAAGCTCTGTCCACAAAGTTAAAAAAAAAGAAAAAGTAGGAAGGAGCCAGTGGGAAAAATATCCCAACAAGAATTAAGTTGACATTTCACTTCCTCAAAGAATAAGAAAAGTCCCATRGTTACCATTCTGAAGAAGAGATCTGACAGATTAAGAAGATCAGAAATTATAYTATCATATTTTTAATTCTATGTATCTGTGGATAACTAAGACATATCTTTCAACTGTAATTTTTATTTTWTAATCTTGCAATATGATTCACTTTGCATGGATATTTTTGCACCCTATATTTACACCTGCCATTTGCAAACATTACTTAATTTGAGTGTTTACTTCATGAAACAAATTCCAGATTGTCAAAGAGAAATTCAATAGCTGAAACAATGCACAGTGAATTTTTCATTCTTCTGAACGTACATTTAATAACCACATTGTTAACTGTGTTGTTCAAACACTGCACAATCTGCTTAAATATTAAAGGTTTTTTTCTGCTRACACCATTTTCCTATGGAAAATGTTTTGTTAGCCTTTATTTGAGACACACTACTAAGCACTGTAATTGCTGATTTGTTCATTGATTTTAAAGCTACATGTTGTTATTTTCTTTTCACAATGTTTTCAATTCGGAATAGCAAGTAAGAGACAAAATAATGAAGATATCCACTTACACAGGCCATCTCTAGCTGTTTCTGGGTTTTCTCTTGACTCTAGTTCTCTGTGTAAGTTTTGCCAGGAGACCCATCACCTGCCTTGCAAATTCCTAAGAACCAAAATTGCATCAGCTGTGCWTTGTCACTGCAGTGCTCGAGATCCTGAGAGGAACAATGCACAAGGGGACAAATAAGGCAAGGAATATTGACTTCCATCTGACAAGAGTCAAGAAAAGACTATTTCCATGAAGTGTTGTATCTATATTTTTGATCACCTCCTTGTGGCTCGAGTATAATGGTGCTTGGAAACCCCAGGCTATGGTAGATTTAGTGTCCTAGCTCTAAACAGACGACAGAGAATATATAACATTACATTCGCTAGTGGCTCAAAAGTCTGCATTGTAGGTTCCATTTTTCACTCCCTGATGGGATTGTACCTTGTACTTTTAGGAGGTATCAATTTTGCAAAGGCTTTACCCTTTCTTCACCATAAATACTCTTACTTGGATAGAAATTTTAGAGTGCTGAAGCATCAGTTTTTAGTTTCCATGAAGAAATGGTGTGTACAGCTGTAGCCCCTGTGCGCTGCAGTATTTATTTGATTTATGGGACAATAAGATTTGCAAAACCTCCCTTGTTTTCCAGTCCATGAGATTGTGAGAACTGTCTCTCAGAACTGGATCGAACGTTGCTAATGCTGCCTATAAACAACCCAAAACAACACTCTGAGGAGTGTAAATAAACCTGGAGCTCATTAATCCACACCACTGCTGTGCTGTTGTCATTGAGAGACTGCTCTATTTAGCAGCCCAGGTGAAGTCACCTCAGTACTCCAGGAATTTTGCCTGAGGCACAGCTACAAACAGCCTGCACAAGATTTACTACACAATTATACAGCACAAGACTCTGAGAGGAAAAGCACTTCTGGATACAATAGGATCATTTAGGATGGTGGATGGAGTAGAAATTTTGGAAGAGATGGAATAAAATTCAYGTTCTCTCAATGACAGTAGTGGTTTCAGTTCCCTTGTGCATCGATGAAAGKAATTGTTGGACTGGAAAAATAGGCTACAATGTTTTGATTTGTTCATAGGCAGAAAACAGGGAATACCAAAACTTCCTGCACATGCAATTTAGAGATTTCTATACCAGTTCAAGTTGGACACTCAGGGTTTTCCTGGTTCCCAAGGACTGAACACTAGTTTTTCCATAATTATGGGATTTTTTTTTTTTAATCCCTGAGTGAAGATAAAAGGATGACTAAGTACTCAGTGGGATTGAAAGTYTGGAATTCATCAGGGCTTTATGCATTCTGCAGCTTTTCACTGCCAATGCTTGTGACTTGGGCTAAGGAATTGCCAGCTCCAGAAATGTGACTGCACATGCCATTTCCCTGGAGAAATGGAGTCCAAGGGCTTTTTCTTTAACTTTTCTCTTTTATTGCTTTAGACATGAGAGGAAGCTGACAARAAGTGTGATCACAGTTTTTATAAGCCTAACAGGTGTAGATKGTGTCAGCACAAAGATCCACCCCATTCACCAGTCTGCCTTTTGGAGGCTGTCTGGGGAGAAAATGTGAGCACCACAGGTTGTCTCAGCTTCACCTGTGATTGGTGACTTCMCCTTTGCATGCAAGAGCATCCAGASACCACAGACAATGCAGGGGGAGAGTAAAACACTTGCAAAAGGACTCTGCATTTGGTTTCTTTGCCTAAGTTGGAATAAATTTTCTCTTTACCTGATGTTTGATTAGAATCATCCATTTACAGGCACTTCTTACTATTGACAAATACTTGGATTATAATTTTCTCTGCTGGGGACAYTTTTCCTAATGCAARACRRACTCTTCCTGAATGAAGATMGGGATTGAATATGCCTTCCCTTTAGTCTCCTCTTGTCCAGACTGATCAAATGCAGTTACCTCAGCCTCTCTTATCATCATATTCCCATGTCTCTAATAATTTTAGTGGCCTTTTACTGGCCAGTCTTTCTCTTGTTCTGGATACAACACTCCAGGTGTGTCTTCACAAAGGCTGAATAGATGGGAGTAACATTTTCCCATGGTTAAAGCAGTTCTGCTCTGGAGTATTTACTGTCCATTCCTGTAAACACAGCTCCCAAGAGTATCAAGAGTAAATAACATWACCCTTTTAAGAATTTTATGGTCATAAGTCATCATGGTCTCATTTGCAGAAGTTTTGGTATTTCCTTGTAACWGCTGAAACCCACCTCAGTCAGGTGACTTACTTTGAACAAGGGAGATTTTATTTATCGAGGTTTCCAAAAAATGATATTACAATGAGCCCAGTATTTCAATAATACCCACAGCTAGAGGATATATTGTRATTTTTAAAAGTCTTTGTGCCTAGTTTCTGGTGTTTCTGATAGGTTGTGCTTATGCCAGAGATTGCTGAGAAGCCTGGTTACAGTTTGTGAGGCYCTCAGATGCTGAAACAAGCACCACWGAATATCTCATGAGGAATATAATAACTGCATATAAACACTGTGTATAGAATACAATAAGGAAAAAATAAGGAAATTCTGTTTATGAAGCAAAACCAAATCGTGTCTTTTGCTGAAGGGGTCCCCTGTGAAGAAAGTGTAACCTTAAATTTGTTGTCTGTATCAGAATACATAACTATCTTGACACTTTCTATCCATTGAACACTTCTCAGCCTTTATAACTTTTTTTTTTTTTTACTTTAAGAGGTCTTTTTTTTTGTTCTAATTTAATAATAAAAGAAGCTYGTTGAGTTAAAGAATTAAGTTGCAGCAAAAAGTCAACTAACATGCACTGATAAAACTGTGCAGAATATGAAATATTCCTTTTTATGTATCATCTGTTATTTATGGTATTTCTCAGAACCTGCACTGAATTAGTGRTATTGAAATATCCGTGCAGGATAGCTACTCAAAGAAGAAAAAATATATCATGGTACAAYTGGAGTTGGAAAAAATCAACCAAAGGACAGAAGAGCCAAAGTATTTCATCAAATAAAATTCTCTGTAAAATCTGAGTCATTAGGACTGTCGTTAAGCTGTCATTTTGAGCACTGAATGTGCCTGAAATCTCAGCTGAAAACATAATTGCCTCAGGTCTGTCTCAACACGCTCAGGAGCACAACTGCTCAGCTGGTGTCAGCTGTGGCCTGACATCTGGCTTATGCACACCCTGAAAGYRCTGTGGAAGCAAGGGACTCTCCCARGCCATGCATTTAGCTCCAGCTGACAGAAATCTGCCCTAAGACACCACACCCTGGGAAACAGAAGATGCATTACAGTCCCCTTTTGCGCCGGAGTCTATTTTATCAAGAACTCCCACCCATGGCAAAGAGAGAAGTTCTCGACCTTTCCTCTCTATCCAACTCCTCTGTGGACTGGACATTCAACTTCTTCTACTCCTAAAAAAAAAAAAAAAATGTTATTTGGGGCAGGAACTACAGCTGTAAGTTCTCAGATTAGATTGATGCTACCAGCTGATAGCATATCCTGGAGCTGATCTCGGATCCACAGCTGTGCTTTATACATGAAAAAAGTCCAGGCCAGAGAGGAGATAATGAGTGCAAATCCTATGGACTAGCACTCATGAAATTGATAGATCTTTTAAAGTAAATTACTCAGTATTAGATACAAGATCATTTGCCGTAAGGGAAAGTTCAAACGACCTCATTACAGAGGTGTCTGTGTAGACTCTGCCTGAGCAGCTGAAACCAGGTCCTTATTTGCTAATACCTTATTCTGCTGCTTCAGTGCAGTAAACACTGAGCAGTAACACCATCATAAACTTCASAATATTAATATTGAAACAACTTCAACATGATAGATGTCTCATTAATCTTTGGTTTCCTCAGTCATTTAGAGAAAASTAGGTGGCATGATGCCTTTGGATGTTATCTTGTCCTTCTCCTGCTCTGGGGTTTGTCTTTATTATTCTTGATTGGTATTTTTCTAACCTCTTATTCTAAAACTTTCAGAATTGTCTATCTCGTAACYCCTCCAAGCCTATTCCTATGCTTTATTATCCATCCTATGAGATTTTCCCCATAATGCTTCAGTTTAAACTCCTGACTTCATATCACATCCACTCAAAGGCATGGGCAACTGATTACTATTTTTGTTGTTATGGTTTGATGTATGCTCTCTGAGTTCTTTTGCTCTAGTCTAAGCTCTCTGAAATTATCCCATCATTCTCTACAAGATCTATTTTGTTATTTTGAGCTCTCCTTACTCAATCCACTTTCCTTTTTTTGCAGGGGTGGGGCTGGACACTACTCATTTAAGGCTGAGGCAAGAAAAATCCCCAGGGAACAGTCTGCTGTATTTTGTGGGTTATATTTCTGTGTGTACACGTATGCATCAGTACATGTGTGTATGTATTCTAGTAGAGTGCTTGTCTTTTTTTCCTAACATTAGATTCCTAATCAATCTAATGACTAGATTCATTAATATYCCAATTAGAATCAAACCTTCCTCTCAAACTCAAATCCATTCCTTCAGGATTATTACCTTGCCTTCTGCACATGCAGCCCTCCTACCTATACCATAACATCTTTCACATATCTTTATTGACTGTGCACTATTTCTTAATTTCACACAGCCATCCTAAATTCTAACCCTGTTTTTTTCCAGTCCTTTCATCCCCCTGCTCCAGTTCAGTGACACCTGCAAACTTCTTAGGTGTATTCTGTCATGAAAATTCTTAACAGAAACATTGAGTACTAGCCATCTCAAGAGAGACCTCTTCAAAATTCAACTGGCACATCTCCCATTTTGACAACAAACCATTAATAAATTCTTTCAGTGGTTACCAAATACTCAAGATTTATACTCTTCCATAAAAATCTCTGTCTGACAGGTTTTTCTCCTAACTTCTATAATATTTTCAGGAATATTATATAAAAGTGTCAAACTTTTCTGAAGTGAGGATATGAGATATACTGGTCCTGCTTTTTTTTTTCTCTAATGGAGCACTTAAATCAAATTTACAAACTCTAAACTGGCTGGTCTTCTTGTCATCATCCAGGTGTCTGTAAATTACAGTTTGAGTGTTGCTTACTCTATTTTTTCCTGAAAGTCCATCTTTGCTGGCATGTAACTCCCCAGCACTTCCTTTATTCTTTCTTTAAAACTTTCAATATATTTGCTCATTTTCTGGTTTKTTTTGGACCATGTGTGTTCTCCATGAGCTCTGAAAATTGTTGGTAGTTTTTGTTTGAGATTGTTTCAGTCAGTCCTCAAAATGCTTTACAGTGAGGGTCATCAGATTTAGTCGATTTTGAAACCTGTACCTTGAGTAGAATCAGAAGTGTGCGAGGAAAAGACAAGAGACAACATGTACAGGTTGCACTTYGACATAAAGAAAAAAAAATCACAGCAAGGGTTCCCACAAGGATTTGAACAAGCTTCTCAGTGAGAATTGTGGAGTTTCCATCTGGATAACCTGGGAAATTGTTGAAGCTGGCCCTGTTTTGAAAGGGCTTGGGACTAGATCACCACAGAAGTATCTTCAGCATGCAGGAATCTAGTACTAAGTATTGATTTTATCACTTTTCTTTTTTTCCTTTGAAGTTCAAGGTGAGACTGAATTTTGTCTTTGATGAGAGGACATGGTCAAGCCAGATGTAATCATAACAAAATAGTGGTTTAGTAACAACTGAAGTCTCATCAGTACCCTGTCCCTTTGTGTCATTTGTTATTGCTCATCAGCTGGGATTCCATCTATTCTGGTAATAAAATAAGTTGGTGAGTGACAAATATTTGTAAATTGCATCACCATGGTTATAAGATGGTGTTTCATGTTTCTAGGACTTACTCTTAGAAATTGCTTTTATTGTCTTTCATACTCATCTCATTTTTATAAGTTTCCAGTACAATGTTGTCATGTATGGCAAGGAAAAGGCTTTTGTGTGTGYGTTTTAAAGCCTTAATGTGCTTTATCATAGGCCTAGGCAAACAATAATTAGTATCACTCAAGTAAYCAGATAAGCCAAAGCACTCTCCTTCATCTGTCTGAGGTCATCTATCCCAAAGCACATCTCCCCTCGGGATATTTACCTGGAGGTCAGCCCAGCTGTGCCRTGAAGAGATTCATCACTTACACTCTAAGTAAAACCAAATTATTGCTTTCTCCTTCTTTGGTGCACTTAGTCASGGCACAAAGAGGGCCTGTGAACCTCTGAGTTTCACACCTATTTAAGAGTCTTAAAGCTTAACTGGGATTACAGTATTTTCCATTTCTTTGAGCCGGTCTCCCGCATTTTTGCTGCAGTCAGTTCCCAGGGAAGAACACATGTTTTTGTTCATCTCTGCACTTGAGCCCGCACCTTTCTGTGCACAAAGCCTGCAGCTGCTCTTCCTTCTGCGAGAGCTGCTGGGTGCCTTGCTGTAAATATAACTGGCTTGGCCAGCGTGATCATTGCTTTATAAGCCATTTGTCACAGTCCTCGGGGTGCTGAATGTGTCCTTTATGATACTAAGCACACAGAGGAAGCTAAAAAATAATGTATCTGATTATTTATTCTGGAAAGTAATTTCTGCTGAATGAGAGAACAGCAATGACTAATATGTTGTGCCAGCTCTTGGCAGGSTGACCAGCCCAGCAAACTGACCAGTCTGCAAAATCCCTGTGYTTGTTATCATCCACCAAGCAGAGATGCCTTTCAAAACCTCTTTTTGAGCTCTTTATAAGTCCATCTATTTTCATTCTCCCTTTATATTTTCTCCCTTAACATCTTTCTTTATTTGCCAAGAGCAAAGCCATTATTTTCCCAGCTGTACCTCCAACAAAATGGGAAGTTAGAGTGTACTATTTTGGGGTAGGGTGTTGACACCATTTTTTTCCCACTGAGTCTTAAGATTTATTTTTATTTTGTTAATAAATCCAGACTGTTTACATATCTGAGAATTTGACTAACATTATACATTTACATGAAAGGACTTAAATTTCTGATTTACATCACTTTTCCCTTGCTTCTCCAGAATTTGGTAGTTCAAGTTTTGATGCAAACATTTTTTTATGATTGTGTGTATTGTACTTGCTATGAAACATATTAGCTTGTAAATCCATGTAAATCCATTAGCTTGCCTAATGTCTTATCAGCAGTTCACTCAAGTGATTCATACCCATTCAGACGTCTTCCTTTTTTAAAAAATTATGTTAGGCTTCCTGAATCATTACCATATTCTTTTCAACATTCCTGCATTCTAGCATGCGTGAAGAATGACAGTATGGCATATGAACATGATTGACAATTGTTTCAGTAGAAACAAGTTTAAAAAAACTTTAACACCTTAAAAAAAGARCACTCCTGTTAGAAGTTAACCTTGTGCAGGTATTTCTGAGTTAGATCACGTATATATTCCTAACTTATCATCTTAGTGATAACTTCTCAAACTCCTTTTTTTTCATGAAAAGCATAGTAACAATCTCCCAGAATAAATAAGCTTTCTATCTCTATTATGAGGTTGTAGCACATATTAATTTACAGATGCTAATTTCACATAGGTGTGAGCCATCAAAGCCTTAGAACAGGTCATTGTCAGTGCACTAAAGCAGATACCTTACACCCCACCTTTGCTGATTGTGGTTTCACATGTAGCTCAATGCCTTGCTACTCATACACATGCAAAGAATTTTTTTTTTCATTCTTTAAAGAAAATTCAGRAAACAGGGAGCAGAGGCACTGATATAGCCTAATGGAAGCATTTTGGCACTCAGTAATAATTGTGAGCAGCAGATGTATTCTGGGATCTCTGAGCAGTGTACTGTCCTGAGATGATGGACCCCTAGAATCATCCTGATACTCTGTGTCCTCCAAGGCATTGTAACAAATGCAGTATCAGAAAAAATCTATTGGAAATAAATACTGAAAAAAGGCGATTCACTGGAGAGGTTGTTAAACGACTTTCTGTGGTGTATAAATGCACAATCTGGAAAAGCAATTTATTATCCTGTGCATTTGGTAGCCTGGCACATATGCCCTTAAGTGACAGGTTTGGTTAGTTCCTGTAGRAATGATTCTGATTGTTATTGTTTTTATAACACCTCTTCCAGTGGTTAGTTGAAAGTGCTGTCCACAGGCTATCCTTTCTRCTAAGGTTTCAAATTCATTATGGTCATTTTTCAGAACAAGGAAATCCATTTTCTATTACCCAGAAGATGTTAGCTTCATGTGTTTCTGAACGAGCRCAATTGTGGTGGTTGCTGATGGTGAGTGAGTAATTGACCAAAGAAACTTTCTGTATCCACTTTGGCATGATAAAAAGCTAGTGCTGTTCAAAGGAAACATTATAAGCTTTTTCTTTGTACAGAGAACTCATTCTTTGTCCAGGTASTAAGTGCAAATAATTACATGCCATTTAGTTGAATAAAAAGATAGATGACAGAAAATGGGAGAAATCTATAGCAAAGAGAAGAAAAAAAAATTGCTATGTAAAACTTATAAATCATTTTTACCTCCACAGAGTCCTTGAGATAAGAGGTAATAGTCTGCTTAGCTACTTTAAAGGGAAATTGATCTTAGAATTAGTACCACATCCTTGAAAATTAAAAGTAAACAGCTTTTTACATCCTACTGAGACCTCCCTGGTTTGAGCTGTCATGGCTTGAGCTGTTCTGATGCCATGGGATGGGCAAGGTCTCAAAGCAGGGTTGGCACAGCCCTGCCAATAGGCTGTGGGGGGAGTGGATATTGGGGTAAAAAAACAACAAGCACAGAAATCAGYTGGGGCTCAGTGAATCTCCCCATGCAATTCCTCAGCACTTGTGTGGAGCTCAGATTTCAGATTAACATATGTCCTCTATACTGTTTTTTTTTTTCAAATTAATCCTGTTATGCTTATTTTTTGACTGTTGAAAGAGAGGAAGGAGGGTGGGGCACCATGATGTGAAAAGCATTTGGTAGCAACCAGAAGTAGGGCAGACACAAAGTTGTCAAAGGAAAGCAAATCCTGTAGGCTCAGCCTGTTCATACAATGAGATGGGTTTTCTTGCAGATTAKGTTTTGTAATTTGTGACTCAGTTTCCTAGGCTGGGAGTGCTGTTCTGTTCCTTTACTTAGTGAGTGAGGATAACAAAACACAAAAGAGYCACTCTATTCCAACATAAATTTGGATTCACTAATTTGTAGCAAAACATAGTGCTGTGATTTATCAGTGAATAAATGCTGAAGTCCAAAGACATCACCATCAGAGAATAATACTTTTTTGCAAGGCTGGGTATATCAATGGCTTCATAGAAAGAAGCAMTGAGGGAATTTAAATACCACTGAGGAAGATTTTGCCAACTCATTAAGCAGGAAAGACAATGTAACAGGAAAGAAGACTGCAAATGAAGTTTCCCAAGCGTAGGACAAGAAGAAAAGAACAAACCAAAAAAAAAAAAAAAAAAAAAAAAAAAAAAAMAAAAAAAAAAAAAAAAAACCCAAATTGTCACTGAATACAACACTAAAAGTCTGATTTCATCTTTTATTTTTTAGACAAGAGAGCTCAAAAAAAGATTTTAATAAAAGCTAATCAGCATTTCCAACAATTACAGGAACTACAAACTTCAGAAATTCGCTTGAATATTGTTGTATATATTAGAATAGGTGAAAGYAATAACATATTCATATTTCAGGAAATATTTTAAGTCATACTGAAGGATGTATTATTCTGCAGAATATGAGGAAAACCGTCCAGAGCAGCTACCAGGTGAATGCAACAAGCCCCACCTCAGGGACAGATGTCCCCAGTGTCACAGGGCACTGCAGGAGGTAAAGGGAGGATTTGTGTACTGCAGCATGTTTTGCCATGAGAAAGGATGAGATTGCCTTGATGGGATGGCCTACATCCTCTTCCTATCAATCAAGACAATCACAGCCCTCCTGACCTCATCCAGGAGCAGGGGATTTCATCAGTCTTTCCATTAAGGTACCGTGGGGTAGATTTGGTCTGCTGAGATGCCTTACAGCTGTAGGGTTGGTTTCCTGCTGGAGAGCTCTTCCTTCAGCTGAATGCTGCTTCCTTATCCATCAGTTAAAGATGGCTAACTGTTCTGAACTCCTCCAGGGGGATATTTATTCTCCTGGATCTGGTCAGAGTTACGAAAAGATGAAGCTTCYATTCATGGGTTGTATTTGCAACACTTGCTGCCTTGCTTTAGTTTAATTCCTCTTTGCTTCACCTACCCTATGCAGAATAAGAGAAATTATGCCTTCCATCCCTTCTGGGGGCTTTTATCCCTTTATATGACAATGACTATATTGCTACTAAGCACTTTTGGTTTTGAAAGGCCACAATGGTCGTTAAGAAAGCTCAGTGCTGTTGCAGTGCCAAGAGATATTCATCAAAGAGTTGTGTTGTGTTTATTATGGCTCRTGTGCAAGCCAAGCTCCTTATATGCTTGAATAAAGGAGAAATATTTCACCCTTTTTTGCTGATAGGATTTCTCTCACTGTGTCATCCTCTGAGTTTAAAGTGGTTGTCTTTGMCAAAATTTTAGCAACATTAAACACTTGCTAGATATCTGCCTCCTGTTTTGACAACTCACGATACAGATCATTCTATGCTCATTAATCAAGGTCATGCTTATGCAGATAGTAAAAACTGTCTCTGATAACAGATTCTCTGTTTGAGGGATTTGCCTTATTCAAATGCATGATAGACGTAAGGACAATTCTTTTTTCTCACTTTTAATTTTCTTCATAATATGTTCAATTTGAAAACCATCTGGAGCTGAGTTTTAAATCAGACACACTTTGGTTGTTCATGCTATTGCTAGGATGATGTAAATATTCACATTGTACACATGATAAATTAACTACAACCAACTATTTYGTAACTTTCCTCCTCAGTGAAAATAGAAAATTCTTGGGGTTTAACTGTCTGTTACAGTGAATTATAAGTACTGACTACTACGTTTGAGGAGACTGATCAATATGATGGAAGAACTCTCTCTATAAACTGCTATCCAATTAAAAAAAAAAAAAAAAAAGTTATGCACCATTCAGAAGTAAGGGTAAAAATATGGAAAATGCAAACACTAGTATCAGGAGAAGTTTTGATGCTTGAAGCTGGAGCTACAGCCTCCTCTGTRCCCTGTGTAGCAGAGTAAGTCATTGCTTTTGAGATCATGATGTCATTTGCATGTGCAGATTTTCACYCTTAGTCCCAAACATATCCTCATGTTCAAAGAAAACAGAAGTCTTCTTTTTGACGTTCTGTTACTGTCATCTGCTTTTTAAAATATGTATTATAGTGYTTCCTTTGCATGAAGAGACCATATTCTCATACAGAGAGTGAAAAATGATCTTAAGCTGCAAGAGAAAGACCTTGTACAGGGTTCACAGTGAAATAGCATATTACTCATTCAGTTGTCATACTTATTTACCATATTACAGCTGTCACTGTTTGTAAATGGTGATGCTATCTCATTATTTTCCAGCCTGCCTGCAATTAACCTCTTATTTTGAGTGTGGTGAAAACATGCAGCAACAGCATAGAACATTTCAAACACATTTCAAAGTGCATCTTTGTCACTTCCGTCACTCATGAGGGAAACAAATGCTTCCTTGCTGATTTGCATGCATGCTGGTCATAAATAATTCCTACCCTTAAGAACATGTATTAGGAAAAAAAAAATAAACTTCACTAATGGATTGTATGTTTGTCATCATTGCCTGAATTTTAATAGCTCCTGAATGTTTAACATAGGTAATGTAAGCAACAGTGAATGGGTTGAGAGCTTGGGGGACATCATCTTGACTCTGGAGCTGTCTGTGATGAAGACTGGACAGATGCTAGTCCCAAAATGTAGTCACTGTGCTGTCACTCACACCCTTAGCAGATCTTCCAGTACCCAAATTTACTAGTTGTGCAATAAATACAGAATTGCTACTGATTTATACTTTCACCATACATACACTGTGTGGTTGCATACCTGTTTTAACATTTATACCCTGTTTAAAAGTTACCCTTAGGGACCTACGCTTAATACCTTACCCTCCCTCTGTAGCCAAACACAAAACTGGTTCAGAAGGCAATTCCACTTACCCTCAGATGGTGATTATGACAGCTGAGACAAACTGTTTGCCTTGAGTTGCCACTTTTCCCTAAGAACAAAGTTGGGAGTGAAAAGCTTCAATTTGGGCAAAGAACTTCTAACCTCTGGCATTGGCTGGGCTTTGCCAGCTGATTTTTTTCCCTTTTCTTCTTCGAGACAGCTGTTCTAAACTAATCATCTGGTTTCCCACCTACAGACAGCAGAAAGCAAAGAGACTCTCTGGGGGATGATTCATCCTCTCCAAAGATAAGTATCTGACACAGGTGGGTGTTAGTCAAAGTAGAAAATGTACTGTAAATTCATTTCTGCTGGCATTGTTCACTACTTAAGCAGTCTCTTAGGAGAAGAGCTTCTTATCTGATCCGTGCTTCAGAGAAGAGAGTGGCTGACCCACCGTGCTGCAGGATGGCATCTCCTGGATGTTGGGCTGAGCATTGTTTCCCTGCATAAATGAGGGAAGTGTGCGGAGGAGAGGAAGGCTCTTGGGAAAGGCATGAGCAATAAAAACTATTTTGGGACACATTAGAGGGTATGTGGGAGAGGCAGTGATTACAGAAACAAATAGAAAGGGATTTTTGGGAGAAGAAAGGTGAAGGAAGTCAAATAAAGTAAAGATTAAAGAGCACAAAAGATGGGGGGGGGGGGAAATGAATACAAATACCATCAGAAATGGATGGTAAATATATGATGGAACTCRTATGGAAAAAGATGCCTCAGAGCAGGGGATTTTGAAGAAGTTATTTACAAAATGAAAAAATAAGCTGTTGTCAGCTAAATAAAATGAATGCTGTTTGATTACTTCCATTTCAGGGTAAGTTCCTGGCAGAGGCAGGTAAAATGTTTGGGAAATRTGTCAGTTAAACATTCCCAGTTCGAAAGAGGTGAGTTCTACATCACCTGAATTGGAAGTTCAAATGTTTGGATAATGCTTTCAGATTCATGGAGTGATTTCTGGGGGTTGTCATGTGCAGAGCCAGAAGCTGGACTTGATGATCCTTGTGGGCCCCTTCCAACTCAGGATGTTCTTGGATTCTATGATTTACCTGTGTTTACTCTGTGAAACTCACCACTGGGTCCTAAGTATATATATGGATCTTTCAAGCCGGTTATAAGCCCCAGTTCTCAAAATAATATGTGTYAGGAGTGTGAATGTAAGAGGAGCAGCATCAATTGATACAAAACACATAAAAGTAACCTAAAAAGCAAATATTTTGTCTGGAAGATTGAGGTCCCTAGGAAAGTGCAATCAGAATTTGGATGAGTCAAAGGTACTAATTCAAAAGTAAGAAATCAGTTTAAAGGGAAATAATAAAGATCTGACTTTTGGAATTATTATTGTTTAAAATATCCTTTTCCCTTTCTGAGRTTCTTCTTTGATTGCTCTGCCTTCACAATGATATGGTCTTTCTCTCAAACAGGTATGTTTTTGAAAATTGTCAATGCCTCCTAATACTGGAAAAGCTGTTAGTAAAGCAGAAAACAAGAGAACAGTCCAGTGTTTAATTTCTAGATCCAAATAGCAGTGTGCAACTTATCCTGTCTGCATCAAATGGGATATTTCAGACTTTCAGCAGCATATCAGTACAGCAGTACCTAGTCAGATGCGAGAGCACAGTGATTTATTTTAACATTTGAAACAGAATTAACAGAYAAGACTATACAAAAATGTAGCTCCAGAGAAGAGATATTTTGAAACTTAAAATTACTTTAATGCCACACATTTGAACAATTTTGTCTCTATAGTGAGAACACTCTTTTGCCCTTTTCCTTTCGCTCTTTCCTTCTCCAACTACAAAACCTGCTGGCTGAAGAATGCCTAAATGTCTGGTGAGAAAAAGGCTTTGGAAGCTAGAACTGGAAGCAAGTGGTTATATCCAGCTAGATATTTCTTTTAAATAAGAAAGGGTGAGGATATCCATCACATTCTGTGATTGGGGCACTGAATATGATGGATATCCTCACCCTTTCTTATTTAAAAGTTTAGATTTCTCTCCAAGTACTCCAGGGCAAAGGAGGTGACCATTGTTAGGATCTTTTATTTGCTGTTCTTGAAATGGATTTCCCATATCAATGGTGGGGGAAAAGAAAACCCAGCTGCTCCCGCTGGGAGAATTTTTCTCACATTTACAAAGCATTTTTAATTCATGGCATGAGTACATGGAAATAATAGGAAAGGACCCGTGTCCTCTCCATCTCCAGGGACTAGGAAGATGCTTCTGTTTTACTCAGTTCTTTTAATAGCAGAAAGTTGCTCCTCTAAGGTTTTCTCATGATGGAAAGGAGACTTACAATTTGTCAATTTTTGTGTGCCTATTATGATTACATAAATATGTCCCTAGAAAGAAAACTGGAAAATAGGGCAGGGGTGGTTCTTGAAGCAAAGAGAAAATCAACCTCTCCACTTCCAGCAGTATGAGGAGGAGGTAGGARAAAAGGTTCAAGTATTGACAAGTACTCTACTGATTTATATGTTTTGACCAGAATGGTAGATCTGGTTTGGAAATTTTGCCAAACATTTTATCTGTAATATGATGGGGCTCCAGGTGGGATTTAATTCAGGACTGCAGCATCTGAACTCAGATGATCAGATGTTGTGTGTACAAACTGCTATAACAGTCAGTCGGTATTTGGTCAGTCTAGGGAAAAATTCAATTGGCCAGTATTTGCTTTGGTTCCAGCAGAGGCACTTTTCTACTGGGTGGGCCTCCATTCACTAAAGTGGGAGTTCAGCTCCCTAATGTGCCTGTAAACACCAATGTGGAATTGGATGTGTTAGTTTTGAACTGAATGTTACTCTCCTAGGCTGTGCTATTCTGCTCACATGGACACTAAAGTTAATTATTTTTTCCCTTCCTTCATTTGCGTTCTTTATTTCCATAAGGATTTGTTTTCTTGAACAGTAATCAGTGATTGGCCATTTGTGATGCATTAACCCCGTGTGGACAGAGAATTCTACTTTATTGTACAGATGGAATGAACTGTCGTTCTCCCAGACACATTAATGAATCGCTTACAAGTAAGGTACATCAGAAACACACTCTGGGAGTCACTCCACCTGATTTAAGGTCAACACTAGTCCTAGCTCTAAAGACCTAAATAGGGCTCTTCTAAATGCCTTAAATGCTCAGGGAGAGAAGTGGCTCCAGTTCTCCAGAGAAAGACCCCGCTGTATTCRGGAGCTTCACCTTAGGACAGGACTGAACTGTGTGATCATAGTCCAGGGWATTCACTTGAGGAGTTTGGACAGGCAGAAAATTCTACCTATGCTGCACACGCTGCATAAGCTACAGCACAGAGCTGCATTGTAACTTAGATAAAAATAACTATTCCCAGGCTGTTTTTTCYTCCCTGTTCACGTTGTTCTCGACACAACAAGAGTGCAGGCCTGATTGTGGTCCTTGGATGCAATAATAATTAAAAACAARCCTCCACAGTTGGAAAGTTAGGAGGCGAATGGAGCAGAGGCTCTTTTGACTTCTTTCGTGCCAGAAATAAAACTGCATTCTTCTCTTGATATTAAAAGTAAATCCCCTAAAGTTCCTGAATGTCTGTAAGCCACTTTTAAGTATGCTTTAGCTATTGGTATTTGCTAGCACTGCTCAAATATCTGAGAGTCTCCTTAAGCTGCATATCAAAAATGCCAAATGGTCAGCATAAAACTACGTCAGTTTTTTGTCAAAATGCTGAGAAAAGTGGAAAGTTCTTATCTTTTTGTTCCAGGCTGACAGCTGAGTTTTATTCTTACTGAGAAAGAATATAAGCACAGGCTGTTTCAGAGCAGAAATCTGAGCATTAGAAGTCTAGACATGACTCTGGACTAAAGCTGATCCATTAACCAAGGGAGTCTTCAAGAATAATATCATTTCCTTCATTGAATTAGGTCACAGAATCACAGAATGTTTTTGTTGGAAGGGACCTTAAAGATCTTTTTTTCAACCCACTTGCCATGGAAAGGGATGCCATTTACTAGACCCTCATTACACCTGTGTCTGCCCTTCCATTAATCCTGACCCATAAGCTCCTGATCAGCTCCTTGTCCAGTCCTGGTGGAACTCCATGACTCCAGCTGGTCACTGGCATGGAGGGTGACACCCCCTCCTTTTCCTCCTSCTTTCATCTGTATTTGGAATGCTCTGTACTGTTCATATTACACCTCTGGCATAACAAATGATCTATTTTAACATTATAAATAATTCCTAAGAAARTACTTAACTAAAATTCAGGTCCTTTTTCTGCACGTCCGAGTCCAGCACTTGCAAATGTTAGTTCTTGYGCCTACAATGTAGTGTTAGATTGTCTTAAGACTCTGGAAGCTCAAAGAAAGAAATAAAAGATGCCTTTGTAGGTGAATTCCCTTCAGATATCAGATCTAACCTAACTCACCTCTTCTGATGGCTTTGGGCTCCATGTAGGGCAAGGAAGAGATAGCCTGGCTGGCTCTCTCAAGGCAGGAATGTRTATTTTCAGATTTTTCCTTGTTTGAAAATGCATTCTAATTGTTGGTATAATTTTTACAGCACTATTAGTGCTGTGGCCTGCTGATCAATGATTTTAGGTCGAAAAGGTGGGATGCTCTATATAAAACTGTCTTGCAACAACATCTGAATCCAGCACCGCACAGCTAAGGCTTGTCTGAGGAAATTACGCTCCATACACCTGGTTCATTTCAGTGCTGTGACACATTGGAGCAATACATTGGAATAGACTCTTGAAATAAGATATTGCTTGCAAAAGATAATTTAAACTAGTGCAAACAATTTAGAGAGAAATATTTTTTACTCAGATTTGCTCTACTCCTTTTGTGCATATGCTTTAACTCCTAAGAAGAAAATCTTAGATCAGTTTCTATGCATTCCTGTGGGGTGTTTTGGTTTTTTTAAAAATTCCAAGTACARCAGAAAATAGATCACATTCTGGAAAATATGTTGCAGAAACAAATACATGCATAGATTGTGTTCCAAAGGGCTTGAATCTCACCTACCCATCTGCTGTAAATAACAAAGATGGGTGTCAGAAATCACAGGACTACCAACAAGCTCCAGGGTATCACTAAAATAAAATAGAAGCAATATATCATTACTAAAGTGAGTTACCCATAAAACTCCTAATAGATCAACTRTAATGCTTTAAGCATATCCCCACTCCCTTTCAAAGAATGTGATTTCCCCACACACACATTTTCTAGTCTACACTGTTCTGTCAGACTCATTGATGAGTTTGTTCCTTTTATTTCTGAACACTACAGAGTCACAGAATATGCTGAGTTGGAAGGGACCCACAAGGATCATCTTGGAGTCCAACTCCAATCATCTTGGACATCAAGGAGTCCAACTCCTTGTGTCAATTATGATTTTTTTCCCCTGAGKGAGTTCTTCAGTGGGCAGATTAAAAAAAAAAAAACAACAACAACATTATTTTCTCCTAAGTTCTTTTGGTAAAACCCTCTAAAATGTTTGTGCCTTCTTTCCATAATACACGGTTGGGATGAGTTCTTGCTTCCTCCGATATGATCAAACTGTAGGACACACTAAAAATATTGCATTACAAGCCCCTCTTCCAAAATAACTTTAGATCTAGTCTGGCCTAAAATATTTCCTGTGGCAAATGGAGGTTTATAAAGATAACTTACAGTTATAGTTCAGCTGATATCTATATTCACAGCAGTCTGAAGGAGGAATATGGTTGTRTGTTTCAGTCACAGAATATTAATTTGAAATATGTTTATATCCCCCTTAGATCAATACTTTCACAGCATATATATTTTAATCTATATGCAAAGTTGGTGGTACCATTTGAAAAGCAATAAAGCCACAATTTATTTCTAGGTAGGTTGTGAATGCTAGATATTTTAGCATGACTACCAAAATAATGGACTATAATTTTGTTTTGAAGTTCACCTGTTTGTGTGGTTTCCCACACASCTTAAGAGGAAACTGTGAAAATATTATATTAAATCCCATTTTAATTAAACTTCAAAAGCATTTACATATCCTTGTAGCTCTCAGGCAGTGGACCTCAGTACGAACAATTCAATTGAATTATGTGTTGGTCAAAACACTTCATAATAAGAGAAATGCAATGGAACTAATCAATTGTCACACRTGTGTGTTTTGCTTGGGTTTTTTCCTCTCCTTTGGGCACTAAAGGGGGTGTCATCATCCTGCTTGTTCATTACAGATACCAGAAACCACATTTCACAAAGGCACATTTGATGCAATGTGTTAATAATGATTGTAATTGATTTAAATGCTTGAATTGACCAAGAACATTCATAATTTTTTGCATTAGTTGGCTGCAAGATAACGCAGATGAAAACTTGAACACTTTGTTGTTCTGCACATAAGGCCTCAGAAAAGTTTCTCTGATAAGCAAATTTTTATTTCTACCTGCTGTTCTGAATATTTTTCAAGTGAAGGTAGAGATTCAGGTRAATCAAAAGGTGAATGCATTGTGTTACCCTAGGCATTCAGTCTATATATTTTAAGACAGTAGTAATCCAACAAAATCCACAACTTAAATAAACAAYGAGTAACAATATTTGTCAGCACATTTCTACAGAAATTTCCTCTGGATGCCACAGGAAGGACGACACTCTAGTAACAAATAATTTTTGAAAAGCTAAATGTCTTTCTTCAGACTTGAATAAACCCTTGARAAAATCACAGGTAATTCTGAAGGTCAAAGCTGAACAGGCCAGGGCTTGGGTTCTTTCTTCTCCTGGAACAAGCTGTGTGTTGGAGCAAGAAAACCAACGTGCAGGAGAAGACATCTCTAATCCCAAACTTTAGCACTTGGCAAGAGGCAAAAAGCTGCTGAATTAATTCTTTCACAGCATAGAGAGAAACAACCCTGGTATCATTAAAACTCGAACAATTAAACTTAAGAATTTACTGWCTCTTTATATTGAGAGAAGTGAAAGAAAACTTATCTGAGATTATTTGTGTGCAGGTCAAACCTTGTCCCTTCCCAACTTCAGCATTGCCAACACAGAAATCTTTTGTGAATTTCTGAGACAATACTTAAGGAAAGATTGGTTGCAAATTCAAACCTGGGGGAGAGGAACAGAAAAGCTGAGCCTGGCAGCATTTAGAAACCAGGGTGCTGACAGTGTGGAATCAGCCTGATACAGTGAATCACATTGGTTATATCATTACTCATTGAGGTCAGTTAGTGATTTCTATTTAGGTAATAGGTTGGTTTCCACATAGACTTTTCTCTTTATTTGTGCTGAGCAGCTTTTATAATAAAGGAGTTTTGATTTATGAATATTGACAGGTCATATTCTGCTCTCAGTTATATCAATGATAAAATTCAATYCCACCTGTATAAATCTGTTATGCCAACAGTTAACCTATATAGAAAAATGGTGAAACTGATGGKGGCATAAATAAAGAAATGAAACACTTTTATGCACTTTTTTGAATTATAAATGTTCTAGTTAGATCTACACCTACTAGCTCCATGCCTCTGKTACTTATCCCAGGTCTTACAAAGCACTGGGTTCAAAAAGCATCAGCCTTTCTTTTATATGATAATTCCTATATGYTTATGACTCACTGATAGCAATTTGTAATTGTTCAGTTAAGTGTCTTTAAATCACTCAGTAAACAAAGTGAGAAATATTCTCATTAGCATAAATAGTACATAAATTAATTATTTGCTCTTTCAGTAATAATATATCTTACCTTCTGATTGAAGAACTTTTGATTTATTTCTGACTTCCAATCTTTCCTATCATTTATTTTCAAAGATATTTTCATGTGGAACAACTTTTAAATACTGGTGATGATTTTTAGTGTTTAAGATTTTCCASGATATTTTAGCAAAGCCCTCTGGATTTTATTCTAACTCTAAAGTTTGTTTAAGCTGCCCTAGTGCTCACAATCCTAATTAAAAAAAATATATTGAATCTCAAACTATTAGTCAGAGTGTTCTCAAAAGAAGATTCTCTCCTCTTCTAAGCATTTATGAGGGAAAGATTAGAACAATAACAATATCCATAAAAGTTAAAAGCAGCTCAAAAGTCTCTCTAGAGGATTAGGAAAATTCTCAGAACCCCAGCTCTCAAAACTCCAATGCCAGTGCATGGCAATATGGGCTACTTAAAAATTTAAAGGTAACTTTTATATTTRCAAAATCTTTCCTGTATGAGACACTTATAAGGTAGGAATCAGCCACACTGGACTAGGGGGGAGAAATTTCTCTGTTGTGACTCTTTCCCCTGAAAGACAGTCTGCTAGGTAAGCAGTGATTTGTGCTTCATATAAAATATGTGCTCATGATAATCTTTAAAATATTTTCGTTTCCCTGCTGATACCTTCAGTTAACTCAATAACCCATTTGCCCTGTTCAAATAAGGTTGTCTATGGATTCCTTTTTGCCTCGATGAGAAATGGGTATGAGTGGAAGAACACACTCTTCTCCATAACTGGATTTCTTGGCAGTTACTTGAATCCACCAATAAAGTTCTTAAAGAGTAAGTTGAGTAAACATCTTCCACCAGTATTAGCTAAGCTACTTCTGGTTTCGGGTGGAAGAGGTGAATTTTTTAGCATCTCTGATGCCCTGACCTCTGCAGCTTCTTGTGGGTCTGTGATATGTCCTTTACTGTGCACTCTGCTCTGTACATTGCAGGATATTGTCATTTATTAATCTTTAAGCCTACCTAATTGCTAGACTATGGAACTGTAATTTCCAAAGGAACTGCTCTATCTTCCAGATTATTACTTACAAGGTAAGTTTTAGCTGGCACAAAACCAATGCTTACACTCCTTCTTTAAAGTTTGGGGTTTAGAGAGGATTTTGCCAACTCAGCAGCAGGRAGCACAGAATTGAAACCACCTAATCCTCCATGCAATAATTTGGAAACCCCCAAGAGTTTCCTGACARCTGCACTCAATTCTGCACTGACTTGTGGTTCAGAGATGCAGTGGTCTCCAAGCACAWGCAGGAATAAATTGGTTATTGCTGAGATTTGTGATCTGAGGTAAATAAAACTTCCTCACCATTGGCATTATCCCAACTGCAGCAGAGGGAAGCTCAGGTAGTGCTACAAATACACAGGAAACTTGTCTTGCACCAAAAAAGGAAAGAGCTTTTTTTTTTCTTACATTGCTTTATTTGGGGAACATACTGCCAAATTCGGGGGCAAAGGGGCAGGAAAAGTGACAGAGGTGGAGGGTCCTTGGCAGGGCTTACACAGGTTATGGATAAAAGKGATGAGATACAAAACTCTCACTTGGGTTTCAGCCATAAAGGATTAAAAAGTCTCAATCCTGTCTCAGGTATTTAATGAAAATTTTATATATTTTTTTAAAGAAGTAAGTCGCATTTTCCATTTTCAGTGCATTTTTATAGCAAAAACTCAGCTGCTGCTGCTGCTTGTGACTTCAAAGTCATATTAGGTGTGATCCATCCCTTGTCTTAGTTGTGTTGTTAATCAGAAAATGGACTGCAGGGGATCTCTTAAAATGTCATTACTGAGTTGTAAGGAGAATTAATCTAGTTTAACCACCTTGTGACTTCTGACCTGGCAAACACATCTTCATGGCAACTGAAGAATAGACAGTGCTCTTGAAAAAAAAAAAATTCATATCTTGGAGTATCCCATCACTCTCCAAGCTGAGCAACTTCACATTCTTTCAATTTACTCTCAATCCACTGTGTGAATTTTTCAAGCAAACCCTGGTTTTGTAGCACCTAACAAAGACCAGGCTGCAATACATGTTTTAGGAACTCAGTTGATGCCAGGGCCTCCACAGAGGACAATCTGAATCCTAGACAGGCCTARTTTTCCAATGCCTCGCTTAAATGAGTGGCCATCACACTCTTAAGTGTTGCAGAGCTCAGCACCTACTGCTTGGTGGATAGCTGGYTTTGGGGACAGCAAACCCACAGAAAGCAAAGTGATGAGGGAAGATTTAGAAGCCATTCTCCAAAAGTGTGTTTTTTTGGAAAGTGGAAGTGGGAGATATCCACAAATCGGCAGAGAGCTGAGTGGAACTGCCTGATAAYGTTCCCAGAACCTTCCAAATAAATACATGCTCAGCCCTCAGCACYTTCTGTTAGGGTATGAACATTTTCAGTTTTATGTTCAGCTTTATTAAAAGTGCTGGTGACATTTTATTTCCTGTTTGGCCTAATTAGTTTTTWACAACATACACAGTATTTTCACTGYMATAAATCAGTTTAGAGACTTTATTGGATATGTGTTGATAGGAAGAGGTATATACAAAGCAAGTTTTGAAATAAAGCCCCAACAAACTTCTTGAGGTCTTTGAGTAGCTGAAAAGGTTTTGGAAAAATTGGCTAAAGAGAAGCTAGTCCTTATACTTTGGAGGTGTTATACTATGCTCTTGTCTGTATTTTAATATGTGTCTATAGTTACAGAAAAGACACTGGGATTCTAACAGAACTGTCATTGTAATTTCACTTTTTTATCCAAATATTTAGAAATTTGAAAGTGTGATTGCATTTTTATGCCTTTTCTGTGCTATTAATATAGGACTGTCAGTTATGGAGGCTTAGAGTTGTGGTGGGCAGGTGAGGGCCTTCAGGCAAGTGATGAGCTGAGCTCAAATTCTAACTTGTAATTTTYWCATTTGYTTTTTCTTCTACTGTTAYGTCACTATAATYATTCCTATCATCATTATTATTGCTKTTGTTTYTACCATTGTCATGASCATCCTCATCCWTAATAACCACACCCCTTATTGTATAAACTGAAATTAGTATAAAAGAGGTTTTATAGGATGCCTATTCAGCACTCTGGGAGCGAAAGGTTAAAACACTTTGCTTTGTGTTGCCTGCTGCCTTTGCAGACACTCTGCAACTGAGTCTCCTGTCTTCCCTGCATAAATCRAATCTTTTTATTCTGTGTGCTGTTGATACCACCATGAAGTTCAGGAAAAGGACATACTGCAGAAAGCAGAGGCTTCCCTCTATTCCATTCTAATGTCCATCTCCCTTGACTCTACATGCTGCCTTCACATTTTTTCTCCATTTATCCAACTCTGGAATGTAATGTCTTTTTGAGGCTATTTCTGTCACAGGAACTCTGAAAAACTAACTTTAAATAGATGTACAGAAAGAGAAAATAGTTTAACAGAATGTTTTGAATGTGTGATGGTATAAATTTCTGTGATTTTCTTTTAATAGTTAATATTTGGGATTTGCATTCCTTGAATGTTTCTCCTTGTTTTTTTCTGTGCTCCTGCCTCATTCAAAGCATGTCAGACATGGCAGGTGGGCTGCTGTCAGTGCTTCTCCAGTGAAATGTGAGAAGACAGTGAGAGAAAGCTCGATGCATTCTGGCTCATGGGATAAATGGGCATTGCAAGCCCATTGTCTGTAAGGATCTATTGCTGTATTAGCATTTACGATTTGCTTACGAGATCCAAATAACATTAARCTACTTTTTTTCTGTACAGTGATTTAAAGATGGATAAGTTGTCTTCCACATCTAATCAGGTTTGCAAATCATTAGCCTGGCAGCTGTGAAAGGCTGTAAAAACACAGCCTTAAAAAGCAAGAAGTAATAATAGCTGCAGCCTTGTTTGCACCACTTCTTTTTTCATCTTCATTCTACCTTGGTCCCCAGGTCAGTGGTCACTTTAGTTGATCCAGAAATACAAATGTTGAGTTGCACCAGAGTCAGGGAGAATTATTTGCCTTTTCTCTGCATAGCAATGKTTTTTTTCTTCCATGTGAGACTTGGACTAAAAAATAAACATCCATCTGTATCTATGGATCGCAGTTTTACCAGGGTTATTGTAGTTCTCTGTGACTAGCAAAACCATCAAGGAAAAGAAAATTATCCTCCATGTTCCTTAAGCATAAATTTCAATTAGACTGTACTCTGTGTAGTCACTGGATTGTACAAACTGGAGAAACTGCAATATTCAAAAATAATGGTCTGTAACAGGATTCCCTTGTGGACTTTYTCCTACAAATTCAATTTTCTTGGAGAAAGAAATGAAAAAATCTTTTTTTATGTTCCCCACTTTGTCTATGACTTTCCAATATCCTTACAGTGTTCAAAGAGCATCATTTAATTAACATTGCCTGGTCAAAGCACAATCTTCCACAATAAAAACACACAGGATATTGCAATGCCCAGTGTGCAGCAGAACCTCTGTAGCCAGTGAGCATTGTGTCTCAGCAGGGTTTGTGCTCTGGAGAGGTCTAGTACACTGATAAAAATAGTTTACTTAAAATATTTCTGMAAATAAATAATGAGGAGTAAGCAACAGAGAAAGCTTGGGCAATTCAGGCTACATAACAATCAACATAAATTTTTACTTTTGCTCAGTAGCTTGTCTTTTGTATTTTTATTTTGGCCTAAATACAGATATTTTCCCTTGGTCTTGTCCTTATTTTTTGCCAATTTTTCTCAATATCTAGAAAAATCTTATTCTGTGGCCATCACAGTGGTATCAAAGGAAGGCTTTCTCACATCAAGGTGCTTGGAGAAATCGCAGGAAAATGCAGACACTGAACTAAAAAACTAAAATTTTTAATTTTTTTTTGTGCAAAGTTGCTTCAGAACTTGAATAGRACCAGTCTGGAGCAGTGTCCCAAGTCACATTGTTCACAAACACTGTGGGGATGGAGTTAATCTTAGATGGAAAATTGCAGCTGCAACCTTTTGCAGTTCTCTATGAATACTAACTCTTTTCTTTCCACCTTGTTCTCCTCTAGCAAAAGAGGAAAATCACATTGTAATTTTCCTATCAGGACTATRAAATACAATTACTCCTGGCTGCAAAGACATTCTTAAAGGAATATAAAGCATTCCTTCAAACAGTGATGGTGTAATGAAAACGAGGACCAGGAGGTAGAAGGAGTGTAACCTTATATAGGTGATGCTTTATAGCTTTAAATGGCAGTAAGGAACAATACAGCAAGTTATTACCAACCCTCAGAATGCTTCAAATCATCAGAGTGTGTCAGCAAATAAAGGCATAYGTTTTCATTTGAAAATGTCCTCTTTTTTCTGAGGCTCTCTGTATGTAATCATAAATTTTCATTCGTGGTGTAACTCRGAGGAGACAGCACTTGTGCATTACCACTGTGTACGGAACGGTTTGAAAACTTAAGTATCAAACACACAAGTTAAATTCTTCATTTTCAGTGCCAAGACAATGCACGTCTTTGGACATCTTAATATACTCTGAGCCTGAAATGGAAAAGACAGCAGCTGTTTTTGATGATATCCATTGCAACTCTGACAGATGGCGATGAACAATGTGAAATCAGTGTTTCCCAAAAACATTTTATAACTGAGGATCGTTACKGCCTGATTTGCCACCAGCACTCCAGTAAAAACATGTAGATTTATGCTGTAATAATGCAGTTGGTCTTTGTGAGCTGTACTTCATCGGATTTCTTCTTTCATTGATGTGTTGGAGTGGCTGACGTCTCCAGCACAGACTGCAGATAAGTGATACTGGTATTGTTCTTGCAGATATGTGCAGGACCTGGAAAGAGAGAACAAATTTATTTAAAAAAACAGCTGTGCCAGCAGAATTTTTCTGCCTTGCCGAGGGATTTAAGACTTTTTACTTGCTTAATTGTTTCTTTCACCTTGGCTGTTTCATTTGCCCTACCTGGTAGCACCTTGTCTTTTTCACTTAGACTAAGTAAAAATGAATCCTTCAAGGACTTTTCTAACACTCCCAGTGGTACAGAGCAGAATAATTTTTCCAGCATTTCTGAAATGTGATCTGGGGCATCAAAACCAATTGTTTGCCCAGGATACAGAATCACATCCTCGCTGAGCATTTTGTCTGTGCCCTGTATGTTAAATACAGGTTGCCTTTTGATGTTTCTATGACTGTAATTCTACATATGGGGTAGTAATTGTATCACCCAAAATATACATTAAAAAAAAAAAAAAAGAAAAATACAGAGKTCTTACCTAATCTTCTCTTGGAAGAGCTCCAGATGYGTCTCCTGGAAGTGGAATTAAGCACTTGGAATATGTTGTGAAGGATGACCTTTTCTGCTCTTGGCATGGATATCACAATAAAGAGCAGGGTGCTTTGAACAGAGAATAATGTGGTTTTTTTTTCACATTCCTTTCCATTAAGATTTGAATTCTGTTCTATACYGATTACAATACTGCTGGAATAAAAMCKTTGGGTGAATTAGGTGCAGGAAGTGGGAGGCAACACTAYGTAGAAGAGATTAATATTATTGTGGGCAGTTCTTTCTGTTATGATCACCTTATTAATAGATGTTGAAAATCAAGAAGTTTAAAGAAATTGTTCAAGGACTTGGAATCTTGCACTGTGTGTTAGACCTGAAATCTGTACAATCCATTTAACTTAACAAAGAGAAAGTTAAGAAGGGATTTGATAGTTATCTGTGCAGAGAGGTTGCAGAGTGRTTTTTGATGGTAAGGAGCTCTTTCATTGAGCAGACAATGTATAACACAATTCTCTGGTTATGAGTGGACACTGGATAAATCCATCTGGAAATTAAGGTTCAGGTTTCTAGGCAGGCTGTTGCTGCAACAACTCTGTGGGAAYTGTGATGAACTCATTTGGTCTCAATAAATCTCAGCTTGAGATGTGTCTTTGAAGTATAAATTATTCACCTAATGAAATCTGATTSAGATACTATTTGAATTAAATTCTATGGTCCTCATTGTGTGGGATGTGAGACTGGGGATGTTATCTGTATCTCCTGGATCTAAAATCTGTGAACCTAGAACTAGAATACTCAAGGGCTGATTTCAACATAAATCACAGGTCTTTAACACAGTTGTGGCAGAATAAAGTGTTCTTTAAGTGAGAGTAAATGTAATTTATGCACACTTAAAAGGCACTTTACACTGCCTAAGTAGTGTGAAGAGGACTTATTATAGTGACAATAAATCCATACTTGTTTGGGAATAAAAGGGACTCTCACGATCATCTGGTGTGAGTTATGGCAGAGCTCAAGCTATAGAACTTCACACAGTGTTCACACATCGAGCCAAATGATGCRTGCTTGATTTTTTTGGAGGTGAATTCTGTTTAATGTCTTCATATCAGTTTCTTGCTTCCCTTCACTCAAAATCTAACACACCTTTAAATTTTTCCTTCAAAGAGACCCGTGTTGAGTGAAGAGTGAAAAATTTTTCACTGCCTTTGACATTCATGTACAGGCTGGTGAATTTGAGGAAAATTGAATTATAAGTAGATGATTGGTTTTTAAGAGAGGGACTGAAAAATGCACTTTCTTCACTGTGTTAATGCATTGGATTTGCATGCAAGCTTTGGTAGCAGGRGGGTTACAGGGGTGGCTTCTGTGAGAAGCTGCCAAAAACTTTCCCCATATCATGCAGAGCCAATCCCTGGTGGCTCCAAAGACAGAAGTTAAGCCTGGGTCAGTTAGAAATGGTGATAACACCTCTATGATAACATATTGAAGAAGAAGAAAGAAGTTATTGCTCAGTTGTAATTGCAGCCAGAGAAGAGAGGAGTGAGAACATGTGAGAGGAGCAGCTCTGCAGACACCAAGGCCAGTGCAGAAGGAGGGGCAGGAGGTGCCCCAGTGCCAGAGCAGAGATTCCCCTGCAGCCCCTGGTGCAGCCCATGGGGAGGCAGCTGTGCCCCTGCAGCCCTTGGAGGGCCATGGGGATGCACAGATCCACCCCCAGCCCGTGGAGGAGCCCACGCTGGAGCAGGGGCATTCCTGAGAGGAGGCTGTGACCCCGTGGGAGGCCTGTGGAGAAAGAAATCTCTGCTGGAGCAGCCTGGCCTTGAAGGACTGCAGCCTGGGGAACAGTGACCCACACTGCAGCAGCTTGGGGAGGGCTGTGGGTCATGAGATGGACTCCAGTTGGAGAGATTCATGGAAAACTGTCTCCCATGGGAGGGACCCCAGAGTGGAGCAGGGGAAGGAGTCCTCTCCCTGAGGAATGAGAGAAACAATGAGTGATGAACTGACCACAACCCCCATTCCCTGTCTGCCTGTGCTGCTGGGGAAGGAGATAGAAGCGGAAAGATGGGACGGGTGGGGGAGGTATTTCTGAAGGTTTTATTTTACTTATTATCCTTCCTGCTCTGATTTTGTTAGCTCTATACTCAAGTAATATCTCYAAGTTGAGCCTGTTTTGCCCATGACAGAATTTGATGAGCAATGTCTCCAGGTCCTTATCTCAACCCAAGAACCCTTTGTTATATTYTCTCTCCCCTGTCCAGCTGCAGAGGAGAGYGAGAGCAGCTTTGATGAGTGACTGAGATTCAGCCAACATCACCTCACTGCAATCAGTTTTCCTCTGAATAAACCCAATGTATTAGTTCAGGTTATCTTTCTGAAATTTGTAAAGATGGTTGGTTGTACTTTTTTATTCTGATTAAAAACCTTGCTGCTGTTTGACTGAGCTACAAAGATGTAAATCATAGTCAGAGCTGACAGTGTAAGTGTTTTTGAATAGCTGTTAAATGACACTGCAGTTTACTCTGGGGCATGCTAGAGTTGCCTTAAAACATCACCAGCTTTAGGTTTATGTGCTGTCCCAGTGGAGCCCAGGGGATCAGTTCATGTCCTGAATGAAGCTGCTGTGTTGTGGGAGCTGGATCAGACTGTAAGGTAAAAATCTAATGTKTTTACATGGGCCCATCAAGGTTTCTCAAAACAAGYKTGCCAGACTCACCTGGCACATGTCYACAAATATGAACACRTATGTGGCAACACATATCTCTGCTCAAATGTTCAAACAATATTWTTATGGAATTTATTGTTTATCATTCACTTTCATTACATTGCTTGTACTGCTAATGTGTCTTGTCCAGTTGCCCACTGACTTCTAAATCACATTATTTTTCAGAAGAAACAGCTTACATTGTGCCTAAAAATAAATACCTGCAAAAGACTTGTGAGTATTAATGCTGGAAACCATATTATGCTAAAAAGTCACACTCTGAAGTAAAGAGAAAATGCCTACATTGGCAGTAATGTCTATCAGGAAGTTTTGAAAAGCTGTGAAAAGCTCCAACTTGTTTAGGAAAACAATTTTAGTTATATATTTCATTACCTTTCCTATCACCACTGGAAAAAGGCTGGAAATTAATGGGGAAGTCATTTGTGAGAACTGTACCTTTGCCTGTTGTTTTACTATGACAGTGACATTGATATCTATGTGTTTATGGGAACAAGTGTTTATGTGTGTTTATGGGGTTTGTAAGACCTTCCCTGAATATCATCTTAGTGTCATGGCAACTGCTGGAAGCTCAGGGGAAAACAATTTTCAGGTGCAAATAAAAAGCTCACAGAAGACCACAGTGGAATGAGATCTCATCTGATCTAGACCTTTGAATTTTTAATGCATTAATAAATATGAAATGTGAGATTATTAGGATCTTTTGTTTTCATTTGCTGCCTAAACTAGTTCACCTAGCTCCTTCTATCTATTTGTGTAGTCAATATGTTGTTATTAATGGCACATGTTTTGAAACTAGTTTTCCATGCCAGCTCTTAAAACTTTAGGTAGATATCAAGACAAAAATTGCCATGAAGAATATGTTGCACATATTTGAAAATCTCAAATKATAGGGATTATTAATAACCTTTTGAAATGTTGCCAAACAATATTATCTCAGTGATGTTTATGGATTTAATGCACGTACAGGATGCTTAGCTTGGGAAAATTCAATAGATCTTGATGAAAGTTYCTGAATCCCTAATTAGTGGAGTACTTTAAAGAGGTTTTTTGGCTGAAGGTCTGTATAGAAGAGAAAACTGCAATACACTTCTCAGAAAACCATCATGGACTTTATCGTACTTTTCAGAAAAAAGTGGTGAATGAAAGGTCCTGGCAGGGACTGGGACACCTCTTGCAATGCTTCTTCCCAGCTCTCTCAAATTTGGWCTCTGCTGAACAGTGTGCTGGAATAAAAGCTTGGAGCTTTTCACAGATTTCTTACTTTTTCTATCAGCCTCAAGTTTTTTCTGTAATATCTATAGCTTTTAAATCCAGTCATGGGATGCTTGCTCACACTTTGATTTGATTGGTGTATCTTGCTGGATATAACATAATGCCAGACAAGCATCAGGAAAAAGCAGAATCCTTAAAGAAACTAATGTTTGTGGAAAGGAGATAACGCAGAGGAATGTGCTGGTTAAGGATAAGAAAGACAAAGGTTGAGTTGTAAGAATAAATGTTTGCATTGTTTCAGCTAGGAAAGCTTCTTCAAAGCAGCAAGAAAAATTATAATTTAATGTTATGACTAAAATCAAGTGCCAATTGCCATGCTCAAATTCAGTGCTGTACACTGGGGATGTTCTGCAGCAGCTTGCTTTCTGCATATTCCTGTGGTTGCACAGGGTGTCTGTCACAGTGGCTTATACCTTGTACACTGCATTCATCTTTATTATTGCTACAACCTCTTAAATGTGATCATTCTTTCATATAGTTACAGTCCAGAAAATTGAATCATGTTYCAAAGCTTTATAATTCAAGCTACAGTGAAACTGAATTAAAAGTATTTTATTAAACACTACCCAAATAATTAATTGCTCTGCAAGAGAAGGCTYAAGGTATCCTTTCTTATTTATTCACCATAAAAATCCTTTTAGACCTTTATTGAAAACTTACAGCTGCTATCATCTAACTTTTTAAAAACTCTTTATACTGTGTTGAAAAAGAACCCYGTTCAGACAGCTGAAACTGAGATTAAAAAACTGTCAGATAAAACATGGTAGAATGGGGRAAAAGCATAGAAAAAGAAGACTGCCTGATATTTACCCAGAAAAATATGTACTCAAAAAAGTGTAATGTCAATGRCATTAAATAATTTTAATGGATAAGAACTAGTCACGTTTATCAATTCTGATAATTTAAATTGGAGAAATGCATACCTCTAATCTTCTTCTAAAATGCTGTATCAGACTGCCTTACTGAATATTTCAAATYGTGACAGASTAAGACTAACACCAAAATATYGWATTCTCACACTGATTTAAAAATARTGGGATAAAAAATCAGTGAATGCAYGCTTAAGTTACAGAGGTCATCAASTTAACTGTGGCATATATTTTTGGTCAATGTTTCAGTTCAAAATATAACAACAGGTCATCAACCTAATCAAAATGATGATACTTCACTTTAAAAAAAATTAATGATAAGATTTCTACTTTAATTAGAATTTTAATTTTTAATTTTAATTAGAATTTTAATTTTTAATTTTAACCTCTTTGCAGTTAGAAGATCGTGAGCTCATGTTGATTAAATTTAATGAACATTAAGCAAAACACATTTCAGTTCTATCAGTTCCTTGGAGGTCCTTGAAGTAGTAATTAAATATTTCATTCCACAAAACTAGGTGTGAAATGAGATGCAGCTCGCCTCATATGATTTTGTAGATCATTATTTGTATGTTCTCCTTCCTCCTGACTTGAAAATTAGCCACATGATACAGATTTGAAACAGAAACCTTTCCCTAAACCTTGGTGTAATATTGAGTACACATCACTGCTCARGGCATGGATTTGCAATAGAGGGAACCACAATGAGTATTACATCATTTACAAAAGTGCAAAATGTCCCACAGCCTCACAATTTCTAACCTCTTTTTGATTAGAGATCCTTAAATAATCCTTGAGCAAATGGGAATATGTGATGGAAGACTCTGAGAAATAGGGAAATATGGTTCCCTTGTTAATGAAGTGGAACTGCCACACTTCCAAAATTGTTTTCAATGATTGCCTTAATGCTGTAATGTTTGCCCATAAGAGACAGTTCTTTACAGTCACTTGGGTTTCTGTAGGTTTTTTTCTGGACTCAGAAATAAGAGACAGCCTTAGAGGTGTTTTAGGCTCAGATAAAGGCAGGATTAGGTTCTGTGATGTCTATCCCAGACAAAGGTAGACATGGACAATTTATCTCTGTTCTGATTCTATTGATTTAAGCTGAGATAGGTATTTGTAGCCATAGACCAATTATTTTTCAAGTCTATTTATGCTAACTTCCCTAATTTTGTTTTCCAGTGTGCCTTCAGGAAGACAATTTCAAAAAAATATTGAGCCAGAAGAAATCTTTTCAGCGGTCTTTGCAAATAAGTGATCTTTCATTTGTTTTTGCTATTGCAAAGACAAATGGCTTGTTTTGACTTTTTTGATTTTGTGCATATGAATAACTGTAAGAACTGGAAATTTAAATGAAGAGGCTAGTCTTTCCTATTGGATTAGGAAGACATAAATACCATTTAATGATTGCTATGGAGAAAAAAAAAATATGAGCTATATATCTGACTATTTTCCATGGACTGTTTTTAATAATCACATATTGAATTTGGTCTTATRTCTTGTGTTGTCTTTGGTAAACCAAATTTTTTTAATTATCTCTGTGAAAATGATTGTATAATATATTAATTGGTTTTAGTGTTCTCAAGGGAAAACAAAACTAAACAGAAAGACCTCCACAGGACTGTTAAACCAATATAATAAACTTTTTTGAAAACAATGTTTATAATAATTTTTAGAACGGCTTGCTTTTACATTTTCTCTAAATATCTTTTCTATATTACAATTCACATGATTTTAAAGTGTCTTGGAATTAAACAAGACAAGAAACTTGCGTGTAACATAAAAGTGGCAGAAATGAGCTCTGGTTTGCAATCAYACCCTTCCTGTATATGTGTTTCTGTACACTTATATTCTAATTCCAGTGGGGCAGAATGCCTTTAAATTCCTCAGCCTTAACTCACCAAGAAATGTAGTTGCTGGCTGCTTTCTGAGTGCATCACACAAGGTTACAACATTTCTAAGACAGTGTAAATTGTTGGCAAAATTAAAAGAAATTTATATACATATATATATAAATAAATATATATATAAATCAATGTTTAATGTTCCTTCAAACTCATAATATGGTGAATCTGTAATAAAGTTCAAAACCTAGGGGATGTAGTTACATAAATTTACCTTAAGAGCTTAATTTTCAGCTTACATTTTCTTATGCAAGTCTGACTTCTGAGAATAATGTTGGCTGAATGGTGGCGCCTTCACTGTTTTCCAAGTAAAAATACTGAAAGGTTCATCTCTGCCTATTTGAATGTACATTTAAAATGTTCAGAGAAGCTAARTATTTTATTATACTTCTGCTGATCTCCACCAAATATTCTCTATGCAGGCATTTAGTGAAACCCTAAAATGCTTAAACATAAATCACTAAGGATAAGTACAGATGATTTATCTAGCATAGAACATTTAAGRAATCAATAAAGACCATTAGCTGTTTTAATTAAAAATAGACAATAGACAGCATTCAAGTAAAAAATTTAACAACTTTACCTACCTCTCCAATCTGGTCCTGCTGGAAGGATTTTCAAAATATGAACATTTGAAAACCCATTGGTTGTACCCATGAAACACCAATCAATGCCTGTGCATCTTCAGGAGATCATCACAACTGCTAAATTTGGTTATTTTCTTTCTTTCAGTAGTCTATCATATTTGTTTCTTGTTAAAGTTGTATTGATCTTCTACCACACAACAATTTTCAATTATTTAGCGTGCTGACAGGGCAGCACTTGTCACAATGGATACAGGCAATTAAGCAGTCACCATCGTGAGAGGGATACAATTTGTACCATGTCCCTTTTTACAGATAACATTATTGGTGAGGGGCATGTTGCTTGAAGCACAATTATTGAGTGCCATTTAGGAATTCACAAACTAGCCAAGTCACACGCTCATTCTGTCACTGTTAGCAACCTATTGGTTTATCACTGCTTTAAAGACATCATTTATTTATTTTGCTCTTTAGGAGTTAAAGATGTGTTTATCCATGATTGACTTGGACACCTATAACAGRTTTGTTGGGTTCCTTCATACCAGAGATATTTATAAGAATAGTTTGCCTCTTGCCTAAATTTTACCAAAGAAATTGAAGCGCTAAAATCTTGTTATCCCTTCCTTAAAATGTTCAAAGGGCTGGCAGAGTTTGTTAATGCCATTTCCATATTTCTCAGAGACCTCAGTAATGTAAACAGGAAGTTTTGTAAGCATTCACACGCATGACCTGACATTTTCAAAAACGAATCCAGAGTTATAATTCCAGCTCAGGTCAATTTTCTATCTCCAGCAGTTTAACCACCTCTACCTTCCTTCTCTGAAGTGGACAATGCCTCTCATAATATCTGAATATATCATTAATTGGGAATTAATGTCTCTGAATATATCATTAATTGGGAAAACAACAAAGAATGAACGCTCGGTAAAGTGTGGTTCATTCAGCAATACTCCTGGAGTATCTCCAAGAGTCATGATGGGAAACATGCTGAGAAGTGTCAGAAGGTGATGGAGCCAGAGTAGGTCTGCAAGTTGGATGTGTCARCCTGGTCGATTTCCCTTCCCTTCCAAATAGAGCCCAAAACTGGCAGTTTGCACTCCTGTTCTCTACAAGGTAGCATCTTTGGGGCCAGTTTTTTGTCGTTTTGATTTTTCTGTGTGCCTTTGTTCCAAGTCCTCAAGCTCCAGGTGTTCTCTCTTCTGCTGTTGTGTTGATATATTAACTCAAGAGGAGTGAGGACAGGTGGAAATTGGCTCTGTGATCCCGAAGGCTGTGATGACTGTGCCCAAAAGCAGCCACAAGCTGAGCTGAGCTGGGGACAAGGTGCTGCAGCCACACTGGTGCTACAATTACATCTCACTTCTTTACTACAGGCCCCCTGTCTAAAGTGGGACTGCTTTGAGAGGTGAAGCATGCAGACATGGTGGAAAGGAGGACAACGCCAGCAAGGTGTGGAGGGATCTGTTAAAGCTGTTTGGTGTGGACTGTCCTTTTCCTATGGGGAAGAAAAGAGTGTAGGCAACATTAATTTTTCACCCAGGACTGAAGACCACTTAGCATTAATTTTCAGATGACTGAAAACTCTGCTTCCTTTCTCTAAAACCRCAGTGGTCACCTTTAATATAGTACATTTACAGTGAAAGCTCAGGTATTTACAGGCTGTGGCTCCTCTCCACCTGCAGAAGTTCAAATGTATCTCTCTGGAAGTACACACTCAGCACCATGGCTAAGTCATTGGGGAATTCCTGATTTTCCTATTGAATATATACGAGTGTGTTATTTTATAATACACAATTATTGACCTTATGGTGGTGTGCAAGGAGAGGCTGTCTGAAGGGTGTGGCTGTTGTAGCCTGGAAATTAGGGCACTTTTTGGGACACTGGTTGCTATTCCCAGATTTATTGCTAAGGGGGTTATATATGTCTAGAACAAAGCTCATGTCTAAGCTTTATTCAGGTTTGCTTCAGACTTGTACATTCTGCCTACTTCCCAGTTCAGAAATTTTCTTTCTTCCAAACTGTGTGTTGCCTCTAATCCTGGGTACAGCCCAACTGTCTGCCAAAGGGAGCTCTCAGCCATGCCTTTGCTGGTGTTCAGGAGACAGCCTGTGTGTGCTGCTGCAAGGCAAGGAAAAGGATGAGAAGCAAGGATATGGAAAAAGATCCCCCTTTTTCTTTTCACCCAAAGAATTGGAGTGGTAAACAAGCTATTTACTCTGTGCTCMGAAAATTGTATGAAGATTTGGAGGCAGATTGACTTTACAGAAAACTTTCTGATGGACAAATGTGACTTCTTTTCAGTAGTCCTAGATCTATTAACTTAACAAAAACCTGTTGTGACTATGAGAACTATGGCAAGTACTCATCTGAGCTGCTTCATGTCTCAGAGGTTTTCAGAAGTTTTTCTCATGGTGTTTTTTACATTTCTTTTGTTGCCACCAGAAACACGTCTAAAATAGCTCTTACCACCTACCTACAGACACTGGCTTACAAAGAGAGAAGCATTACCATGCTTCAAAATCCACKCCTTTAGGTGAGGGCAGAATGCTTAGGGTTCCATAGAAAGGGTGGGCCAACAGGGAATTGAATTCCCTGCTTTTGTGCATTGTGTCTCAGATACAGCCACGATTGAGTGGTACAGCAGATTGAATAAGAGATTATTTTGACAATGACTTCCAGGTTCACACTTCCACTTATTGAATAACCTTTAATCAACAAACCAGCATGCTGAGATGGTGCAGTATTGTTTCAGCATCATTCATCATCTGCTTATGTTCTTTTAACAGTAAAAAATGTGTTCTCTCTTCAATGTTAAGCAGAAACCTCTTTACAGCTCTTCATTTTAAAAGTGCCTCTAGACCTTGCTGAACAGAGCTACCTTATTGTAAAATTAACTCTAAACATTTACTACCTCTGTAAATCAATATATACAGCTCTACAAGCTACAACCTGACAAAGGACAGAAATATTTTCATCCCTCACRATGGGAAAGAACCATCTAAATAAAATCCTGTGCAATGTGCTCTAGGATGACCCTGATTAAGTGGGGAGGTTGGGCCAGATGACTCACAATAGTGTCTTCTAACCTTACCCAATCTGTGATTCTGTGATTTTATAAAAAAAATGTAACAGTGGAGAAGTTATTAGTCCAGTTATTGTGGAGCTAGCCATTGACAAAGCAAGGGCTTTCAACCAACGACTGCAGTGCCTACAAAAATATTGTYAGGAAAACAAGGGAAAAGAAACAGCAAAGTAATGGAAGGTTGTTGTTTATCTTCTCTGATGATRTAAAAGGAATGTGTTAAAGTGGGCAAAGCAAGATATTTCAGTGTGCATCCACTCAATTAGTCTTGGGACCACTTCTTTTAAGGACCTTTGCTGAAATCTCTAAAGAAACAAGGATGAAAATAATCAAAGCTTAGAYCTTCACAGTCCATTTCACTGAAGAATGTTAATGGCTGATGAACAATTTACCAATTCATTTGTTTATAGTCTCTCTCTTCCATCTAATGGTCAGCCAAACTACTCCTCAAAAATTCCATTAAGTTTTGTAATTACTATTTATTGACCACCTTGGATCCTTTATTTCTAATGTCTTCTGTCTCTTGAAAACTGATCTTCAAAATGTCTCTTTTTGGATTATGTGTTGCTCCAATACATCATCAGGGAGTGGAATTAGTGCAATACATCATAAAAGTTGCTTTTCTATTACTCACTAATGCAACTACCTGGCAGCACCACAGAGAGAACACCACAGTTTTATATCTAAMGTTTGGCTTCAGCATTCAAGTATTTAAAGTTTTTTTTTTTAAGATTTAATCAATAGCCATGGTGAAAGCAATAGATGTCTGGTGGAATGAGTTATTTTCAGCACAGAAAAAAACATGGACCTTTTGGAGTGGGTCCAGAGGAGGCCCATGAAGATACTTGGAGGGATGAAACATCTCTTACAAGGAAAGACTGAGAGAGCTGGAGTTGTTCAGCCTGGATGAAATGTCTCCAGAGAAACTTAACTGCTGCCTTTCCGTATCTAAAGGGGTCTTACAAGAAAGATCAAGACAAATGTTGTTCTTCACAAATAATAAAATGCTTTGCTTCTAATCTGCACTGAATTTTTATGATACAAGTAAAAGCTGAAAAGGAGCCAGTATACAAGATTTTAGACAAAGAAAGGCAGTAATCAGGGGAGGTTGACCCACATTGGTGGTGTCAGAGGAGAGGAGGCTGCATGGTACTTCTGAAGGAGAGCAGAACACACAAGTGAGTTAAAAATCCATTATCTTGCCAGCCAGCATGGAATTCATAGCCATAACCTTCCTAAGCTTTGCAGTGCTTCTTCATGCCAAGTCACATGGAATTTGTGTAAACTAGGATTTAAGGGATTTTAAAAAATATTTATTTATTTACTTTTGTATAAATACAGTAATCCTTTCCACTTACGTTTTAGAATAAAGGTTAAATTAAAATGTTCCCCACTTTCATTAAACCAGGGGGGAAATAATATGTGGTATCCATCCAGATATTGCACCATAGACATACTTGGCACTACAAAAGTTTTAAATACTACTCAGCATTCTGGCTGAGATACCTATTTTCCCCAAGAGGCACTTGTAAAACAAGATGTTTGTAACTTAATGAGATTGACCCATAGCATTTTTTAATAAATAAATAAATTAATAAAATGAAGAACTTAGGGCTTGAGAATTCCCAAGAACAATAGATCCACCCATGCAAAGATTGTGTCCAACCTGCATCAGCTCCCTGTGCTCTGAGTTAGTCTTTTATATGTGAATATTGTCTGCTAGCATTTTACTGTTATATATTGTTCTGTAGTTTGCAATTACAGGTATAAAGAAACAAAGCTTTAAGTAGACCCACATTTAAATTGCCAGTTTCACTTAAATCTGCTATTTATTATTCTCCTCCTCAACCAGCTGCAGATAACCATAAAGATGAGAATTAACAACCTAAATACAAATGTAAATGGTATCAATAGAATGCATAAGTTCCAGGGAGACTGTGAATTAATTCTCTTCATGGGGRAAATACCTAAATAACTTATGCCAAGTTATTAAGTCTTCCTGTCCCTTGTGGTGTAGTTTACATAACTCACGGAGTTCATTAAAGGGTTTGCATAAATATAGATTATCCATGGAAAGTAATTAATCCTGTTACCTGTTTAGTAACTTACATGTTCCACCTTATTAAATATTCCATGTAAATATAAATATTAATATTCCAGGAAAAATGCTTATGGGAAAGCTAAATTTTCTGATTTTGTTTTTATATTTTACTGGAGTCTTTAGATACTTTTTTTTCCCCTTCTTCTTCTTCATTTTCTTTTTTTTTTTTTTTTAATATGAAACTGTATGCTTAGTGTCAGGACATAATTATGGTGGCAAAATCAGGCATTAATAATAGCTCATTACCTAGCAAGGCTAGCCATACTCCATTGAACTCTGTGAGAGATTTACCATTGATTTCAGTGAAAGCAAGGTCAAGCCCACTGAGTTTCAAAATAATTGCTGTAAAGTATCCATTAGATAATAAAGGAGATTATTAATAATTGGACACCAAGAGGCTTTCATTTATCATTAGATTAATATTTTAAATTGTCTTGAATGCGAGCAATACTGAAGAAACAAAGCAYTGCAGCTTGTCTGCATAAAAGTGTGTTGTTACATAGTTAACCCATCTGAACCTACAGTGAATTTGTTGAGTTAATTTTTTTTATTAAATAAAAAATGGGCAAGAAGACATTTCATTTAATTGCTTTTTATTCTACTGTAAATCATTAATTCTAAATATAATTGAATTCTTGGTTTTGTTTTTTGGTTTGTTTTTTTTTTTTCAAATAATGTGTATTGCAATATCAAACATCTGTAAAACCTCATAGTATTGAAAATTTTTGTTACAGAAATTTTTATGGTAGCCTCATATCGATGTTTGGGTGAAATTGCRTTTCATTCTCCCTTCACATACATGAAAAACACATCTTTGGGTTGTGTCCTCAAAAACTACAGCAAATAACTGAGTGTATTTTTGTCTTTGCCCTTATTTAAATGCATGCTATTTTGAATGCAAATACATTGAAAATGTGTTCTCCTCATTACAGATCATCTGAGAATTAATCAAGCCAAAGCCATGTGGACAATATTGTTATTTATTTTATTCAAGTAGTATTTATTTTATTCTTCTTAGCCATAATTCAGTTTGTGGCTATTTAGGTACATGATCACCAAGGATTTGTTCCCATCAGTGTCCTTCAATTGCTTTATGAAATGGGCGTAAGGATTGCATGGATGAGAGGAGAAGTGTTCTGGGTGGGAAGAAACATCAAAGGCAAGAAAGAATTTCATATCTTTTGATGTCACCCAGCTTCAGGTAAGAGAGCATTACAGCTTGCAGGAGTGCTAATTAAAACTTTCATTTACTTAACATGCCTTTCAAATGGGTTACAAAACTTGCCATAGATGTAAATGTAATGATCTCAGAACGCGAGAACCAAAAGATGGAGCTGTACATACTAATTCTGAGGGCATCACAACTTACACTAGTGAAATGCCTTTTCTTTTCCTGGCACATTTAAGGGAGAATTGATTAACTCCAGTGTGGTATTGACATTGTTTTCCTTACAGTTGTTTCTAACAATTGTACTTTCTTGGTAATTTACAATTACAATTCTAACACGATTTCTAACACAGGACAAAGCTGACACATCACCTTGTTGGAGAATGACTAGAAGCTTTGTCTTGCTAGTCTTTCCCCAAGTCACAGCACTCTCAAACACACCTCAAACTTTCTGGAAYGCCCCCAAGGAGATTTTGTCACAGGGAGTGATGCTATATTCCACAGTGTATAAAAATCAGTAAATTATCTTTTCTTTGTTTCGGTAACATTGGTTATTCCATTACTAGTAACCCATAYGGCCTAGAGCAGATTAGCAGGCAAAGGCCGTGAAGTGCCTATGAAAGATTGTTTTTGCTCTGAGGAAGGTTTTCCAAAATGTGTGAAGTGCAAAAACAACATACACAAAAGTAATTCCTCTTCAAAAACTATTTGATGGCAGCTTTCCRTTTCAGCTATTGTGAGCCAGTTAGATAGAAAAAAATAAACATCTTTGTGACAACATGGCATATTTCTCTATGATGAAGGCTTGGACCATCCAGAGTAATGTGAAAACACTGATTGTCTTTGCACTCAAAGAGAAGTATAGAACTTTTCTTGACAATTTGGGGGAGATTTGCTGCTTTGAGCATGATGTTCATCAATGTGGTTTTTCAGGTCGGAAGTTTTTTGTTGGACAGCTTTGGAGCAATTCCATTGCTCGTTTGGTTTTTATTGTGATAGTCCATACAAATACAGCAGTCAACAAAGGGGTAATTTTGACATGTGGGTATAATGACCCTAATATCCACCATTAGYGCCTACTGTATTTCCCTGGTTATTGTATCATGATCTATGGCTAAATACCTTATCCTTCATTTTCATTTCTTGCTTTCATAGGATYATAGAATGGTTTGGGTTGGAAAGGACATTAAAGATCTTTTCGTTCCAACCYATCTGCCATGRGCAGGSACACCTTWCACTAGACCMGRYTGCTCAGAGCCCSATCCAACCTGGCCTTGAACACTTCCAGGGATRGGGCACCCAACTTCTCTGGGCAACCTGTTCCAGCACCTCACCACCGTTACRGAGAGAATATCTTCCCAATAGCTAATCTAAATCTYCACTCTTTATGTTTGATGACTTTCMCCCTTCTCCTATCACTGCATGCCCTTATAAAAAGTCCCTTCCTCTCCAGCTTTTTTGTAAGCCCCCTTCAGGTACTAAAACYTCTAATAATTACTGGGGTTTTTTGCATTTTTTTTTCTGAATAAAAGGAGACACAATGGTCATGAACACAAAGGAGCTGAAAGGGTCTGAAGCATTGACAGTGCTTCCAGCTGCCAACTTGCAAGGTACATCCACTCCTGTTTAAGGATTTCTCTTTGACCTGGAGGATTAAGAAGGGAATCAGCTGAGTCGTTGTGTTCTCACTTTTTCTCCCAGAGCTCATTATAAGCCCTCTTGATTTGCTCCATATGATCCTGGACACTGTCGTTGGTGGCCATGTTGAGCAACATGAGATAAAGGGCTGGATTTGCCATGTAGCAGCCTCTGAAACATGGCAAATCTTGTCCTTCAGGAAGCACCAAACCTCCAGTGACAAGAGACCTGCTTAGGCTGATGCTGTCTCCCTGCATCCATCCTCACCAACCACTTCTGGTGCTTTTGGTTCAGGCCCTGTAGGCTTCTGGAGTTTGTCTTGATGGAGTTTGATCCTCTCCACTGCCTGTTAGGGTACTCTGCTAATACTACAGGTTCAAATTTGAAAACACAGAAGAAACACTGCTCCTCTATCAGAAGTCAGAAATCTCCATATTTTCCCAGTTTGRGAGGGTCTAACCAGCACTCATTTAAGCCTCCACGTGTCCCTCCTTCATTTCATTATGTGGCTCAGGGTGTCTGCAAGGTTTCTGCMCAGAACCTGCCTCTTATTCACGAGGGATCTATTTGAGGCTTATCACTTGGAAATTTCTGAAATATCAAGTTATTCTGAACCATACYGTGCTGCCTCAAGAAAATTGCTTTACATATATTAAGTGTATCAGACTAAGCAAAAGCACTTTACTTCAAAATCTGTTTATATCCAAATGCCATCTGCTGCTGGGTGGGTTTTTTCATGAAATAAATGTTGATGTGCAACAAAGGTCATACATACTGCTCTATTGATATTTCAGCATGACACCCAATTTTGAAAAGGAATCTCATGCAGAAACGATTTGTTTTGCTACAGAGATGGTGTAAAGTTTAAATTCTCTGTCATAAAATAAAAGGCARCTTCTGTACCTTGGGCACACTGGAATCAGCACATTCATTAATTTCAGGACAGATGCATACTGGTATTACAGCATGGGAAGTTATTGATATAGGGAACCTACGGAGAGCACAAGAAGAAAAAGGAAGTATTTAAATTGCATGGTGGTAGGGATCAATATTCCTTTTACAGCTAATTTCTATGATATTTTTGTAATACTTCTAGACACCCAAATAGTAGGTAAGAATTCCTATGATTCATGATTGCATCAGAATATCTCTTTGCAATGGAGGTTATGTTACCTGGTAGCATAAGATAATATCAATCTGAGAATGTCCTAATGTAGAATGTGAACGTTAGAACTGCAATGTAAACAACTTGGAAAAATTCTCAGGGAAATACCCCTGCTCCACATATTTCTCTCTGACATGATGTGCTTCCATCTTCTTGTGGGCAGAACTGACTGTTTGAAAGGAAGAGGGCATGAAAGGAGAAATCTGGAGCAGAGAGCCCTGGACAGGGTTAATGGCATGGCCCTGGAAGGAGGGAAGCATGGCCATGAATCCCTCCAGTTCAGACAGAAACTCTGCCACTGAGCTGTCCCACGGCACAGTGACAAAGGCAACAGGAAGGCTGTGTCACAGGATGKCATGGCTGCCATGGTGACTGCAGCAAGGCTTGCTCTGGGAGATGGACACAAGGCAGCCTGCTGGTGCTCCACTTCCAGGAAAAGAGGCACTTACTCGTTTGGATCCACAAGGGTAAAGTGTATAAACAAAGTGTATGGGCTGTGTGAAGTGTAAAGGCTGGTTTCAAGTTGTTCAAAATTTAGGACAATTGGTGTACRTGCAGGTGCTAAAATGTCACATACTGAGAAAGTTACAAAGCCYGGGAAACTCCTTAATTAGGAACAGCTGAAGGTTTTTGAAGACTCATTTTTTTTCGTCTTTTAAGCCATTGGCTTTAATCTCTTCACAGAAACCCTAGTGGAACAGTTACAAATAGACTGGGAAACATCTGTCAGCTAACAGTGGCACAGCTTAGATCCTTTAAGAGACAATTTTCAGATGCTTGGAGCTCAGTTTTTTCATTTTAATGAAGTGAAGTATGTGCAGTGAGAGGCTATTAAGATGAGGAAAATCTGTGTGATTTAGAGTAGCTAAGGACAAYTTCATAACAGTTGTGCCAAATAGTKCTCATTTCATGTTGCATCTTTTAAAGTATGTAATCCCACCAGAAGTACTTAAACATCCTACTCCTGCCTTTGAGAGCATTGAGTCATGGTGACAAATGCTCAGGGGTGCAGACTGCACTGTGTTCTTACTCACATGTATATATTTTAATAAACTACTCAGCCTGAGGTATTAATGTGATCACTAYAAGCCAGGAACATCCAAATTAATTCTTTTAAAGTAGTACCTGATGATTTCTCAAGTTAGAGCATGCRTGGTTTTCATTCTCACCTTCTTTTAATATTTAAACTGATACTTTCATCRGCAGCTTATTCTGAGAGCATGCTAATTGTACTAATTGACTGAAAAATAACAGAAATGCCTGTAGCCAGAGAAACATATRTATGTTTCCATGGTAGGGATGCTGCATCTTCGAATTTTTAAAACTGGACTCTGCTCAGAGAAAGTGCCCGTGAAATTAGTAACACTGATGCTACGTGTTAAAGGAAAGAAGTGCATTTTGTCCTATCCCAGAGAAGTATTTTTGTTGCTTCTTGCTTTGTAGCTTTCCTTTGTCCTGAAAAAAAGAGTACCTGCAGGACTGAGAAACACAATGGTRTTGTAAAAAGGAGAAGGTTTTGTCATTCTACTCAGCCCAGTGTCCAAGGCAAAGATGTCAGCAACAAAAAAGAAAACACTGCAAAACTAAGAGGGGCTCCCAATCTTTTAGGTAAACTGACAATGGATGTACTTTTAACAAAAAGAAATATTATTCTGAGTACTAAACTCTTATGAACCCTTTAGGATAATAGCCTGCAGATTTCATATAGAAAATTTTAAGCACTTCACCTTCACTTGAAAAAAAGAAATCTGATTTTACCTTGGAAATCCAACTTAATCTTGGAGGCAGTAATACCCTAGTGTCTCATCTTAAGCTTTTAATATTCATTGTTTGTGTTCTCTGGGTTCTCAAATACAGAGAGGAACAACTAGAGTTGCAAACACTATAAAAGAGTACTTCAGCTGTCATTTTGCACCATCTGTGAATCTCAGTTCTGCACATCTCATAGAATTGCTTAATCCTTCAGTAATTCGCTGGTTTTTTTTCAAGAAAAACATTTGCCTTTGCAAGCAAAGCAGAACTTATGTAGTAATTTCATCTTCCCATAAACATACCTGCTTTACAACTGTCCCTGCCTCCAGGGTAATATTCTGCTAGGATGTAGAGGTGTCCTTGACATTTTCAATGGAATCTGTCTAAGATACCATCCAGATCCACKCCTTGGCACTGCACAAAAGCCAACTGAACAGCTCTTCTGTGGGGCAGCAGTTATTTTACAGACCTATTGCAGGAAATCCTAAAAGAACATAGAAATATTTGTATTGTTATTATTAATATCTTCTCAATTCCTTCWCAGAACTGCCGATCTCTTTTCATGTCTCTGCATTTGTATTGGGTTTGCATGATGAGGATTTGGTAAAAGGGTTTATGGGGTCAGTGCTGCGAGAAGCTGCCAGAAGCTTCTCCTATGTCCAAGAGACTGACCCACTGCTGCCAAGGCTGAGCCCGCCAGCAATGGTGGTAGCATCACTGGGATAACAGRTTTAATAGATTTAAGAAGAGGAAAAAGTTACTTTGCAGAAGGCAAATTGCAGCCAGAGAAGAGTGGGAGGAGCAGTTCTGCAGGCACCAAGGTTAGTGAAGGGAGGGAGGAGCTGCTCCAGGTGCCAGAGCAGAGATTCCCCTGCAGCCCCTGGTGCTGACCATGGTGAGGCAGATGTGCCCCTGCAGYTCATGGASGRCCATGGGGGAGCAGAGATCTGCCTGCMKCCCCTGCAGGAGYCCACTCCAAACCAGGTGGATGCCCAAAGAAGGGTGGGATGACATGGGAAGCCYGTGCTGGAACAGGCTCCTGGCAGGATCTGCGGCCCCATGCAGAGAGGAGCCCACACCCAAGCGTGTTTTTTGGTAGGATTTGTGGCCCCACAGGGACCCACACTGGAACAGCTGGTCCTTGAAGGACAGAACATCRTGGAAGGGATCCACAATGGAGCAGCTTGTGAAGAACTGCATCTTGTGGGAAGGACTCACATTGAACAAAATAGTGGAGAATGATCTGYYATGGGAGGAGCCCCATGCKGGAGCAGAGGAAGAGTGTGAGGAGTTCYCCTCCTGAGGAGGAAGGAGAAGCAGCAACACATGAAGTGACTGCAGCCCCATTCCCCATTCACCTGTGTCTGTCAGATGGAAGTGGGARAGAAACTGAGASTGAAGTTGAGCCYGGGAAGAAGGGAGTGGTTAGTGATGGATGTTTTTAAGATTTGGGTTTATTTCTCATTTCTCTATCTGATTTAATTGGTAATAAACATAACTAATTTCCCCAAGTCAATTCTGTTTTTGTAACTAATGATGTAACTGAGTAACTGATGCTGAGTGATCTCTCCCTGTCCTTATCTCGACCCATGAGCCTTTCATTACATTTTCTCCCCCCTGTCCAGCTGAGGAGGAAAGGGAGAGAGTGGCTTTAGTGGGCACCTGATGGCCAGCCAGGGTCAACCCACCAATCAATAAAACAAAGTAATTCTCTACTTAGCTAATGGG
>NW_026623236.1:4434879-4539454 GCF_030028575.1 Malurus melanocephalus
CTATATTGGAAAATTGTTCTTCCTGCTTGAGTTCCCCACACCCTACAAGTGTCTAATTTTTCCTCTTGTAGAAAAGTAAAACTACTCTCCAAATCCTCACACAAATGGAGAGCAATTTAAACAGTTACTAATACTAGTTATCCCATAACTGGAAGAAATACTAACCTCAGGGAAAATGAGTCTCTAAATCATTTAAATGCTGGAAGGAGTTCTCTGCTTTTGTGCTTGCAGAAGTAGACAAAACAAGAACGAAGAATCACATTTCAAACACAATCCTAGGCTTGTCTTTTTTTCCTGTTTCATCTTTTGCACATTTTCAGGGCTTCATGGAGATAAAGAAAACTCAATTCATTGTTAAAGTGATACAGAACTTACTTGAGAAATTTATCTTCCTTCAAGAAAAAAACTTTTCAATTTAAATATTCATTTCTTTTCAGCATCTTCGTCTGAAGGGATTTCTTGCATAGGTTGTACAGAGATTAAAACTGAAAATCTGCATTTAGATAGAAATACCAGGAAAGGTCTTCTTTACAAACTAAGTAGTATTGCTTTTTTCTTCCTTACAGTAAGACATGAACTAATTTTTCTCTTCCATTCCTTAAATAATGATAGTAAAGCAGGACGTCATGCTCCCCTAAACACTGAGGGTGAAGATGTTGTAATAACTCTAATTTTGTATGATGAATGAAATTTCCTGCATCAAGTGCTCAAAAAGATGTATCTTTCTGTTTGCCATAAATATCTTCTGGTTTTCATTCAAGTATGATGACCRCATTAGAGGTCAACAGAAACAAATGGGAGAGGTAGAGAATAACATTTCTGTTATATTCTTGCACAAGGTCTTGCTGCAGTCCACGTACTGGGAAAGAAAGGTTAGAAGTGACTGATGAATTTTTAATAGGTTTTCCTAGATTTCAGTGGCTGTCATTTGTTTTCAGTCAATAATTCACATRGTTGCAGAAGGCAACCCAATTGATTTGTAGTGTAGCAGTACCTGGGCATAAGGATTGTAAAATGCTCCATAACCTTTTACACATGCTGGGACAAATTCTGCCCCAGCTCACATCCAGGTAATATCACTGCTTTCACAAGGGCTGGATGAGACCCAGGGGAATGACACTGGAAGCAATGCATGTCCAATCTGTATGAGAAGATCCCCAATGTCTCACTCACTCATGGAAYACCAGGTGCAAGGAGAGAGGGGAAGAACACCAGTTGAGAACAAAGGGAATTTTTATGCTCAAAATGTTCCCATGCACTCTGTTAGAAAAATACTGATACACATGAAAGGAATAGGACTTTCCCATTATGATAAACTGAGAATTTACCACAGCCTTTTGTTTTTGTCCACAAATAAAAGCCTTTGCTTAGTGAACAAATTAATGAAAATCACCGCTGTAGCACCAAGCATATCAGTAAGTTACAGCAAAATGCCTTTAATGTGGCTAGGGTGGTTCAACCCAAACCTACCAGACAATAAAATAACAGGCAGATTTAATGAGGTGAATTCACAGCCAGGAGGTTTCCAAGAACCAAGCATGACTCAATTGTTATTATGATTTCCAGAGAAAACAAGTCATTCATGTAATTGTACTTTCAGTTAATAATGGCATGTGCAAAACAGTTTCCTCAGAGTTGTGTTTGCAAGCGTTATGCTTGTGATAAGGACACATTCGAAGCAGATGGTTCCCAAAAGGCCTTTGTTATAGAAAATTAAACCTGGGAGTCACAATTTAGTTTATTTTATGAAGAATATACAGAAGCTTGATGTTTAACATGTTTGAATGTAAATTAACCTAATTAAACTAGTGATCTAAAGACAGAAGATAAAGTAGCRTGATTGGTCAGACTCTGGAGCGATGTACCGTGATAGGTAATGATGTCCTTGAGGAATCCAGGGCTCTGGATGCATCATTAACAACCTGCASGTGTTGAAAGACCCATTGTAGTGCTGCTCTTTGAGTGGAAAAAAAAAAATTCATCTTCTTCTGAAGAAATACAGCCTTGCAGAGGCAATGTGAGTGCTCTGACCAAAATGTCTAAAAACATGTTGACATGAACACGTGATTGTAGAAAACCTTACAAAAATCACTGAGTACACAAGTTTTATAAGGATCTTTGGTTTTCTAATGAACCTTATTGCTAGTTTAGAAGTAAGGGAGGTCAATCATTGCATTCCTGTCTCTGTCCCCATTTGGGAAACAAACTTGGAAGTAGCCAAAATTCAATTTATCTACYATATAGCACCAGGAATGAATGGAATTCCTGCATGCATTTACTTTAGTAACTGAATATTTTCTTTGAAATTATTGAGTCAAGACATTCACCATTCACTCAGTAAGTATGGTCACTTGAAAGTAAAAACCGTAGTAATGAAATTCAACAAATTTAAAATGATTGCAAGGACTGGGATTGCAGATAATTGTTACACTCTATTGTTTATTTATCCTCATCAAACTATTGATTGCAGCAATGTGGTAAAAACTCTGTGCCTGAGCTGAGAGGAGCAGACGAACAATGAAACAGGAGCATAGCAAGGCTTCATCACAGATTGATTGTGTTTATAGGTTGTAATTAATCTATTGAATCTGATGGTTTGTAAGGTAAAACAAGTATTTYCTCARTTTAAAGGCATGTAAATGTTTACCTGACTGTAATAAAATTTAAGACATTTAGAACCTGGATGGCTGATTACATAGTAGATAACATGCACAATATTTACAGTTTTCTAGTAATCGATTTCTTTTCAGGCCTCCTTATTTATAGGCAAGATAGAGTAGTATGATAGGAGGTCAGGAAAAATATTGGCAATCAATGTATTGATGGATTTCTTGTGCTTGTGGCCTATTGCAGCACTTGTCAGTATTCTCATATCAGGCTGCACTGCACCACTGGATATGAGCCATTCTTCCTAGTCTGAATCTCATCTTCCCAATAAATGTGTGTTTCAACACTCCCTAAAGTAAAGCTCTTGCAGACAGATGTCAGAGGAGAAGGCTCTATCAACAAGCTCTGGAGTTTGGAGAAACCAGATTTAACTGGAGGTGTAAGTTACAGGGTACAGAAACATCAAGCAGAAAAATGACATCTATTTTTTCATAATGAAAGCTTCTCTAAGTGGTATTTATATACTTCTAGTTAAGTGAAGGATCTGAGAAAATCAAATGCAAGARTCATGCCTCTCATTATTCCATCTCCATTTATTTTATGTTACCTGCTTCCTCTCCAGTGCATGCTTCAAGCTGCAGTATTGGGCTCTAAATCCTTCTAAATCCTTTAAGGGACTAAAGGATATGGGACTTATAAAAGTAATGTCACTCTGCTGAACTTTCCCTTCCTAAAATGTTCTCCTTCCCTCCAAAAGCATGCAGTTCACAGCAGTGAGCCACTACATTAAAACTACTTGACAACCTGGCCAAGCCAAGCTGTAATAGATGGTTTCCTGCAGGGTGTCTCCCCAAGCATTAAAGGAAAGGAATAACCAATACATTAAAAAAAAAWTWAAAAATCCCCAAACCAGTAATGGCTTTTAGCTCTTAGTGATACACTTGTTATTCTTTCTGAGCTACTAGTAAAAGTTCTATCCTATTTATTTGGATCCTGGACCTACCTAGATATTCACACACACACGCATAAACACAATCTTCCATRCAAAAGAAATCAGCCCTAGCTTAACCTGAAGGAGGTGGCCCAGGGCTGAGTCCTGCTGGATTTTGAATCTCTCCATTGGTCCACAGCCTCTCTGGGGAACTTGATCCAATGTTCAACCACCCTTATAGTAAAAATATGTTTTGGTGTGTTCAGACAGAACCTCCTGTATTTCAGTTTGTGCTCATTGTCTCTTATTTCTCTGAATACCACTAAGAGCTCGGCTCTGTCTTTAGTCCCCTTATCAGGTATTTATATTCATTGATAGAAATTCCCCCTGAGCCTCCTCTTCTCCAGACTGAGCAGTCCCAACTCTTTCAGTCTCTCCTTATATGTCAGATGCTCAAAGCCCTTCTGTGTTATCTCTTTGCTGGACTGAGTTATATATCCATATGTCCCTTGTGCTGGGGAGTCTAGAACTGGACCCTGCATTCCAGGTGCTCCTCTCTAGTGCCAAATAAAGGGGAAGGATCACCTCTTTTAACTTGCTAGAAATGATCCCCCTGTTATCTATTATAATGCTCAGCACTATTATACACTATTTAAGCATAAAACACAATTAAAGAACCTGTAAATGGTTCCATTTCTTCTGTCTGAGCAGGTTATTTTCTGCAACAGGAGACAGTTGTTTTAATTGTCTCCTATTAAAACAGACAAAGAAGTTTTTGCTGTCAGCTAAAGAATAAAGAATTTTTAATTCTCCAAAATTACGTAATTTGTGATATTATAWCACAGGCTATAGAGTTCTGCTTTTACTTAACCTATTAATAATTTGCCTTTTGATTTACTTAGAGCCACAATTGCTCACTAGGGATTGAAGACATCTGAACTGGAAAATGAGCCTTTCAGTCACTCAGTSTTGGCTCTAGATGAGAAATTAGTCTGAAGCTTGCTCTCTGAGAACATCTTTCTCATTCCCCAGAGCTTTTTTTATAAGAACCAAGAGCATTAGTGCACAGTGTGAAACTGCCTAGATGGGTTTCAGCAAGAAATCAAACCACTCTGTTCCCAGAGCATTCTSTTCAGTACAAGGGTGCAGCTTTTTAAGTCGTGTTTTTGCAGGAAACATAACTGGAGGGGAGGTCAGCAGAGTCCCAACCCCCTCTGTTAGCACTGATCTCCCATTCTCATATCCCAGCACAGAAAACCAGTCCAGTGCAGGGTCAATTCCTGGCTCCTCTGACCCATGTACAAGATGTGAGGAGTCAGCTGTGCAGGAACAGACCAGTCAGTATCCTGCTGTATTTGAAGGGTCCTGCCCATGACACATCTGAGTCCAGGTGGGAGGGGATATCCCTAACACGATTGTGTAAAAGCACACAGCCCCTATTCAGGCAGCAATTACACCTAATCCACAGCAAATGAGTAGGGACCCACTTTTTTCCTGGGCCGTGTGCTCCATGGGGCTTGACAGAAGCAAGGAGAGTCGCTGTACACCCATAATTTTGTTGCAAGGTGGAGTTATAGCCACTGTGAAGAATTCTGGAAAACAGCACCTAGCTTGTTATGAAGGCTAAAATGTACCAAACACAATCTGACTGCATCTTACAGAGCAGGTACCTCTGAGCTACCCAGGTGCAATTTGTTCAGTCAGTTTTGTGCAGGTGAATCCAGGCAATAACTTTTCTAAAGCAGACATAACTGTGTGGATGGAAAAACATTTTTACAAAGACTCTTTCAGTGCAAGGGACCACGATGCTGTACTCAGGGGCTGACCTGAGCACTCAGCCGTGTTGATGATATCCTTGTGGAACCTTGTGTTACACAGGCTGCCAGAAAAGGGGCTCACAACCAGGGCAGAGGAGGACAAGACATCAGGACCCCCAGTATGCCTGGAAGGGGAATATTTTCAGCTGTCTGGCTTGGAGCCTGAGGTCTGAAAAGTGCATCAAGCCCCTGCTCATAGCACCTCGGAGAGCCGAGCAGACTGCTTCCTACACATTTTGCTTGTCTACTTTATTAAAGCTCCTGATTTAATGAGATCTGTTTAGATTYCAAGCCCTTAATAATCCAGGGCTGTTAAAAGCCATCCTTTTAAATTTCCCCCACAAAGAGTTTATTCGCTGACAGCTTTGAGCCAACTGATAGGTGAGCATTGCTCTCAGGGTGGCTGTCTGTCTTGGAACCTGACACATAAATGAGCCCGTCCCTGTGCCTGTGTGGATATCAGATTGCTCCTGACAGAACATGCTATTCTGAAGTTCTTCAGTAAATACCAGAAGCACCAGCTGTTCCCTGCACTCACGGCACCCTTCTCTTAAGGATTAACTTATTGTTAAATGAGAGTTGTAAATAACCATTTCAGAGCTCCAGGGACATTTTATTTGTTCTGCCACACACACCAGCATGGCAATATTCGCGCATGAGACAGATGTTTACCCAYGGTAGTTTACATAGACAGAGCTCCTGACTTCTGCAGTTTGAGAATAAAATGCACTCATGGGAGAAGAGCAAATTTTGTTATTCCTCTCCSCTCACCTCCCTAAGCCTTTCAGAAAGATAGTTTCTAATTATTAAATGCTCGTTGAAGCCTTCGTTTTGAAGCAATTAAGGCTATTCCTAAGCCAAGTGAAAAGGATTGCTGAAAGGCACAGACACAAAGACAGTAAATTCTTGTGTGAAAGCAATTAAGAAAATAAATACACATTGCTAAGACAAGCAAGCACATTCTRGTGTGATAAGGAAGAACTTCATGTGATCTCCAGAAGTTGAAATATATCAAAAGTGTTCAAAATATTTGTTTTGAAAAAAGTTTGCAAATGGAAGTATGGTGGTTTTGTCCCAAATTCTAAGAAAACATCTTGACCTTTAACTAAATACATGAGGAGGACACAGACATGACTTCCAGGAAAATATATAACATATGAATTATGGCACACACATGCTGTAAGGTTTCTTTTGTCCCATTCAAAACTAAAAAAAAAAAAATTAAAAGGACGAAAAAGAAAAAGGACATAGAAGGAAAAGGAAAAAAAAAAAAAACCCACCATTTTCTTACCTGTTAGATTTCAAATAATGAAAGGCATTTAGAGTTCTGGTATGGCATTCTGAAGAAGTATCATTTATCTAAACATCCAGTAAGGATTACTGGCAAACTTCCCCCAAAATTCCTGTTTCTAGTACAGGATATTTGTTAACCTGAACACCTGAATTAATTATCCTTTCTGAACTTGAAGAGTAGAAATGAGAAGCTGTCGGTGGGGAGGACAGAGGGTTGGGGGAAGAAAGGGTGTCTTTAAGGGCTTATTTTACTTCTCATCATCCTCCTCTGGCTCTGTCAGTAATAAATTCASTTTGTAACTTTAAGCTGAGCCTGTTTTGCCCTGGGAGTGTTTCCTCCCAGTCCTTATCTCAACTATGACCACTTTGTGGTGTTTTTTTCYCTCCTCTGTCCAGCTGTGGCAGGGGAACAGAGAGGGAGTGGCTGTCGTGGGTGCGTGGCCTTTGCCCAGTGTCCAAACTATGGCAGAAGTTAACAGGGTTACTACTTGAGAAAGTCTCTTCTTTCACCACTTCAGACTGCACAATTGGATTCTAAGAACAGAACATGTCATTCAGTGACAGCCCCTGCATAAATCTTGTCATGCCCTGCTATRTAATGAAATCCCTTGAATTTTCAGATGTGCTAAAGTGTATTTTGTGAGCATAGTCTTGGACTGACAGTGTTTTGAACACAGAGTCACTTATCCCAATTGTGGCCATTTTGAATTCATGACACATTTCTGAGTCTTTCCATTTAAAAAYTGGAATAAGGAAAGCAATCTTCCTRTGTGAAATACTWTGGYGGTTGAAATGGAAATGGATTGGCAACTAGCAACACATAATGGTAATATTAGTAGCATAAAATTTAATAAWAATTGGAACTAAGGAACATCTACTGTAGTATTTCTCAGCAGTAAACTTTTGCCTAACATACAAAAGCAGAGTTATTGAATTCAGATCAGTCCATGAATTCCATCTTAATAAAACTGCACGTATTTTTTAAAAATGAAAATGTGCCAGTTTTCAGTGACTACACCAAACTGTGTGGTAAGTAGGTAGTTAGAACCATCCAGTAAAATCTGAAMGCTATTGAAGGCAGGTGGAATTTTGACATTGACATAAACACAGAAAGTCTTTCTCTATTATTCAGAAAGATCCTTTTTGTTGCTTGTACAATTTATAAGCATCATTGAAGGAGTAAAATTGGGTYATTCTGATATTTAAGTGTCATATAGAACAGATACATAATGAAATTTTTAAATGGGAAAAAAACCATAGCATACCAACTTATTAAACCTTTCATCATTATGAAAAATCTGAAAACTTTGTGTTCRTGCTTCTTTAAATCAATTTAAAGGAATAAATTATTCATTTAAATCAATTTAAGATCCCCTATTCCATAGTATCTGGCTCTTYGGAGTGGAAAATCTTCCCAAAATGTGTTAAAAAGGCAGGGAATTATTCATCAGACAGAGCATGAAATCCTAGTTACTGTACAGGGAAAACCTAAAAATCCAATTTTCCATTGCCCGATGCTTCCAATTTTCTGTGGAGTTTTTTTCAGGCTTTAGTGCTGTTTTACAGATGGGTTTGGGAAAAAAAAATAAAAGAATTTGGATTCTTATTTTTCATAAAGTAACACAATATATGGAAACCCAAATAAAATAATCATTCCAATTACTACTTCTWCAAAAGGAATGCTCTTGTGACTAAATTATTGTACAGTGGGATAGCAATCTAATAAGCTGCATTTAGTTTTATAAGCTTAAAACTACTTTTTGTCATAGATTTTTAATTTTTAGCAGGGAAAAACAATGAGAGGGAACTATAAGAATGTGAGAGTGACATTTGTCTGTCACCCATTTATGGCAGCTTTTAAATYTGGAGGGCTAGCAACTTGACATGTCTTCAATCACTGTGTAATATAGTTTTAAAAAATGGGAGAAACACAACTCTAAACTTTCTGCAAAATGATGCCAGGCCCAAAAGGTAAAAACTGTCGCTGTAAATATCAGATATCTGTGTTCTACTATTTCATCTCCCTCTGCCATAGTTTGGCCCAGTTCTGCCAGGAAGTGTTTTCATTTTCCCTTCAAACTTTTACACTGTCAAAAGAATTGTTGGTATCATCATCTAATGCTTTTGTTTAACAATGGGAATAACATTCTACAGTTGTAGGATAACTGAATATATACAAATACATTAAATGTAACTATCAGAAGCTTGAAGTAAACTGCCATCATTGCCTGGCAAATACACTCTCAACAGAGCAGATTTTTTTCTCATTCAGTGTTTCCTGAATGATACTAGATCTTAAATTTCGTTGACAACTCTTCTCATTTTTTATTTGCTCTAGTTTTATTTTCCAGCTCCTTGTTTKCTAAAGAATGGCTGCCAGTTTTAGGATGTTGTCAACTCATGTTCCTTGAGCTTGCTGTTATAAACCTTGTGGAGATACTTGTGCCAGGCACACTGCTGCATCACCATTGAACATTTCAGACTGCAAAGGGGCTCTGGACCTTGTCTGACACCTACACACACCCCTCTTCCCAGTGCCTGTGATGGTTTTTGGGGCCCAAGAGACACAGGGGAGATGAAATTCCCACATGGTCAGTAAAACMTGGTGGAAGAGCCTCAGCCCTGCTCTCACCACACAAACCTTGAAGTATCCTTTAAGTTGGTTTTCTCCAATTCTATTATTTTTCTCTTTGAATTCTTGTTAACTAGTTTTACCTTCACCCTGCAGTGGCTTAGCATGATCTTCTTTCCCCTGGGAAAAAAAAAAAAAAAAAGAGTCTTTTTTTGCTACTGCAAAGTAACAATTTTTAGGAGGCTGCACAAACAGAAATTATCTTTCTGGAAAGCTTAGGGAGAAAACTAGGCTCCCATGACCAAAAGCCTGGTATTTTTACAGGATTGCAATGCCATTTATTTTTCTGCCTTGAAAAAGCCAAACTAATATTGAAATGRTGATTTTAGAGAAAAAGTCTCTGAAAGACAGTCTCTAAAAGACAAGTCTGTAAGTTTTACCATTCCTCTGGTAGTGATTTGTTTCATGAGCATAAAGMAGCTTTGCTTTAATGCTGGAAGAATATAGAAGAAACTATRGGGCCRTAGCTCAAAGGTCAAATAAGGAACSACTAGAGATGTGCCATTAGAGTGCCTCCTATTCAGCAGCCCTCCAGTTACCTGGGTCTTTTTCTAGCTAAGTGGAGAAGACACACCACKGGCAAGGCAGTCCACACCTAAAATCCACACCCAAAGGTGTCAGACAGAAATGCAGCCTCTTAGCTAGCACATGAAATCTGACTAAAAGAAAATCTCTTCATTCCTTTCTCCTGCACCTAACCTTTTAGTACCTTAGGCTTGACATCAGCCCTCACCCACTTCCCACTCTCCCTCAAGCAGCACCTGAGTGTGGGATAGCTCTTTTTACAGCTCCTTAGTATGTTCTGAAGGTGAACGTCTATTTGGATGTTCATGCCATGCAGTAATTTTTTGGCTGCTTTCAGCTTACCCTTTAAACATGTCTGTTCCCAATTTGTTTAGAAGGTCCTCCTTGAGACAAGCTTTACTTCTTTCCCAAGGCTAATGTTTTCTAAAACATTCTCATCTTTCTTTCCACTGTGTACTGCCTTTTCAGTTCTCCACAGCAGACTCTACTAGGAAGGTTTGTGCCCAAAGTCTTCCCCTAACATCTTTTGCAGCAGTGGARAACTTGCTCTTACAGACTCAGCATTTCCCTGCAACCATTGTTGCCATCAGAAAAGATTTTAACTACTTACACAAAAAACTACCTGATGCATGCTACCCCCTAGAGAGTGTTGGGGTKTTTTTACCTTTCTGCATGTTCATATCATGTAGACAAGAACTTCCAGTAACCTGGAGATGGGCCATTCAAAGCAGACAAGCAACAGCAATTCTGCAGGAGATAGTTCTGAAAGCAGGACAGATAAAGGGATTAACTTTAYATAAAAATTGCTCCGTCAGTAAATGAGCCGATGAGACTCTTTGTAAATATACAGATAGGTTTTAGATTGCATAGTGCAGCAGCTCCATTTCATCTTTGGGAAACTATCATACAAATTCTGTAGCACTATCACTAATGAACAATCCTTGGTAAAATAAAACAAGCTGGGAAACAATTTAGTATTGATAGCATGAGATAATGCAGTATCCAAACACACTTTTACAGATTGCAAATTCCTCTGATCTGCCTGTAGAATCAAAAAGCTGAATGGACTTCAAATACCCAAGTAAACATTTTAGCTAATCATTTAACAGATTTCTTAGAATTTTAATGAAAAATGTAATTTACTACAATTACAGTTTAATTACTTCACCCTCAGTATACTCTCTTACATGATAACTATCGCATCTAATTATTTCCTTTCCATTTGAGTTTAATAAAAAAGGAATTGGGCCAAAGTAATTACTAGAGTAAATCTAGCTATAGTGGAGAAACACAGCTGAGTTTTTATCATGCATCTACTGGGGCACCACTAGCTTAAATTGGGGAAATTCATACTTTGGAAGAAACTCAGAAATTTTAGTTGAAATAAGGCCCACTCAAATGCCACTATATTGTCTCTTAAAACCTTCAATGAGAGGGTCTAAATCACCATATAAATCAATGAAAATGTGTATTGGGATTGGAAAGCAGCACAGGGCACCATTCATGACCTCAAAATGAAGCTGACTAAGCTGTTTCAGCACTGTAACAAAAATTTAAATCACAGCTTGCGGAAAACAATTTGGTACCCTCAAATTTCTCAGTCATACAGCCTTTTGATAGTATTGTTGGTCAGGAAATTACTTTCAGACCTGCTTTTATGCTTGGATCTCCWACTCAAATGTTCTGATATTTTCATTACAACAAATAAAATTTAATAATAAGGTTTAAACTACTGGGATTTGCATTTGCTTTTGGTGGTGTATTTTCTAAAGGCACTGACACTTCCTCTGGCCCCTGGCTTAGAAAGCACAGGATGGTTCAATCTCTGGTGTAGCAGGACCAGATATCCTGCCAGTTGTGCACCATCAGAAATCCATTCTCCAACAGCCACCTGAACWCCACCTTTCTGCAGACAAGGCAGCAACAAAGATGCAAATTATTGACGGAATTGCTAGAAATGAAATATTTTCAAATACACCCTAKGAAGAGGGCAGAAATAATATTAAGCTCAAAATGTCAGCATGAGCTGTTTCTGAAAGTCTTGTTCTGTTTTAATAGAAAATATCAAACAGAAAGACTCATCATTTTCTAATCTCCTTTTTCTGCCCTGTGGAAATGCTAGCATTTCCTATCCAAGAGAAAAACTAGTTTTCACGCCGCTGCAGTCATCAGTAAGCTTGGAAAATGATTTTATTTTCAGCATAAAGGTCTAAATATTTATGATATCCCTAACTTGAAGGGCCAAAGGACTTTGGAATTGGGTTGGGGTTTTTTTATCCTTTTCTTCAGAAGATTAATTTCACATTCTTGAACTYGTTTGGTGCTTCTAAAGATTGAGACATATTAGTTGTCTTTGCTTACGAGCACATTCCCATTTTTTCTCTTGCTTATGTTGCCTTCCTAGTTTGACCCATTGCACTGGGTTTGCATGGCAAGGTTTTGGTAGCAAGGGTGACTTTTGGTAGCATGTGATGACCTGACTGMAGCCCTCATTCCCCATTCCCCTGCACTGCTGAGGGAGGAGGTTGGGAAATTCAGGAATAAAGCCAAGCCCTGAAAGGAGGATGGGGTGAAGAGAAGGTGTTTTTTAAGGTTTTGTTTTACTTCTCATGATCCTACTCTGATTTGATAAATAAAAAAATAAAATTAATTTCTCCAAGTTGAGCCTGTTTTCTCCATGATGGTAGCTGCTGGGTGATCTCTTCCTGTCCTTCTCTCTAGCCAAGAGACATCCATTACATTTTTCACTGAYAAGGGGAGTGATAAAGTGGTTTTGGTGGGCACCTGTATCCAGAAAAGGTCAAGACACCACACCCATCCCATGCAGCTTCATGCCTTCCTTGCAAATTTTTCCCCAMTGTTGAGTGGAATTTGCAAAAACTTACAAAGATCAGGCTCACAGCTATTTCAGAAATAATGCCTTTTCCTCTCCATTGTGCAGTAGAATATCTTTGCATTCTTCAGTGGTCTTTACAACATTATTTAATCAGCCCATTATCCAGAAAATAAAGTCACTTCAGTCATCTTTCTCAAATGTTCTAAGAGTGGCTCAACACCAGTAGAATGAAAAAGCTGCACAAAATCTTAAATCTTTGTATTACTACCCATTTGTCATCCTTTCATTCTTTCTTTTCTTTTGAGCTAAAATCATTGCTCTCTGTACTCTTAATCRAACAACAAACAAGTATGACATACTTGGCCTCAGTTTCAGTTGAAAAATTTTCACTTCACATTGYCTTTTCTACACAGAAATGAAATGGGTCATCTGGTCTTTAATAAAACTGCCTGCAGATCATCAMTCTGTTAAGTTTAAGATTAATCAACACTTATTTACTTCAAACAAGAATAGAAGTTGGATTTTTAAAAGCACTCAGCAGCAGTTCTCTCTTTGTCATTGAAGTCTTTTGGCTTCTGCTGATGAATTCAATGAGCTGGAAAAGCCATTTAAAAAATCCCAGTCTGTGCCTTACAGACAAGATTACTGGTTAAAGAGCACCTTCATATGATAACCTGGGTCATTTCAATATCCACAACTCTGAAGCTTACAGCAATTTCCTTTCCATACACAAGTGTTGATATCCTCTCAAAAATGTTTTCAGAATATTTCCCAAATTTCTCCATAAACTGCAGAATTCAGTGAAATATGACAGCATGAACTCTTTTGTTACCCATTAAAAAGTATTTTGAGGGTTCTGCAGTTTTGATACCTCAACAATTTCTTTTTCTGTGCTTGCTACAGAGAAAAGCAAAATCTGCAGAAAAGAGATTAAACCATTCTGATATCTAYTGCTATCAGAAATGTCTCAAAACTTTCAATCCTTCATAGAATTCTCTTTAATTTCTTCTTTTATCAGAAGACATAGGAAATAACCCCATTTTACATATTTAACACATTTTACATAATTTAATTTGTCTCCTAAAACCACATCTTTCCTTTTACCTTTAGGTGAGCACACTATTAGCCAGTCTCCAGAAACTGAAATTATTTAGATCTGTAAGGAGTTCTGAGATTAGTTTTAGAGAGCAGGACATTTATACCTGTCTATATGAGTACCATCTGAATGAACATATCCAATATTTTGTCTGACAAACTGAAAAAGTTGTTTGATAAAAAAAAAATAATCATCATAGAATCATCATGGAATGGCTTGGCTTGGAAGGGACCATAAAGATCATCTGGTTCCACTCCAATTCCCACCCCTCTACCCCTTGTCATGGGCAGGAATTTCACCCACCAGATCAGGTTGCTCAGGGCCCCATCCAACCTGCCCTTGAACAATTCTAGGGATGGGACATCCACAGCTTCTCTGGGCAACCTGTTCCAATGCCTCACCATGCTCACAGTAAATTCCTTCCTAGCATCTAATATAAATCTCTCCTCTTTCAGTTTAATGCCATTCCAYCTTGCCCTATCACTGTCTGCCCATGTAAAAATCACTCTTCCCAGTAAAAGTGATCTGAAATCTTTGTCTTGGTCCAAAACCACAGAATCTTAMATTTTAGAACAAAAAACCCATTAAAATTTGTCTGAAAATATTGTGTGTAGATATGGTATCACACAATTTCCAGGACATCTCTAATCAYTTATGTTGTTGGCTTTCCATCATTCTTCTCCCCTCAAAGTAAGAAGACATTAGAAGTTGCACACAATGAGTTTTTGTAAGATAACAACATTCTGTCCTAATTTTAGAACCCATCTCCTCTCTTTCACAGCCATAATTATCATAGATGTGATTCTCTCCKAGGTGGAGATGGGCTGGACTTCATCACTGCCATCCCCAAGGTTTTCTTCCAGGCAACAGAAGCATTCAGGTGCATCTCAGTTTCACTAGCAAGGCTGCCAGAGAATATTGTTCAGATATTGCACTGAATTCCCTGGTGTTACCAGGGAGAAAAGGCAATCTGGTCCATTGCCACTGGGTCCTTCATTAACCTCCATCAATTTTAACATTTACACCTGCCATTACTTTCCTGCTGCTAGAGTCTTGGCAATGCTGGCCCTTGCAGGGCATTCCTGCCAGCTGGGTTTTCCTGACAGCATTCATTAGCAGGTAATTTGCCAGGTACTCTGAAAGACCTTGTTGTGCTCTGAGGTTTGAAGATCTCCAGCATACACCTGTTTTCGCTAATTGAATTCTAGCAATCCATGCTATAGTTACTTTCATTAAAGGATGCTTGGAGCCTTTTAAAGGAACAATTAAAGCACATCCTTTTCCCCTTGCAGATTAAAAAATCTGCCAGCTTTTTATCCAGCTATGCCCAGTTGAAGATACTGGAGTCACACTGGCCTTGTTTGCTGTGAGGCTTTCAGTAGGTTTTCTTTATACTTTGTTTTACTTTTCTTTACTTTRTTTTTCTGCTGCTGTTCATTGCGCAAGATTGAGCTTCAGATTTATAGAATTCCAGTTTCTCAGTCTGAGTGCTGAATGTCCTTTATGCGCAGTGCAAACTGTATCCTAAGTGACATTTTAGAGCATTTTTAATTGAGAACCACCACACTTTTGGAATCAAAAGAAATTTTAGCTGTGCCTTTGGTTGATGTCCATTCATTATACAAATTAGGCTAGACTTAGAATATTATTTTCATGCTATTCAATGCTTTTGTTACATTGGTAGAAATCCATGTGTCAAATTTTTTGCAGTCATTCCTTAGATCACACCCCAGCACTGCATGGATCCTCTGTGATTCATTGAATACAGATTGTGGAATCTTTTCTCTAACATAGCTCAACCAAAGGTCAGGCAAATCTATTCTTGCAAATCCAAATGCATTGCCGGACATGAGAATACCAAACCCCTTCTGATTTTTGAAGATATTTAAGTGAATCTGTATCACAGCCCCTCCTATCTAAGAAAATATTTCAATTTATCTTTATAAAGTTACTAATGACTGATGTAGTTGTAGTTCTCCAGAAAAGGAGATTTCAGCCTCAGCAGACACCTGATGCATTGTCATTTCTGATACAATTTTTGTTTTTTCTCCTTTTATTCATCATTGCAAAGCTAAAGAAGTGGCTTTRCATCTGCAAGTTAGTTTAATGCATTAATTATTAAAAGATGGCTTTTAAAATCTGCTTTCCTGTTTCTTTATTCTCCATGTTCATATTTTATGTGTGTGTGTGTGAACAATACAGGCAGTGCAAAAAAAGAGTTATAATAGGATAGTTAGAATTAGTAAAACATCTGTGCTGCTCTCTTGTACTGAGATGGTCTGGTCAGAGTTTTYTTCTAAATAGGCAAAGTTCAGGCTTGTCAACCAAACTTGAGAGGAAACACTCAGGATTATACAGAAAAGATCCCAAAACTGATATAGAAAGCTGTACTTAGAAATTTCTCTGTCTCATTATGAAGGAAAATAATTTTTTTAATGTTGAAGATTTGACAGCAGGAAACAATGAAGACATAATGTCAGAACAATTAATACCTTAGCAACTTATTGTCCCATATGAGGTTTTAAATGGCATTCCTTTAAGCACTTGGGACAGCTGTGTTCAGCTGCATGGAGTAATGAGACCACCCTTTTACTGCCTGGTGCCTGCTCCAGTAGGAKACTCCAAGGTGCAAATGGCTTGGGAAGGGAAAATGAAAAGGTTCCTTGCACTCCACTCTCCCCTACACCCTTACATGTCAAAGTGTGCCTACATTTATGTGTAGTGTTTTCCTTCATCTCAAGGCCAGGTTGGGTGGGGCTTTGAGCAGCCTGGTCCAGTGGAAGGTGTCCCACGGCAGGGGGTTAGAACTGGATGATATTCAATGTCCTTTCCAACTCAAACCAGTCCATAATTCTATGATCCCTCCTACTGAGTGGTTTGGGTGAGTGGRTTGAGCCTCTCACTCCCAACAAGTCCTGGCCACTGCTCCCAATGGGGCTGGTGAGTAATAGTTTAATAAAGTTATAGTTCTTTGCAGTGCCATGTGTTTTAATGGTTTCACATTTTCCAGCTGTCATTTCCACTCTCCCAAAGTCACTCCCAGGCTTGGAACAGGAATAAATTACAATCCTCCTGTTAGGAGGGTAACAGTGCTTGCCAGATTCATTCAAATTCTACTGCTTCCACCCAAAAAGCAGCTTCCAACAGCCTCTAAAGAGAAAAATGAGGAAGCTCTGTTAGTAGAAACTCCATCACCTACTCACCTACTGCTACAAACAAACATCAAGGTGGATTATGATGCCAGAATTGAGAATTGTACCATTCTATCAGAGCTGAATAAAATCAGTTTGGTGCTAGGGATGTAAAAACCTCCGGAGAAACAGAGAAAAGGAGTCAGAAAACTTAAAGAAAAAAATAAAGGAAGATAACTTTAGCTGCAATGGAATAAAAATTGAAAATAAGTAAAAATGAAACCCTTTCTTTGACAAGGAAGCTTGAGCTAAGGAGCTCATTGCTCTGACATGCCATCTTCACTGTTCCCTGCTGTCAAAAATTCGAAATTTTAAAAAAAAATATTTCCCTTCGTAAGGAGACAGAGAAATTACATTGTAGGTTTGTTTCCAATTATAACTCAAAAWAATAGGCATGTCAGGCAAGGACCTGCTTTAAGGTCTATATTACTCCCTTGCTTTCCTATTTCACTWCTTATGATCTCTGCAGAGCATGCATGAAGGGATGTAGGAGCACAAACCTTAGTCAGTCCATTTTGAATCCTAGGGAAACAATAATATATTCTGTACTTGAAGAGGTGAGTGAAATATCAATTTCTGTTAAAAAGAGCAACAGAAATTCAGGGACAGCTGCTTCTGAGAAGTTCTGGTAATACTGTGAAGTAAAGATTATTCACTCACCACACAAAAAATTGAACTGTGCTGAGTGACTTGTGAAAGATTCAGGATGGTAATATAATCCTTTACAAATTTGTCCCTGGAAAAATCTTTTCTTTATTTTTTTTTTCACTTTATAAAGACATTCAGAAAACTTTGTCTCCCCTTTTTAGCTTCTAATGCTGAGGCAATTGCTCTATTTTCCCTGTTCATATGTTTTCAGTCCTTTTTCCTCCTTCTTTTGTGTTATGTTCATAGTTGCACTGGGTTTCCACAGCCAGATTTTGAGAGCAGGGGGCTACAAGAGTGGCTTCTGTGAAAAACTGTGAGAAGTTTTCTCCATGTCCAAAAAAGCCAATGCCAGATGGCTCCAGGACGGACCTGCCACTGGCCAAGGCTGAGGCCATCAGAGATTGAAGTAATAGCTCTRTGATAACCTATTTAAGAAGTAAAAAAAAGGTATTGTGCAGATGTAACTGTGGCCAAAGAGGAGCAGGGGGAGAACATGTGAGAGGAACAGACCTGCAGACACCAAGGTCAGTGTAGGAGGAGGGGCAGGAGGGGCTCCAGGCACCAGAGCTGAGATTCCTCTGCAGGCCGTGGGGCAGCAGCTGTCCCCCTGCAGCCCATGGAGGACCACAAGGATGCAGAGATCCATCCATAGAGGAGACTCAGGCCAGAGCAGGTGGATGCCTGAAAGAGGCTCTGATCYTGTGGATGGACTGTGCTGGAGCAGAGTACTGGCAGAGACCCCCAGACCCGTGGAGAAAGGAGCCCATCCTGGAGCAGGTACCCTGGAAGGACTTGTGACCCTGTGGGGGACCCAGGCTGGAGCAGCCTGTTCTGGAGGGGCTGCACCTCATGGAACAGTGACCCACGCTGGAAGAGTTTGCAGAGAACTGTCTCACACAGGAGAGACCCCATGGTGCAGCAGGGGAAGGACTCCTCTCCTTGARCAGCTGCARGAACAATCTGTGGTGAACTGACCAAAGCCCCCATTCCCTGTGTCCCTGCTCTGCTTGGGGGAGGAGGTAGAGCTTGGAAGGAGGGAGGGGTGCCGGGAAGTTGTTTTTGAGATTTTTTTTACTTCTCCTTATCCTGCTCTGATTTTGCTAGTAATAAATTCAATTAATATCCCCAATTCTAGTCTGTTTTCCCTATGTTGGTATTTGATTAGTAATTTCTCCCAGTCCTTATCTGATTTCATGAACTTTTTGCTATATTTTCTTTGCCATCCACTTGTGAAGGGCTGTGATAGAGCAGCTTTGGTAGATGCCTGGCATCCAGCCAGGGTCAAACCACCATAATGATGTGACCCTTCTGTGAGGTTTCGCACTCACCAGATAGAACGAAAAATTAGCCAACTTCAGACCTTGAATGGCCTTTCTGGGTTAAGAAAGCAGGGATTTCCCTCTCTGGTTGGGGCAAGACAGGAAGGAAGCACCATCAGACTTCACTGCTCATAGGCCAGTGGAGAGGCAGGTCTTCCTGCTTCTTAAACTGTATTTTCCTGTCATGGAAGACATCAAATGGGTGTGTATACACTATACCAACATTTTTCCAGATATTATGAAAGTTCATCAGGATTTCTTTTTCCTCTGAATACCAGACAAGTAGACTGTGCTCCAGGTGTTACTTTTTTCTCTTTACATTTAGACTTCACTCTATGTTTGCATTTTCACCGCCACCTCAGGATTTCACAGTTATATGTGACTAAGCCTTTTCCTATGAACTACTAAATCACCTGATCTCCATGGCAACTTGCCTTATGGGACTGTCAATTAACTGACCTTTGGTTTATAGAGAACTGGCGTGTATAATATTTCTTTCTTAGAAAAATCAGTATCTCCCAAGCCAGMCCTCTGCCAGAAAAGGTTGCAAGCTCTTCCACTTAATCTACCACGCAGCCTCTCCAATATATTCATCTAGAGACAAATTAAGGCACAAAAACTAAGCCACAGTACTGGCAAACTTTTCTTGCCCAAAAATGGAGGGAAAATCCCATACTTTATTTTGTAATGCAGCTCTTTGTGTTCTCAGCAGGAATCGATCCAGACCTAGTTACCAGTTCCCTACACCCTGTAGGCGTATTTTACAAATAAAATGCTATGATCAGTCTATAAAGTAGACTTCAACAGAGAAAACAATGAGCTTCAGACCTTCATGAAATGGTGTGTAGCTAAACACCACTTTTTCTTCTTCAGTTCTTAACATGTGGTGGATGTCTGGGGCAGAGAGCAGAAGAAACTGGATGAAAAGATGCCAGACTGTTTGCTTCCATTCTAGCCACTCCTAAAGGACAGCTTTATTTGCCAAATGAAACAGTGAGTTTGAATGCAAGCCTGTTTTTGTGTTTTGCTTCAAATGAATTTTTTTAGTCACATGCCAAGCCAGAGCATAAAAGTTTTTATTTTTTTTGTAAAAAAACCTCCATATATGAAAACATTAACATGGAAACATTCCTAATAATCATCTTTGCTGGAGCTATCTTGATGCCATTTATTCTCAAAATGTTTTTCACAAGGTCTCAGATTTGTCTTTTCTTGATTGGGAAGTAAATCTTAGACCCACATTTTAATCAGACCTGGAAATGCTGTGGGAGTTCCAAATAGTGTGATAATACCTGTTCAGATCCTGAAAATAGTCTGAAAAGCTCATGTCTGTGAACTCCAAACATTGTAAAATCCATTATCCCAGGGCACTTCAACACTGATTAAAAGTCCTTTTAATTGTGTCAGCTGAACTTGGCTATTCAGCAAAGTTCACTGGAATTTTCTTGGGAAAATTGCTATCATTGCCTGCATTTTCAATGGTAGCATATAGATGCAAAACAATCATCTTTAATTAAAGCTGTTTGCTTCTTCTGATCTAAAATACCACAGTCCATGAACTGTCATTTCATCATCCCACACTGTAGTTATAAAATTGTTTGCTTTTTATAGCAATTCCTGCAAGAGTTTTAAGATGTACCCTTTAAGTTTTTTTTTATGGTTGCGACTTATGGGACCTTATTTTTAAAAATATTTATTTAAATATATCCTGAATTTTTCTGTCCTTCTATTTCTGGTCAATATCTGCTTTCTTTCCACCTTCACACATGGTATGGTATTATAATATTTCATTCAGCCTTTCTACCAGGAGTCATATTTACAGTATCTTACATATACTTCATTTTCACTGCAGAATAWGGTATACTGCTCAGTAATTTATTGAGAAACCTGATTGTCATCTTTTTTGTTTTTTTCTGAGAGGACTCTATTTTTCCTTGGACTCAGGGTGGTTGCATGGCTTACCTTGGCAGCTGTTCAATATGAATAACTGAACACACAAACATATGCATATATTATTTTAAATAATACTATTTCCTTTAGCCATTTTATACTATCRCTGCATTCTCTGATGCAAATAAATAAATATATAAATAAAAAAATAGAATATGCTATATGTGTTGACTTCACCAGAAAACAGCATTTTATAATTCAATCACAATGCTGTAGTAAAGCTGCAACTTCATCCACATAATCCCACAAAATCTTCTCTCATTCCTACAGTTTTATAGGAAAAATGCTAAGATGGCACATTAAGGAGCCCATTTTGATTCTGACCTTCCACACTAACTGAGATGAATAAGCACCATAACAGCTAAGTTGCCACAGCCCTTTGTGAAGAAGAATGTGAAACGTTTTGAGTGCAAGTTGGATGAGAACACAAAGGAGAAGAGCAGTGAGGACATGACTGTTCTAAAAAAATTCACAGAACCACAGAATCACAGAATCTGCTGAGTTGGAAGGGACCCKCAAGGATCACCCAGTCCAGCTCCTGGCYCTGCACAAGACATCCCCRAGAGTCACTTTATGTGCCCTAGATCACTGTTCCACTTTTTGAACTTTGTCWGGCTGGTGCTGTGACCCCGTCCCTGGGGAGCCTGTTCCAGTGCCCAAACACACTGTGGGTATAAAACCTTTGCCTGATCTCCAGCTTAAACCTCTCCTGACACAACTTTAGGCCATTCCCCTGGTTCTGTCACTCGTTACCACACAAGAGATCAGTGCCTGCCCCTTCTCTTGCCCTCACAAGGAATATATAGACTGCAACATGGTCATCTCTTTCTGTTCATCCTATGAACAAATATTTGTCATAAAATTGGGATAGATCCCAGAACTCTGATTCAGAAGCTGGGCTGAAAGGGACAAATCAAAGGAAGGAATGCTGCAATTGGAAGCTCTGAGCACAGCAACACAATAAAGCCTGARTTGTCTCTTGGTAACCTGCGCAATTAATGGAAATTAGTTTCCTTTTGTATCAAAGGTGTGCAAACTCAATTACTTGTTTAAAAATACAGTAAATAAATAAAGGCCCTTCGTTTCCTGAAAACCCTCACTTTTACTTTGAAAAATTATTTTTACAGTCCATTTCAATWAAAAAAATCTGTTTTTCTACAAAGGTGATTATATTCAAATTTAAACTAAGATGGCATGATGCCATACCCAAATGTCACTTATCCAGGAGTGAGCTCACAGGCCTTCTTGAATGAATGTTGCAACAAAGCTGCTAGATCTAAGCTTATCACTTTTGGGGCAATTTTAGGCTCTGTGGCTGTAGCTTTTATGCTTCATAGGCTGTTACACTGACAYTGTGGCTCAATGTGTGCTTTTATATGTGGATACATTAAATGCCAATATTTTATAAATTCGCATACAAAAAGTATGGGCTTGTCTGTCCAGACAGACTTCCTACAGGAAGMAGAGTGATACTGAGACCCATGTCACACTCACAAAGTAAGCGTGATCAGTTTCTCACTACCAATTAGCCTTCTGGTACAAAACTTTCTTTATCCCAGAGCCCCAGACACAGACTATATAAATGCTAAAACCTGAATGGATTCTCTCAACTTTTTGTTATAACTTATAACCTTTGCACTAACATTTAGTAGTACATTTAGAGTACAAAATCCAAAGAACTGATCTACAAAGTGCACTTAAATTAATACTGAATTTTAAATGATCTTTAACCACCAGCTAGTCAGAAAACCAGTGTTGCTACTGCTATACTTCAGCAGCTTAAAAAAGCTGGAGTTTAAGGTCAGAAATAACGATAGAGCAAAGCTTACTTTCTGGATTCAAATGTTAAACATTRAATATGGTGTGGATCTCGTGCTGCACAGTTCCCAAGACTGTGAAAAGAATCCATCCTCGACTGTAGGCATTGTCCTTTTTCCTAAGAGCCACTACAGGACACTCAGCCGCTGCAAGTACTTTTAAGCACAGTGTGGGTCTTTGAAAATACTTCCAAAGAGCAGGAAACATCCTGCTCTCCTTTGAGTGTAGGAGGCCAATATGGACCTACACATACAATAAAATTTTTAAGGGTGGGTGGAAGCAAGCATCTGATTTATTAAGTTCTTTAGTTAAGGACTCTTCAGGACAAAAKGAATGAAAAAGCAACAAGGAAATTGATAGATAAAAAGGAAAATGGCCATAATGACCACTGATTGGTGATCATTAAGGGAACTGTATGCTCAGGCACAGCTTTGGGGAGGGTCACTTGAGCTGTGTAACTAATAAGGAGGGAAAACATTACAATCGTCAACACTGGGGGATATTTCAGGAGACTTCTGTGAATCTTCTGACCCTTTTGGAAGGGTCTTGTGGCATTATGTAAAACATTGAGGAATGGAAAGGAAAATGGCCAGAGGAAGGGTCATGTGCACCATGGACCAACAAGCACAAGAGGAAGGAGAAAAGAGAGGGAGAGAGATAGCCACATATAAGTAGCTGTATACCCAAAGCGGGGTAAGCCTGCAAACGGGTAAGGGCAGGAGGRACTCTGCATATTTCACTCATGAAAYTCAACCCTGACTYMGKAACTGGTMAGAAGAAGATGGGAACATGAGCAAGGAGGGTTTGTCAGCACCTAATTTCTGTAGAGGCATAGCATTATACATGGGTTAATGTGATATGCCCTACGCAGAGTGGGGGATGACCTCGTTGACACCATGTGAAAACTGACAGCAAAGCCCCCACACTCTTCCTGGTCCATGGAAAGAAAAGACACTAATTTCCATTCCTGCATATTTGGCACCATTTGGAAGGAAATTCTCAGCAGGCAASTTGCTAAATAAATATCTCATAAAAGAAAACATCTTTGCCTATATTGTTTCAATGAAAATATTTATTCTGAAGGAATGTTCCTTTAATCTAAAACAAATAAAGCTGTTAAATCTTCCTGCACAAGTTGTCACAAAACCAGCACAAATCCTTTGTCAACAGTTTTCATTAGCATAGAAATTCAGCACAGCAAGAACCATAACTCTATCCATCTGCTCCTGGAAAAAAATATATATACATATATATTAAAAAAATCAGCTGACTTTAGTACTCCCCACAGTCTTAATTTTCAGACTGTTGCTTTGAACGCTACCATGCATGAGAATACAGCCCTCACATAAAAAAAAAAAAAAATCATGCCTTTTGTGTACATTTTTCTGTTCTTTACCTCACTGTGTCTGCAGAAAATATCAAACATAAGACTGAAACCAGGCTTCCGCAGTTAGGGCAGAAATATCACTAGCTTTATGTTGCTAAATTTGAACAATGAAGGACTACCATTGTGTTTGAAAACTATTTCCTGCTATGGGCGATGTCAGGAGGTCAACATCAACCCRAGCCATGTTGGTTATAAAGCACTTTTCATCCTCTCATGGAGATTGCAAAGGGTTTGTCAGCCTCAGATAGTCTTCAGCTCAGAATCACAGAATCCCTGAGACTGGAAGGAACCCCTGGAGACTGAGCAGTCCAACAGCAGTGTTTGGAGCAGAGAGCCAGCKGGAGCAGGGTGCTCAGGATTTGGTCCAGGCCATTTATAGTTATCTATCCGTGACCTCTCAGGGCAACYTCTGCTGTTCCTGACCATCCTTAATGTAAAAGTCTCTTTCTTAAGTTAGAATGGAATTCTGAATATCTACAGGCACTTCCATTGACTCTCAGCCTCCCACTGGATATCACTGAGAAGCCTAGCTTCATTTTAAGTCCCCCCCACTATTCATTATACATTTCACATTTGCCTGAAATTCTACATCTCTTCTCCTTGTTTAGTAGTCAGTCAAGTTCTAAAGATTGTATCTGTGTCTCATTTAACATCAGTCTTAAAGGTGATAAAATCTAGTTTGCTAGGAAGAGAAAATCTCAGCTGAATAACAGAAAATCATACATCCATTTCAAAATACTCAACTCAGGTGCCTTCATGTGTTCTTTTGTATTTGGAAATTGACATGGGAACATTGAACTTAAGCTGATGGAGATTAATCTTTTGTGTGCTCAGCAAGCCCAYGAAGAGGAATAAAAAAAWAATTAARTAAGAGCATGAATAAAATGCATGATGTAAGTCATAGGTATTGATGTATAACAGTTAGGTGCTCACTCAAGGGTTTCTGTTATTCAGAGTCAGTATAGCAAATACATTTCTTTCACTGCTCTGCACCTCAGAAATGGAATGGAAATTTAACTTCTGTGGAGTATTAGAGATATATGTCACTTAAAGGTTTTGGAAAGCAGAAGATACAGAAACACATCCTCATTTTAGAAAATTCTTGGATGTGCTGGAAGATGAAAAATATGGAGGCTCAAAAATAATTTTAAATTAGCTCTGTCGTTCTTTAATACSAAAGGCTACGTAATCCATCTGATGGATTTTGGGGCAGAGATAATATTTGGTATCAAGCATTTAGCAAAGAAATTTCTTTGCATTCTCTATTTGCCCAAATTGCTCTTCTGCAGCACTTTGACAAGTATCGTCTGTTGTGCTCTGGGGACCATCAGGGGATCCAGGAAAGATGCTGCAGCATGATGGTGGTGGGGAAGCACAAGGCAAGGGGCATCAAACAGGAAAGCAGGGCCTAACACAAAGTGGTCAATAAATAAATTTCATGCTGTCTTCTTCCCATTCTTCCCTTTTTCTTTCTTCCAGACCCTTATTTTTTTAACTCTTGCTTCTAAAGAGCAAGACAGTTCATGAATCTTTCCCCCCCATACTCTCTAAAGTACAGAAAAAAAKATTTCCTTTGCCAGCTTTTCCATACTTTAAAATCTTGACTTGACTCCTTTGTTCAACTTCTCTTTCTTTTCTTCCTCAGTATAATTTTCCAGGAACTCTTAAACCAGTGTCATCCTAGTCAGCCTTTGCTACAATTTAGTGCTCAAATATTCTAAGTGAATCATCTTTTTCATGTAATTCCATTTGTACCAGGAAATAGGACTATGTCATAATAATGTGAAAATACTTGCTTAGAAATAGTTCTGAAGTAAACCATCTCTTCTTGCCTACTTTGCGATCCAGGATGTGTGCTGCACTGTTATTTTACATTTTTACCAGTAAGGTTAGAAAACACTTCCAAAAAGTGTAGTCTCCAGAGGTTAAGATGACATGATTGGTTGATAAAACATATCAACAAGGAGTCATCTTTTAAAATTTAATTCAAGATAAAAAAAAACCCTTTCTTGCCACTTTCATATCACAGCAGACATTCTSTGTGAATACCACCATAGTCCAGTTCTGCTCCAGAGAAATAGGAAAAAGCACTGCCCTGCTCTTTCAGGGGGCTAGAACGAAGTTATAAAGATTAAAATGAACTCACCGTGCTGGCAATAATTAGGAAATTTCAACATGTTTAAACTCATAAACTCGCTGTGATCTCTTTCTCTTTCAGGCTAGAGGCAAAGATGTCTTTTTGGATCGTCATGGGGGTCTTGTCTTCCTGAAGAGGAAGAAACATGACAAAAGTTCCTTCTTAGGTAGAAAGCAAAGTTCCTCAATGGGATACTTCATTTCCTTGGGGATCTTCTTCTCCTCAGGAATACTAAACAATGTTTAGAGAGACTATTTGATCTTTCTGAACCAGGGAAAAGAAATACCTCTTGCAATCACTGAACTCAGTGAAGACATCAGAGTTGGGAAGGAGAGTTTGTTTCCTAAAGGTTGATGCCACTCACATCTGCTTGTTCATTAACACTGCAAAGCTCAGAGAAAACTTTTTCTGCTTCATCTCATCAGCYGAGCCACTAGAACTCATGCCAAGAGACATCTTGGACTCTGCAGTTTCTATAATGCAATCAGATGGCAAYTGGCAGTTAAAATACAATCAAATATATTGGTTTAGATGGAAAAATAATACAGACATTTTCAAAACTGACTGATTTCTCCCATTTCTCTGTAGAATATATGCCAGGCTAGGCCATTCCTACTTATAAACACTCATTGTCCATCAACACTCATTGGAGAGTGTGGCTGCTGTAGAGGAAAGCACTGGCCATTCTGGCTGAAGACTATTAGCTGGGTCACGAAATAAATACTTCTAAAGGCTTAAACAACTGCTGGGTGCCCAATTTTTGTGACTTACTACACAGACACTCTTTGATGCAAGCACTACAGCATGTTGGTCCACAGCCAGATATACCTTTAATAAGCAAGGTGTGGGCTCAATCTGATCATCAGCAGAGCTCTCAYTCACCGCCCTGGGAAGAGCTGGTGTCACAGCCAAAGTGACATCACAGGTGTTCTCCTTCACTTGCTCATAACTGCAGAAACTTCCTGACCAGCTCTTGCCTTCTCTCAAGCACTGTTGAAAAGTTGAGTTTAAGCAGCACAGTAGAGCTTTACGAAGGAATAGTCTGTGTGGTCGTTGACCCAAGAAACTTTCTCAGTGGGATCCAACCAAGCCATCTGTTTTTTCAAAGGTTTGGGTTTACTTCCAGCCATCTAATTTTCCAGGAACTGTGATATGTGACACCTGTGTCTCTCCTTTGCACGCATTTATTTTTGTTCAAACTCTGCTGCCTAGTAATAGCTCTGGAAGATGTTCCAGTGCTTTTTTTCTAATACTGAATGTGTCAATGAACTGGACCCTAGACTATGTGTAGCCATATTTGTCCCCATGGTGATCAGCTACCTCACACTTCCAACAGAGTAATGACTCAAATGCATTGTCCAACTTGGATTCAAATGGCTGGTTAGAAGAAATCAGGATTTGTACTTAAACATAGGTACAACATCTGGATAATCCCAGYGAGTTTTAAATTTTCAGTCCCTCTCTCCAAAGGTCCAGTCAGTCATTACACCAGAGTGTGACAGTTTTATGAGAAAGCAGTAGCTAATATTAGAGGCAAACCCCCACCACCTCTGGCTGGTTATGGCTGGGCTAGAGTTAATTTTCTTCATAGTATCTAATGTTTTGGATTTGTGCTGGAAACAATGCTGATAACATAGGGATGGTTTTTTAWTGCTGAGTTGTGTTGCTCCTCACTCCATCCCACCAGCAAGTAGGCTGGGAGGGCATAAAAATTTGAGAGGGTACACAGCAGGGACAGCTGACCCCAACTGACCAAAGGCATGCTCTGTAAAATATGGCATCATGCTCAGCATATAAATGATGGGGAAAGTTGCTCAGGTATTGCTGAGCTCCAGTTGCTTGAAGATAAGCAATTGTTTTTGATTTGCCCCACTTGTCTTTCGTGGGGTTTATTTATATTTTGTTGTTGTTGTTGCTATTATATATATATTTTTATTATTGCTATTATATATAACCATAATAACTATTGCTATTTTTTWAAATTTTAATTATTGAATTCTTCTTATCTTTACCCACTAGTTTTGTCCCTTTTACCTTTTCAATCCTCTTCCCCCATCATGCTGGAGGGAGTGAGCAAGCAGCTGTGTGCTGCTAAGTTGCCTGCTGGAGTTAAACCATGACAACCATAAAAAAATTAAAAAAAAAGGTGAGGGAAAGGAACAAAGGTGTGTCTGACTTGAGCTTATTATGTACAAAAATCACTATGATATTGCAAACATTTTTTATTTAGTCAGAGAAAAGACAGTATTTTCATCATATTGCTGATCATTGCTTTAATGTTTTTATGCTTAAACTAGGAATTTCTTTTCCAAACTGCTTTGCTGGCAAAATAAATGCCAGTAAGAAATGACAGGACAGTTTAAAGAAAGGTTTTTTCATAGGGCACATTGCTGATTGCTGTTATGTTATTCTCATAAGGTAGACACCAAATCTTAAGAGAAAAGTTTTAATTAAGCAGGAGAGTGCATTTATTTCCTGCTAGAGACRAATCTGACAGAAAGGTTTGTTATTTAATCTGGGGCCATCTTTCCAGTGCAGAGGGATCCTTTTAAGCCTATACAGCAATTGAGAGATGCTCAGGTGCAATGCTGAGAGAAAATGTCATGAAAAAGATTTTCAGGGAAGGGTCAGTCCTACTTCTGATCAGCAATTCAGACAGAGTTTTTCATACAAACATAAATATAATCATTGTGCTGCTGAAAGGAGTGATGTGCTGGTGTAGACCTGGGCATCTGATTCAGTGSTAGAGTACACAGACCTCAGCCAAGGTTCACAGGTAGATCCATTCTCTGCCACACMCTGCTCACATTTTTTACCTCTGCAGATTGCTTTTCTGAGCATGCCAATTTCAATCCAATGCAGTATTTTATTTTTCAATTAAAATCACATATTATAGCTTTGCTATGGTTGTTTTAATAYACCACAGAGAGTGGAAATTTGCTTGAATGTCTTTCATTTTGTTAATGCAGAATAGCCAGCTGCCCTTCCCTCTTTGCCTGCAGTGACAGGGAAGCTGTAGCAATAGGATGAGCAGCATTTCTCTGCATTATGTATGTGCACACAGGGGCAGTAGCAGCCCTTGAGCAGTGCTTACTGCCTAGAAAGCAGTTACTCACTTTTAAGACACTGTTATGACAGAGATACAGGCCAAAAGGCTAATTGCTCAGTGGCCAGTGCAATTTTGCACGTGATTTTTATGCAAACATCCCCAAACAAGTAATACTAKCTCATAACGAGAGTGTAACAGGAATAGTTTCAGCTGTTGCAATGAAGAATGGAATAGCTTTAGCACTGGTGCATCAACTCCTGCATTTTAACTGTGATATAATTGTGATGTTAAATAACAATCACCTTTTCAGTGATATCACAGATGTTATCATGAGGAAAAGGATAAAAAAMCATGTAACTGTATTGTGATGAGATAAAACAGATTATATCTTCTTACAAGGAAGAAATAAAAATATAGAAGGCTGTCCTGATGAATTATTCTGTTTGAAGGTTCACTGTGTTTCACAAAAATATTTGCTGTAAACTGCCAGTCTTCAAATTTTGCACATACTTTGTTTTAACTGTTTGAAATATGTAAAAGCAAATGTAGAATAAGCTCTAAGCWACAATCTGCAATAAAGTCAACTTCTTCTAACTAGGCATTTGGGGTCCTGAAGCTGGTTCCAGTATGAAGAACATTTCTCTTGATTCCTGTTAAATTTATTTGTGTTAAACTGGAAAGAAGAAAAGCAGAATGCAATTTGTTTCACAGCATAAACTTTATGCATACTGGAATTTAATGGTTTAACGACAGAACTGAGTGCAACTTCAGGAATATAAGCTGATATCCTGTCTGCTGAGCTCACTGCCAGTGACAGAAACAGCAWACTTTTTAAAACAAGTCAGTTCTGAAAAAAAAAAATAGTATAGTCCTTTTGTGATGTATTCATAAAAATCCTCCATGAGTTTTCATGGTGATATATGTGTTCACATCCACTTTTTTTGGCTGGTTATCAGAAACAACCATCATTGCATAGTACAGAAATTAAAGCAGGGCCTCATGTGATAAGTAAAACATAATGGGTAGTGGGCAACAACATTCCTCAGTAATCGTATCAGTACACAAAACAYTTAGTGTTCCTTGTTCATCACTCCTTTGAAAAAAAACCCAAATCATAATTTCTGATTTAATAAGAGAATCATTTTGAATTGAAAGTACCTTTTTCCTATTTTTAGTATCATGGAGTCCAACCATTAACACAGCGTTGCCAAATACACCACTAAACCAAGTCCCYAGGTGCAACATCTATGTGTCTTTGAAATACCTCCAGGCATTTTAACTCAATCTTTTCCTACTATCTAACCTAACCCCCTCACACACCAACACAGCTCCAGGCCATTCCCTCGGKTCTGTCCCTGGTCACCACARAGMAGAGATCAGTGCCTGCCCCTCCTCTTCCCCTCATGAGGAAGTTGTAACTGCACTGAGGTYTMMYCTCAGTCTCYTCCAGGCTGAACAGACCAAGTGCCCTCAGCTGCTCCTCACAGCTTCCCCTCAAGGCCCTTCACCATCTTTGTTGCCCTCCTTTGGTCACTCTCTAACAGTTTAATGTCTTTCTTACCTTGTGGCACCCAAAGCTGCCCCCAGCACTGGAGGTGAGGCCGCCCCAGGTCAGAGCAGAGCGGGACAATCCCCTCCCTTGCCCGGCTGGTGCTGCTGTGTCTGATGTCCCCCAGGACATGGGTGGCCCTCCTGGGTACCAGGGCACTGCTGGCTCACGTTCAAACTTGCCACTGACCAGGATCCATTCCAGGTGCAGAATCGGTTACTCGTCTTTGTTGAACTTCATCTGGTTGGTGATTGCCCAAATTTATGGAGGCCTTTCTGCAGGACCTCTCTGTCTTTGAGGGAGTCAGAAGCTCCTCCCAGTTTTGTATCATTTGCAAACTAGCTCAGTATCCCTTCCAGTCCTGCCTCCAAATCATTTATGAAGATGTTGAAGAGGACAGGGCCAAGAATAGAGCCCTGTGGGACCCCACTAGTGACAGGTCACCAGTCTCACATCCCCCAGTCTCACTGTMGCCCTTTGTGCCTGACCTGTGAGCAGYTGCTCAACCATCACATGATGTGTTTATCCAGCTGTGAGCTTTGTCCAGAAGGACCCTGTGGGAGACAGTATCAAAAGCTTTACTGAAATCCRAAAAGAACACATCAACYCAYGATCATCATCAACTCATCAACTCATGATCATCAAGCCACAATTACTTCTCTGCTATCTAAATTCTAGTGCAGCATGGAAAATAGGAAGTTTGAGCTGAAACTCAGACTTCACAAAACTCTTCTTGACATCTCTACCAGGCAAAAGTTTTTCTTTTGCAAAGGGTTCCACATTAAGAAGATAAATCTRTCATGATTGAGTAATGTTTCAGTAATAGGAGTAGAGTAAGCATTAAGTAGATTTAATGGAATTAAATTAATCAATGAAATATTTGGTTTGTTTGCAAAAGAATACCTCTCCTGGGAGAGTGATTTGTAACTGTCACTCCATAATACTAATTTCATTTTTTTCTCTCCAAATTARATGTAATAGACACATTTCTTGAGGCACAAACTAAAGTGGTTAAATCACTAGCAAATCTATCCCACCTAACTMTGTTGGAAAATATGTTGGATTGCTGGAAAATTGTCTAGACATTCTAGATTTTCTCATCATACTGTGTATAATGGAACAAAAGATGCCTGAAATTTCACTGAAGTTATCAATAAACTTGATTGCTTTAGTGTGACATATGGAATCATAAACTTTAAACAAATGTGCCAATGAACACTGAGCTTTATRAGCTAACCCCAACAACACTACCCTTTGTGCTGATCCAATAGTTACCATTTTTCTCACAAAAGAATTTGAAAAGCCTTCTATTAAAAGTTTTAAATAAGGAAAGGCTTAAATATATTAAAAAAAAAAAGGATACCTGAGAAATAGTATTAGCTCAAACTATTCAGCTTACATAATTATGTGTTTCACTGTGGTATCTCATTTATATGCGGCTGTATGCACTCCTGATGTCAAAACAGAAAAAAATAAGCTCTCAAATATTCATACAACTGCCTTCCAGTAGGGCAAATGCAATTACACATGTATTTGCAACCTCTGGCTATAAGGAATAGCAGTAGTGATTTGATTTTAAATTCCCCCCAACCATGCCTAAGAAGCATAAATACGTCCTTTTACCTCCTTGTAAAAGGTTGGCTAAAATTCATCCCAAAGAAAACCTCGGAACATTATTCTGAGAAAGATGTGGAGTTCCTGACAATGGAAAACAGAAGACAATATGTTAAAATAAAATCTCACAATGAAAGAGGAAATTGAAGTGAATTGACAGTCTAATGTCCTTGGGTAAAATGCAACATACTTCCTAACTGCAAGTGAAATTTCCATGCTGCACTCTTCCTGCTCTGAWAAATCTTAGACTCAGCTTACATCTTTGCAAATGCTCTAGAGAATATGAAGGTCCCAGGAGAATTTTGAAAGTATTATTTTTCTTTTATTAGTTTTTGAGTAATAAATGTTTATTTATTTAGTTACCCACAGGTGAAGCAAAGATTCAGTTAGGGTTTTTTGTTTCTTAGGGGTTGTTTTATGGGCAAAGAATTATTCTTGGTCTGCCATAAAGAACATGYAATATTAATGTGGGTGTGTTGCGAGGCCATCCTTTCTCTAAGGCATTAAAAGTTGCAAAAGGTTTCTTAAAGAAAGAGGATAAGGCTGAAGGTAGAGTCTTGTGGTGAAATGTCTAGGCTGATTGTTTCCCAAGGCATGGTGCTGGCATGCAAAAATATAGAGACATTGACAGTCCACTGATATGGACTAAGGGCAAGAAATGTGAGGAGCTGTCTCCAGGACAAATTAGCTGGCACTTTAATGAAAGGACACTTCTTCTCCATAGGTCAGCTGAGACACCACAGGACATTCTATGGCTGATAAAAGAGAAGAGGAGAACAATACCTCGGGTGGAGATTGCTGAGGAGCCATGCCATAYGTTTTAGCTGTAATAAAAAACCTGGGATATTTTAGGGATACACAGCTCTCTACAAATGTCTCATTAGGACAGGGCTTTTTGTCCTCTCTGTTCCAGAATGTCAAGCTGAGGAATTAATTAGCAGAAAGACTTTAAGTTAGATGACTATTTCTCCAGGAGCGACTGGGAAGRGTTAGGTCCCTAATGTCAGTGTATCACAGAGCCTTTGTTGTGCAGGCTTCAGATGGAGACTTTAAATCCTATGAAGTGTGAGGATTTATGCTAATTAAWTTGAAGAAAAGGTCAAGTTCATGTTAATAACCAAACTGAAACAGTGYCTCTGCACAAAGGTCACTGGAAAGGATTATGATTATACACAGTTTTAATGTAGGAACTATCAGGTTCATCATSACTTGGCAGCTCTTCAGTAGCGTTTCTTCAAGACCTGAATTTTACAGAGATGTAAGAGTCCGAGAAGACTTTTGAAAACTGAAAAAATTCTGTATCAGTAAAACTGAGGAACATATCTTCTGGGAAATCATATCAGAAGATTGTTTTATATAATCAGGTCACCACCACAATATTTATTCTACTACACTCATAAAACCCCTTGTCTTTAAAACATGCAATGTGCCATGTCCTCTGCAGYTATTTTCAAAGGCCAGCATATTCAGGAACCTGCAGCATTTTAATTTTTCTAAATTTTAACTAGATAGATATAAGTTTTCTTGCTTTAGAGAATTGGGGGGAAAGGAAGGGGAATGTCTATTATTGTATGAAAAAGCAATTTCCTTTGCCAGTAATCTTTTGAAACCCCATTTCTATTATTTGTGGTGCTTGTGTTTGAATAAGGTCTTTATCTTTCCCCTTATGGCTCTTAYATGGATGGAATTATTTATTTTCCTATTAAATTGCCTATTTCTACCAACAGTATCTATAATTCAAACTGATTTCCTTTGCATGGTTAGTTTTGTTAAAACCCTAGGAAAAGAAATGCTCCTTCAAGTGTAGAAAAGAAGAATAAAATATTTTGAAAAACTAACTTGTACCTTTGATGGTAGTGAARTATTTGCCAATTTTCAAAAATAAGTAAAAGGACCCTGGAGAGACCTGGCAGGAAAGGATCCCACAGGCTTTTTCTGGCTTGGGTTGAATACAATGTCAAGGGCATGCAGATCAATGGGAACTTTATGGACAGAAAGGCTCCTAGACTTCAGAGAGGYAAGCAGGACCAGGATAACCAGGTGKGCCTGTTTGCTGTCCCTCTCTCTGTGTCTGCCTTCAGAGGCACTGCACCATGGGTGGGGCTTTTTCCCGTCCTTGCCTTCCACCTCTCATCTACCCAACAGTTCACTGAGGGCATCAAAAAGGCAGATTCAATAGCAAAAAATCCAGTGGTCTGAGGTTTGTGCCAGGCACTTTTCCAGGACAGCTGCTCCTGATGAGGCACATACCCATTTTGCCTTCAATGATGCCCTAAAAACCACTTGGTCCTTTCTTTTCTGTAGGTATGAGGAASAGACTCTCATAATATCTCCCCTAGCCTTCACCTCCATGCCCTAGAAAAATAGAGGATRGGAAGACAAAGAGCTTTATTGCTTATTCTTTTTTAAGGGAATATAAAAGTCCTGAGTAGAAGAGTGAACTCTGAACAAAGAGCAGGGAGAATTAAGTTGGGAGAACTCAATTGTTTGATGCTAATTTTAATACAGCCATAAGGACATAAAGGGGAGAGTATAGGRAAAGGCAGAGGGGGAAAAATGGAAGAGAAAAGAAAGAAGGAGATAGGGACTGTATGTAAGAGATGTGAAACAGAACTGAACAAAAAATCRAACCAAAACAAAGAAAACGTTTAAAAAATAGAGGAAATTATATAAGGTAAAAGGAAATGCACACACAAAAAAATCTCACTAAAAAAAAGAATAACAACAAAAAAAATCACCACATTGAAAATATGGAATTAAGTACCTACTTTGAATATACTATGGAAAGAAAGAAAAGCAGAGCAGGATAGGAAAACCATTTTATCACCACAGCATGCACACCTTAAAAATAAGTGTTCTGCATCTGTCATGCCAAATGGGTGATGGGTTAAACAGTCCATGGGCTTTCATACATTTCACTGTTCTTTGGCTCATTTACTGTGTAATTTTACTTGGAAGATACTACATTGTTAAAAATTTATAGAGAAAAGCCAGCCTTTCCCTGACAAGTCAGATATTGCATCCAAACCTATCTGACATTTGGCTGTTCATTCCAAAATATAACTTACCAACAATTTATTGCCTTCTTCCCATTAAATTTTGATAGATATGTTTGCAAATACCCACTGATGGAGGTCAGCTGTAWTGTTAGAAACAAGGGTGAGGAATAGTGTTCCCACTAATAAAAGCAGGCATTTTGGAGAAAACTTAAAGCAAGAGCTGAAAATCAGTAGAAGAAATAGTTGAACTGCAACTAAACCCCAAATTGAGGGGATAATAGTCCCATTATTCTTCTATAAAAGTTCTTTATTTTGAAGGTAATAAGTTTTGAAGGAGTGTTTAGGCTCAGTGATAAACCTGATAATCTGCAATTGCAGTAAATCTAGGTAATGAGCATGAGGGTGAGGCCCAAGACACCACTATTCTATAATWCTCCTCCTGAGTGACAGAAAGACTGATTCACTGGCTTAAAGCTGTCAAGAAGAAAGTGATGGATCTAGGCTTATATCCAATACCTCCTTAATACCCCAAGTGGAGTGGGAAAGCTACACTTGCTGTCATTGAGGAATTTCCTGCCTTTGTGGGAGGCTGATGCCCTGAGAGGAAGAGCGGCTCCATGCAATGGCAGATGAAAAAAGAGGTAAAAGCCAGGGGAACATTATTCTCTAACTGAGAAAGTACAGTGGTATGTGAAGAAAAGTTCAGGCAGGTCTTCTTACAAYGTTTCACATGTGGAAAGGAAAGAGTAAGTAATTATTGTAAATGTGCTATATGGACCACAAGCCAGTAATTTAAGAGCTGTCTCATTGTGTATGAGCTCCTTCATCCCAAAACAGATGGGGCCCAGTGCATGCAGGGCTGTTCTCTGAATTCCATTTCCACACCAGATTTTTCACCTCTCCTAACAAAGTCTGTTCCCTGAGCTAGTCTAGTACTACATCACTCTTGACACCAGGACTAGGTCCAAGAGGGATGGCACATATGTAGGACAGAGTTTGCACACCTGGAAACTTTCTGTTGTTTATACATTTTGTGACACTAAAATTTCCTGAGCACCAGAAAGTCCTGCTGTCAGGCATGCACAGGAGCATCCCAGGATGGGGACAGCTGCAATTGCTGAGGCCCAGAGCAYAGACAGCACTTACTTTTGGTGCTTTGATTTAGCAGGTGGTTCCAGGGGATGCCTGCAGAACTGGGATCCCCACAAAATCAGAGTCCTTCAAATACGCCTTTTTTTCTATTTCCCAGCTGAGTGCTGTAACCACTAGTTACATTCTTYTTTTCACTTGCTCATGCCTGGAAGGAAAGGCTGCAGGCACCAATAATTAGGAGAGGGATCTGGGACTGCAGGAAGTGCTGTCTGATGYTCTTACCTGAGGAATCAAATTTAAGATACATAGACAGAATGTGCACTTTCTGCCAGGTAGTATGTTTATTAGGCCTGCTTGCAGCATCTAAAAATACAGCAARGCAGCGCCTGACTTGTGACTGTGCAGGTTCTATTTTCTCTTCTGGCTGCATGCCCCTTACACTGTTCAATACATTAAGCTGTTCCTCTGGGCCATTAATGACATGGGGAAATGTGAAACTATGGAGATAATGCATTAAGCCCCTAATTGCTGAGAAAGTAAGAAAGGCAAAGAATTGATGGGCATAGTAGAGGGAGGCTGAAATCTAATTAGTCCCTCTTCCAAGACAGCWACATATTTCTTTACAACCAGATCACGTTCTCGGAGTTAGGTTCAACAGTTGTGCTAATCTGCTCTCTGGAGAGGATCCCAATGGTAGCTGCTCTACAGCAGCTCACAGCCAGACATAGAACCTCACAAACAAACYGCTAATCCTCTCCTGCTTGGTGCTCAACACAGGACTCAACATCAGAAGAAATCACTGTTGACCAATTTCTCTTATAACATGACATAAAGCTGTAAAACACAGGTCTTGAAGTCCAAATATGCATTACTCCACAAAAAAAAAAAAAAAAAGTTGTCTTGCCTTACTCTCATAAACAGCAATGACTTTCTTTTTTAAAAAAAAGCAAAAATTTCTTGCTCTTTAATGATTATTTTTAAAGTTTGAAAACACATCTGTTAAGTTCATTTTGGGGAGGGGGATTCATTTTTKGTTCTGTTCTTAGCCAATGGAAATGTTAGGGTAAGAAAAGCAATATTTTCTGGGAATTTTTGTCTTACTTCAAACTTACTTCATCATCAACATTTTTATCATTCTACGTTTTAGTTTCCAGAGAAGGATAAATGCTATTAGACTTACTTAAAAAGCAATTTGGAGACTCAGCAGCTCTGCTTACCAGGACAGGGAATTTGCCTTTCAGGAGTTGGACTCACACCAATGCAATTGTGTATCAGGCAGAAGCGAAACTCTCCTGAAAGACCTCTACTGTTACTCAGCTTCTGCCCATGGGTTTCACACCTTGAGACTAGAGAGTCCTGCAAAAGAATGAGTTCAGACTGATGAAGGTTCATCAGAAAAAAAAAAGTTGATTTCTTGTGTCATTCAAAAGAGTGACTAAACTACCMGAACATTTTCAAATTTTGTCCATAYTAGACTTTAATCCTATGCTTTCTTTTTTAAAAAATAGCAAGTACATAATAGTCCCCCCAAGGTTTCCCTGGACTTCTAACAAAATTAATGTGTGTGTATTACTGTGAAAGAAAGAGGAAATTAYTGAATACACACAGGTGTGTAAATTCTCAGGAATCATCTTGAGTTGGAGATTGTGGAAGACCATTTTTCCCAAAACCTGATCGTCATCAGGGTGATTGTCTACCCATTCTACCAAATTCAGAAACATCAATAGAAGAGCCTGAATACACAGCAGTTCATGAAAGCCATTCTGTGCTTGTTCACTTCAGTGACCACACCAGAATCACTCAAGTGGCCCTGGGTGCTACTCTGCTTAGACTTTATATGACCCTAAAGACCTCAATCTCAATAAGGAGGCATTTATTGACCATATGAATTTAGACAACTTTATTGTTTGCATCAGAGTTCAAAACTGAGTTGTAATATCACATTCAAAGAAACAGTTTCATGCATAGAGGGTGCAACCAAATAACCCAGAATACTTTTATCTGTTGTTGTTGCAAATAGTTATCAATTAGCAAAGCCAGAAAAGAAGATGATATCTSGCTTAGCAAAAAAAATATTTTCATCTCAAGAAAGAGGAAAAGTATTTATTCTGCTTCAAAAGAAATCCCAGATTATCACCAAATAAAGAAGTAATGTTTGCTCCTGGAAGAAAGATTATATCTGTCCAGAACTGATCAAGGACTTCAAGGGGAACGTCAGCTAACAAGCGCAGCTAGTACAGAGTCCTCACTTATGAATGCAATTTGAAACAAGAGGCAAGTAACAAGAAAAAAGGAGCTTCTGACAGCTATCTCATCAGAGATACAACAGGTCAGCTGAATAAAGAAAAGAAAAGAAAAAAAAAGACACCTTTCTAATTTAGTCTTATTTTAAATATATTAAGGCAGGATTTTTTTCTGTTTATCGGTATCATTTTTAAACATAAAGGACTGTTGTATATTTTGAATGGTGAAAAATGGAAAAAAAAATTGAACTTGACTGGAGCAATGAGTGATTTTGAGGTAGCTGGATAATGGCAAGGCATTTTGCCACTAGGAATATTGCTGGTGATGCAAATCTATGAAGTTTGGTTCCAGTATTGCCAATCAAGTGTCCCAACTTCCCATCATCTGTCCTTTACTGTACTCAGAGTGCAGCAGAGGAGCATCCGTGAAAGCTGGCTAAACTGAATGGAGAGCTAAATGGAGAGGGAGAACTACTTTCKCTTCCCTGAAATGGCTTGAGATATRYAGGAAGCAGCACATTTGAACCCCAGGGACAAGGCAAAGTCAAAAGAATGGGCATACAATGATCCAAGCTATTGTATTCATTTTTGGCATCGCCTGAGCCCAGGCCAAGCTTCCAGATGATATCTGGGCACTGTCCAGGATGACCCTGAGGCCACAGTGGTGCCTGACATGTTTAGGGGTATCCATGTAGCTGGATCCAGAAGGTCTAAACTCCTACTGCAAGCCAGATGGATGAGCCTTTCATTCTAGAGGTGAGTTCTGTCACTTYGAGAATTTAGAAACAGCAAATTCTGAATAGGAAGAAATGAACCATGTCCTAAAATGATAAAACATACCAATCATTTTCTATTCTTCCAGGTTTAACTATTGAATTCCTGAGAACACATTCTGACCACATAAATCTAGTAGAATATTTTAAAASTACTTACACCATCACAATTTTAACAAGCAGCTCAAACACATTTTGGTGTTTTCCTCAATAAGATTATAAAATTTTTAAAAATACTTCTTAAGCTTAAATTGTTTTCACAAATTCCAGACCTGAATTATTATGGATAACCAGAAATCATCTGCCTATATTGTTTTCAAACTACAGTCCACATGGGACCCATTATCCCTGCATACTAGAAAAAGGAAAGCTTCCCTTGAACTTCCACAACATAGAGTTTTGCTTTACATAAACCAGAGYAGCTTGCCCTTTTCTGTGTACTTGTTTAAGTATGTTTTCTGCGATATCACCATACAGGTGCCAAATTGGCAGCATCAGGTGGCCTGCTGAGCAAATATGGACTTGGATCAACACAATTGTTCTTTGGATCAAACAAAACCTCACACTTAGGACTAGCACTCTCTGTTTAAGACAAATGTGTTATTTTGGRTTGATCACTGTAATTTAATTCTATGGGCAATGGAAAATGAAGTTATTATGGATTATCACAGCTCTTTCATAGCTGCTACAGCACAAATACTTTTTCCCTTTTGTTGAAATAGTGATTTCAAAGACATGCTTATTTTAAATTTTCTGGCATTGGCAATAACCATAGTTTGTATTTGATGCACATGAACGATGTTCACAATTGTTTCAAAGCAGTGGTGCAGAAGCCTCTCTATTACTTGCTGTCAAAAAAAATCTATATTTACCACATTCCTGTAACATTCTCATCATCATGTGTCATCTCTAAGTAGTCAAAATGGGCATTGGCTGCAGCCCACAGAGAGTTAAGGTAAAATCATGCTGAAGATTCYGCAACTTTCAGAAATCTTCTTGTTCTCCCTATTATAATGTCACCTCCCTTTTTAAAAACTCTGATGTCAGCTCTTAGTTCAGCAGATAAGAATTGAACTTGAAGATTCCTTCAAGAGATGTGAACTTTTGACTTTGTAAGGAACATCTCTTTGGTTAGTTTAAAAAATGCTGTGCAAGTAGCAGAGGCTCTCCATCTACTGTCTCAAAAATCTATCAGGCACTTTCTTGTGTGATTGAAACGAAACTTCCCCAGCTGCTCCTAATATTGCCTAAACAAGGACGATGCTGAAGAGAAAACAGAGCTGAAAATGGTAAGAAGCCAGGAAGGGGGAGGTCAACCGAAACAGAAGTGCCACTACACYAGCTCATTTTTTATAACGTGTAAAAAAACACTGGCTTTCCCAGGAGTTAGAAGTGGTTCTCATTTATTTTCTTCATTTGTACGTTGGAGTAGTGTAATGGGTTGATGCTGGCTRGATGCCAGCCRTCYACCAAAGCTGCTCTATCACTCCCTTTCACAGCTGGACAGCAGAGAGGAAATAAAATGAACAGTTCATGAGCTGAGAGAAGGATCAGGAGCCATCAAATACCAAACACTGTCATTGGCAAAATAGACTAGAATTGGAGATATTAATTTAATTTATTAAAAAAAAAATCAGAACAAGATAATGAGAAGTAAAATAAAACCTTCAAAAGAACAGGATAATGAGAAGTAAAATAAAAYCTTCAAAACAACTTCCTGGCAGCCCTCCCTCCTTCCAAGCTCTACCTCCTCCCTCAGTGGTGCAGGGAGACAGGGAATGGTGGTTATGGTYAGTTCATCACTCATTGTTTCTCTCACTGCCCAGGGAGAGGACTCCTTCCCCTGCTCCAGCATGGGATCCCCCAGTGGGAGACAGTTCATTGCAACTCCTCCAATCAAGTCCATCTCCAGCTGTCCATGAACAGCAATCCTCCCCAAGCTGCTGCAGTGTGGGGTCACTGTTCCACAGGCTGCAGTCCTTCAAGGCCAGGCTGCTCCAGCAGAGATTCCTTTCTCCACARGCCTCCCATGGGCTCACAGCCTCCTCTCAGGAATGCCCCTGCTCCAGCGTGGGCTCCTCCAGGGGCTGGGGGTGGATCTGTGCATCCCCATGGCCCTCCAAGGGCTGCAGGGGCWCAGCTGCCTCCCCATGGGCTGCACCAGGGGCTGCAGGGGAATCTCTGCTCTGGCACTGGGGCACCTCCTGCCCCTCCTTCTGCACTGGCATTGGTGTCTGCAGAGCTGCTCCTCTCACATGTTCTCACTCCTCKCTTCTCTGCCCACAACTACAACTGCACAATAACATTTTTCCCTTTCTTCTTTAATCTGTTAGCACAGAGGTGTTACCACCATTTCTAACTGGCCCAGCCTTGACCAGTGGCACGCACATCTTTGGAGCCACCAGGGATTGGCTCTGCTGGGCATAGAGGAAGCTTCTGGCGTCTTCTCACAGTAGCCACCCCTGTAGCCCCCACCACCAAAGCATGGCCATGCAAACCCAATACAAGTAGAGAAAGAGTTATCAAAAGGGGGATACCTCCAACAGCATATATGCACAAAGGTGCACTGGCTTAGCCTCTCCGGTTTGTCTGACAAGAAGAGATACCATTGCCTGATATAAATAATCTCTGTACTGCTGACAAAGCATTAAGAACAGCATTGCCTGGTAGGACACTACAAAAGCAATATTATGTGATTAAAAAGAAGCTGAGTCAACCAAAACTTTACATGACRCAGGCAGCAGTTTTATAAGTACAATTTTAGGATAGAAGATTACAAAATCCTATTTATGGTTTTATGCTCATGAGCTATCTAAACCATAATTTTACGATACAATAGTGCTGTTGCCCACACTGGTTTAAGAATGGGATTTTTTTTTCACCAGAGTACTTCCTGGGTTTAAAGCAGTTACACTTTTTAACTGGTTTGGCCCAATCTTAAAAGCAATAMTGGTTGTTAGGGATATCATGCTGCMATGGAGGAACAAGWATGAGCAGACCGGCTGGGAGRAGACATGGGAMGAAATTCTTAAACTGACTGCCAAAGCTGCCTTAACAGGGAAATACATCTGAATCTAGGAGATTAAGAAGGTTTCACCTCAAATAAATTCCCATGTTTTTATTAGCAAGTCTGAGAACAGGACTTGTCAATGACTCTATTTCAGCTGTGGGGAACTGTTTAAAATGCCCTGGCAGATATTTAGTGTGCTATCTGTAAGTGACCTAGGGAAAAAACCTGTGATCCTCAAGTTTTAAATATAGTAACAAATTGGTGTGCCTTTGCCTATTCCTTTAAGGTCTGATAAGAATGATTTCAGGAAAGCCAGCAGAAACACATGAGTTTCCAGGACATGGTGATCCAGAGAAGAGCAGAAATGTTTACTCATATCCCCAGGATCCCAGCATGGGMCAGTCTTCACTCAAACTGTGCGAGTCCCTCTGCAAGGCTGCTCCTCTTGTATAGGATCTCAGATGGCACACGGCAGGAGAGGCTCCTTCACACTCATCAGGCTATGGGGAATGTCAAAACTGCCCTCAAAATCATAACAGATGGTTTCCACRCAAGTAAAGACTATGCGTATGTCATTGTACTGATCTCCATGTCCTGTCCTGCTGCTCAAAATGCATCTAATAAAGATTTCTCTTCTTACCCTCAGACCGATGAGGTCTATCCTTATGTCTGTAGGGCATATATATTTTTTACATTTGTTTTAAGTTCTAATATTATTCTGTGGTAAAGTATGAATTAACATCAAATATTTAATAACTTAGTCTTTTACAGTTGGCCAATTCAGCAATTAAGAGGATGGTAGTAAAACAGGGTTTGGAGGCCAGCAGCAATTTCTTTGCATAACAGATGTTTGTATGGAAACARGCATGTGGTGTCTGGCTTATCTTCAGCTCAAGACAACAGTCTCTTCCAAAGATTCAGGCACTCAATATCCAACCACTCCATTCCATTTGCTTTACTGAGACCTCCACTAGAGTGTGAACCRAGCCTTAAATGACTTTCCCCAACCTCCTGAGGAATAAGAGGAGGGAACAAAGAGGGAAGCAGTGACAGAGCTCCTGCTGAAAGCAGTGATGCTGCTGGCAAAGGAACTGGCTGTAYTTAGTGTTTACTGTAAGGAAGACCAGGCAGCACCCAGGGAAAAGGAACAATATGCAATGGAGAGGAAAAATAAGGTTCTAGCATTCTTGCTTTCTAAATATTTGAAATGTAAGGAGTCACAAGACAAAGTAAAGGATTAAATCCAAGTAAAAAGACACAGAATTACCTTAGATGGTTTTGTCCAATGTGAATAGTGTCTGTGTAACCCTGTAAATGCCTAAACCCTCAAGTACACCCTTTTCCTTCACATATTCTGCAGAGTTCTGCTTTTTGGACCTTTTGCTCCGCATAACAATGTGGCTGTGGACAAGGTGGCTTTCTGTCTCAGTCTGGCGGGTGCTGGGTCAAGCCCTCACAATACGCATGGGACCACTTCTTTTGGAAACCAGGGAGTTCCAGGAATTGCTTGGATTTACCCTGTAAATGAGAGACCGGAGTTTAATGATCTCTGCAGCTTGAGGGAATTGAAGGCACTCAAGTTTCAAAGTGGTTGCATTGCTACAAGGAGCAGAGAAGGGAGRCTGTGTGACTAGGCAGAAGGAGTATGAATACAGACACCATAATGCAATCCCAGAGGAAGGCTGTCTGCAAAAAAATTATAGGGGACAAAAGCTGGATTTATCATCTTAAATGGGATTTATCATATTATTCTAAAAGCATGCTAACTTGTCTGTCATTCTTCCATATAAAACCCAGCTTGTGTGCTGTCAGCCCAGACCGTGGGCATGTGACACCATGTTCTGTATTGAACCCTTTTCATATTTGTTTGATTTTATTTTTTCTGTCATACCCCCTGCTTTCAGTGTGTTTTTTTTTTACAAGCTCGAGAATTCTAAACCTATCTAATCTTCTCACACAGGGGAATGAGACACATCTGTCCTTCATAAACCTGTACTTCTATGAAGATTTTCTAGTTCAAAAACTTTTTAAAAAACAATGACAGATACATGCAATATTCAAGCAGTAGCAGGAGTTATGGATTTGTATTTTGGCTGCTTCTGTAATTATACTTTTTTTTGGTTTATTCTCCAATCTGATTCTCTAATTGCATTTGTCTTTTGACTGACATTGAGTAACAAGTTCATCCATACAGTTTTCACAATACTGTCTGCAGCMGTGACTTGCTGAGCGATAATAATTCCCTTTGAGCTCTCTGCTGTGTGTTGGTACAGCAGGAATTATTTCTGCCATTGTCACTAATTTGTGTTCATCAACACGGAACAGCATCAGCTCTTAGCTCACCCCAGCAGYCTGTGCTGAGAGGAGTTCCTGCAGCACTCTGGTAACTCCAGTTTGCTACAGGAGATCTCTAAGATCAGAGAACATCTGTGTTCACTCCCTTTCCASACCACTGATGAATGCTGATCAGCAAAGTCATCCTGCCTCCATTATAAAAGGTTTTACTATTCCTACATATTCTTCTCTATTTTTTTCATCAATCTTAACCTACACATTTCCACTTTATACTTATACTATTGTAGCTTATTTTCTGTAAGTGTTTTGTAGCAGACTTACTCAAACCCTTTTGGAAATGCTGTACACAGTGYATCAAACAAACCGTTCACTGTTATCAATGTGTTCACTGACTTTTGAAAAGCATTACAGATATGGGAGGCACGACTGCAAGAAATACTCTTTTCCTCCATTGTATAGTTTTCACCAACACATGCATTAATCCTGTTCTTTATCATAGTTTACTCAATGYAGTCGTCCAACTTACTATTGKTTTTTWWKKYYYMMCMMMAWYKKTTTTTTTTAAATGGATGTCATGTTYGATAATTTACATTTCTCAGGTATGACTTGAATGACTTACACTATTAGCAGGTCATGGTTACTGTTCAGTTGCACACACAGGATCCCTAAGAATTCTTGGGTGAACACCCTTGGGTCTMATCTATTAGTTCATATTATTTTCAAAGGCCACTTATAGCTTAGTTCTTTATGTAACACTAGGAGAATACTCAGTGCTAGCTGGGAGTGTTACCAACTCTGAGCAAGAATAAACACAAGACTTTATTTATGGAGTAGTGACTACTGCTAAAGCTGCTCTGTCGAGGGACTATCATGAATACCAAAGGACTATCAAGAAATAAGGTGGTATTTCATGGAAGTACAATGAGTGATACAGGTGGGGTACATGCCCTGAGCACCAAAGAAGAGAAAATCTTCCGCTTTTCTAAAGTACATTCCTACTCACAACACTTAGAGTTGTAAGAGATTAACTTCTGAGGAGTTATTTTTAGAATTTAATAAGATGGTGCTTAGATTAAAAAGCCTGATATCCTCTTTGGTTATCTAGTAATAAATCAAGTTTCACACATCTTCTGCTCATTAGCCTTTCATATGATGCATCTGCCAGACTTCTCAGGTTGTTCAAACCAACAGGGATTCTACCTACTTAAAAAATACCACACAGATACATACTGCATTGACATAGCTCTGATGGTCTTCAATGTTTCAACATTAATTCAGCCAAGAGCTTTATCCAAATAACCATAAAAAGTTGTCATTGTCCTGAAGCTTTCCTTGAGAGATATTTCTAAGCAGCCTACTACACTTGGTTTTGCCTGAGCAGGAAACCCTCCACAATCACAGGAGCATTATCACAAATAAAAGAAACAAGGATAAAGCTCAGCAGAGGACAGAAAGCCTACACATGCCTCAATTTCTTCTGGACCTCTACAAAAGTATMCACTAAATATTTTCATCCTTAATTKATGTTKTCTTAGYATWAAAAAGTTATCAATTTTTAAAAGACCAGTCAAACATCACTGGATATATATTATATATAGTATGAATATATTTTTATATCATTGTGTATCTGATATTTCTGTGAAAGACAGAAATGTTTACCTCTGAAAAACAAAAGGACTTCAAATCTCATTTTTACCTTTCCCCCTCTTCATCGTGATAAAGAGGATGGTGGTTCTTGTATGCTAGAAACTCGTTAAAAAATGAATTGTGTGGTGAGAACTTGTAAGAGTAAAACAAATAAATCTGGAGGAGCTACAGATGTGGGGGCAGGTTATTAGACTGACTCATGGAAGCAGTCTGCTCTGACAGCCATGTAATGGCCTCTGTGCTTCATTTTTCTCTGCTCACTACACTGACTCTTGACTAAATGCTTTTGCTTAGTGTAAAATCTTTTTTGCAAATTCTTGTTGTCCTAAAAGGGGTAATGGGATTTCCAAAAAGCCCTCAGTGTTGGCCAGCCCCTGCTCTGGGAAAGTGAAGTATGCTTGATGTTTAAAGTAGAGTCATGAGACCAAAGAGTATTGAGAWCTTGCCAGAAAGGAGATACTGGTTACACGATTCTGGGGAGCAGTCAGGGTGTAGGGCAAATGGCTGGAACTTCCTTCAGGAAGTGTAGTTGAGCAGCTGCATTTATTTTCCCTATTTGCATTGTAACTTTACCTGATGTACAGTAGAAGGACATTATGCAAATAATTCAAATATTGTTGGTCTCCAGTGTCTCACTTAAAGAGAAGTGTTGTTTGAAAAGCTGCTCTAGGTCTGCAGCCTTGTTAGATGCAGGCTCACAGCCAGGTTGTATGACAGAATCAAGAGACTCTCCAGCTAAAGAAGAGGAAGAGAAAAAAAATCTCCTGTAAATTACCTTTCTCACCTCTCAGTTCTTGTGAAATGGAAGCAGCAGTGGCTGCTGTTTCCATATCAGATGCTTCCAGCCAGGAGCACGGGGCACCTCTCAGCAGTATCACAGTTCAAGGTCACAGGAGGAACAGAGTCTGCATACAGATACTCCAGAGCTCAGTCTTCCTTTTGACCCCGACTGTTTCCAGTCTCCCAGCCACAAAGTTGTAGAGATTAAAGCAGTCCTATTATGTTGGCATTGTATTATGTCAGAAGTGGAGGAAGAGTGAGAGGGCAGAAACCTCTTTGTTCATCCCAGTGGAGCAAGAAAATGTGAGATGCAACACAGGTTTTTATGAGTTATATGACTGTAAAGAGATAGATATGTAATTATTCTGTCCCCATACAACTGTAAACACAATGATGTTGGGTTGCAAATTCAGCATGCCTTGTCTGATGGGGACAACAACCATTAAATGTTTACTAAGTTGTTTTTTTAATACAAAGGGAAAATAGCAGAGTTAAAGCATTTAAAATGTAAAGCATAAGACAATTTATTTTAACAGTATTTTAAACATCTTTTTCTTCATATATAAGGACAGAAAGCTGTTGTGTGACAATCTCTTGTAGGCTGAAATTATCTTTAGCCACCCTATGCCCAGGGCAACTTCAGTAATCTGGATGTGCTGTGAAAACTGCTGCTATTTCAAAATCAGGTCTGCTTCCAATAAGATGAAACAAACATAGAAAACATTAGAAAGGAGAAGGGAGGGAGAGAACAGGGAAAGGAGGGAGAGCAGAAGGGAGAGAAGGAAAAAAAATACAGCACAGCAAAATCTGCATCCCTGCCATTGTGTGGATTAGCTCATTGCTGCAGACAAGTCTGGGGGCAGAATCRTCTTATCAGCAGCCTCAGAACATGACATATAATCTGACATGCCCAGGTCAGGCTAGGCCACAGTTTTATTAGCATCTCTGATCCTTGGCTCATGGCTATGTTGAAAAAGTTGCAGTCTTGACTAGCTAAAAGAGAGATAGGAAAAGAAGAAATCATATAGGAGAGCAGAAGGGAGAAAGTGGTAGTGTRAGCCCCAATCTCATATCCAGGACCTCATGAAGTCAAAACAAATGGTAATGGTCTGAGGTCACGTTTCTATGGCTTGAATTTGACATGAGGTCTCTGATCAGATAAAGTCGTATAATGTCAGAGCTTGGACTTTGTCCCAGGGTCGTGAGCGTTGTGAGGATCTGCAATAGGGAAATTTGCTTTTTCAGGCTGGGATATTATTAAAGTTTCCCTTTTCCCCCTTACCTTCACTCAGCTTAGCAGATATTACCCAATTCACTGTGCCAAAGAGAAGATACAATTCACCATCCAGACTGCTCTTGCCAGGCCTGACTACATGAGCTGTAAGATCCTGTAGATTGTAWAGAGCTCTTGTGCTCTGGAGATGGAGCCAGAATTACCCCATGCAATGAAACAGTAATTCAAGAGAACAGTCAAATACAGAGCACTGTGAGGTCAAATTGACCAGATTTATTAAGAAACTACCACTGTTAGCACCTTTTCAGTTCATGCTGAGCGACTGACCTAAATTAAATCATTCAGAGCTTTCTACCCATATTGTTAAAGTTCATCTGACAACTCCTTCTGAGAACCAGTGAAAATAAATCTCTTTTCAGACCCAGTATAATCATAAAATATTAAAGGTGTGTTCAAGATATAACCATCAGTGAAATAACTGATCTATCAGGGGTCTCAGACTGTCTTCCCGGGAGTCAAAGCCTTGGYTGTGTACAATGGTGAGTTCTGCTGMCRCAGGGGGCTTGTGGTTTTGTTGATGAAGCTAAGGTTCTTCTCACCTATCCCTAGTCCTCACATTAAGTCTTTTTTATTTTTACAACCAAACACTACAGCCAAATGAAAAAATTGCCAAGTTTCATCCTCACATGCCATAAACACAGGAGCTAATCAAGAAGTTCATACTCTAGAGAGATGGACAGCAACACCCTCACTGCACTACAGGGGTTTCTTTAAGACACAGGTTGCCAAGTTTGTGTACCGTTCCGTTTACGCACACACAGTCCTAAGTGTTAAGGCACCTCCTTTAGACAAGGAGAGGGGGAAAAGATGAGCAAGCTGAGCTGCTTCATGTTGTGTWACCTATGAAAATCCATCCATTAAAATCTGTCAGAATCCATAATTCAGAGTGTACCTTTCCACCTCAGAACAGCCACCATTTGCGTKCATGACATTATTTTAAAGAAGAAAGAAGGCAAAGAAGAAAAAAAGAGTCTTATTTACCGTTCTCATCTCTTCTATCAGTAATGAGTTCTGTCAATGCTGTGGTTGAAGATGAACAAGGACTAAGATATCAGTTACTCTGACTGGGTCCACAAGACATTCTGTGCCTGGGGGAACAAGGTAGGTAGAAACTGTTGGGTGCTGAAAGGTGAAAGAGCTGCCAGCATCAATGCAGCCTCGATCCCTGCTGTGTTCATGTCTATGTTGGGAGGGTGAATTCCCCTACTGCCTGAACCCCTACCTTTGCAAGCAGGTTTTAGCATGATAACTGGGGAGTGGAGGAACCAAGACAAAGACCTGCACTCTTTTTCTGTGTGCTATAAATGATGCTTCTCAGCATTTACCTTAAGAACAAATCTCTGCAAAATAGGCTGCTTTGCATAAATGCAGTCATTACCATGAACCATCAACAAAGAAAGGCACATAAATACATCACAGCATTTTTACTTGCAGCCAGCTGAAGYGAGTTAGTAAGGTCAACAGGAAGCAGTAAACGAGGTTTTAATGAGTGATACATCTCCTGCTTCTGAGAGGAAAATTTTGCCTGAGAGAAGTAAAAACATCACYGCAGAGGGAAGAAAACTACAGCTCTCAGCTCTCTTGAGTGAAATCTTTGCTRTATAAGAAATGAGCAGACAGCACTGGTATGCAAACAGTGTGAGGTTGGAAAAAAATTTCAAAACTTATCCTCCAAAYTCATCTAAAAAAGCATATAACATTCAGGGGGAAAAGCTGGAGTCAACCTGAGTCTAAGAGAGYTCAGATTATGCAAGGCTTTGGAAAATAATCCTTGTCTCACTTGACATTACAAAGTCTGAAATTAATTGCTTAGTTAAGAGAAGACACAGAGGAGACCTGAAAAAGGGAAACTGATTTAATGGAGAAGAAAATCTCTGAACTAGATTTATGATGGACTCATTTCTTTGTTTAGCACAGAAAAGTCTCTGTAGAATCAAATCTACAGAACTTAGAAAAGAAAGTAACATAAAATGGGGTGTTTCCTATTCCTAAGCCTAAAGAAAATAGTAAAAAGAAGATAATGTTTGTATTTCACTTATAAAAAAACTTTGTAATTTATAAAAGAACACAGAAAAACTTTGAAGCAAGAGCAGCAGAGGCAAGAGTTTCAACAAAGTCACGCACAACCAGAAGTGTCATGTTAAATAAGGAGCATTGCAGAATTTTGGAAGAAGTGGCCTTAATAAATGACAACAGCTAGGCCTAAATGTCCCAGTTGGTCCATGTACCATGGTGATGTGAAGCTGGGAGCCACCTGAATGCCTCCCAACCCTTTCCTTGTTGGGAAGTTTTTATGGTGCTTATCTTCATCAACCATGAAGATTGGATTAGCCAATGCAAAGCAGTTGAAGAGACACTTGTGGAATAAGATCTTGGTTTCCTAAATATCATACTTCCTTGTCTTTAACAAGATGTCATCAAGGGACAGTGTTTCAATAGGTTTCATGCTGTTTCTAACTCTAGTTTGTTTTCTTTGGGAAAAATAAATAAATAAATAAATAAATAAATACATAAGAGGGAATAAGTCCAGCTTTTATATAAAATTTAAATAATGTTAAATTGCATTGTCCAGCAAGAAGCCAGTGGATAAATTATAATCACTTTTGAGCACATGCTGTAACAAACATCAAGATTTTGAGCTAAAAACAATAGAGTTCATAATATTACAGTTATATGAAAATTATATCTTTTGTTTGACTGTTGGTCTGATCAAAACCAGATCTGTATATTTGATGAGTTATATTTATTTCTACTGCATTTTCACCTGAAGTCCACTAGTGCCTCACTACACCAACCCCAAGCATGTGAGGACAGTTCCCTGCTTTAACAGATAACTGTAGAGGTTTATTAATGAATGGATTTTATCTCCTGAAACAGTTAAGTCAAATTTGCAGGTTCAAGACTTCAGCAGGTCTGCATGGTCAACCCTGTTGCATTCTGGCACTAAGCATTGAAAAACTTGCTACCATGGATCACTGGACCAGAAAAACAGCTTGTTCTCACTTGACTTTCTAACCATTTTCTAAATGTCTTATTGATATTAATAGTTCTATTTCTCAGRGACCATTCTGATTTTTTATGTGTTCCTGGCTTGGTCCTATAGCCCAAATATAGTTCCACTATTTCAAATCATTAGAAATGGCTTTATACATTTCTAAAACACAGGACTTCACTTGTCTTTCTCTGCAAATGGAAGAAAACTTTGTGTCCTACTGCCTTACTTTTCCTAGAGCAGTCTTTGTATAGTGCTGATGTRCAAGTCTCAAGAAATGGATTATACACAAAGTGACCCAAACCAGCAAGGATGCACAAGGCTGTCCAGGACAGGTGGATGCCAAATGACCTCATCAGAGCCATACCTCCAACTTCCTTCAAGACTCCCAGATGTCCTGAACAAATGGCCACAGCCAAAATGCCCATTCTGTCCAGGATCCCAGTGTAAAATGGCTATCCTTACAGTATCCTTACAGTGTGCTCACAGTATTTTCACGTAATTTGGTATTGCCACCAAAGCAGACCTGCAGAAGCCCCAAGTACTGCTCCACAGTCACAACAAGCAGTTGAATGACTGGGGGTGTTTCAGTCCTTTTTCATAAATTTCTGCTTTTCACAGTTGGGAAAGAGGGAAAGGAAGGAGAGGAATGGAAAAAATATAATTTTTTACACTTTTTTACTTACTACTCAATGGAGAAAAAAACACATATATCTAAAATACACTTAAGGACATCTCCATCAACTTATATTTTATAAGCATATTTTATATTGTATATTTAGTTTAAATTGAAACTGAATTCCAGATTAGAATCCTTTCCTGAATTTCAGTCTGACAGAACATTTCCCTTGCAGCATGGGGTATGCCTTCTAAGATCATCTGAGAATATTAGGTCCTGCTATTTCAGCCTCGAGACTCCACTCTCACTTTGTCTGCAGTACACACTGCAGTCTGATGAGGACTGAAATGCTTAACTTTAATTCAAGCTGATGAAGCTCATATAGAGTATCTGTGTGAAATTTAATTGCCTGTAAAATGCAGGTCAGTTTAGATGATCTAATGGTCCCTTCTGGCCTGAAACTATACAATATCTGTCAAACAACCCATTAAAATGTTGCTGTGTGTAATAATCACAAAGATAACTACAGCTTTTGTAAATGCCCTCTGATTTAAAGGGKACCCTTTATGGTCTGTGTACAAGCTCTAATTAGCTACTTTAATAATGCTCCTAAATGTGGTAAGTGGTTTGTATAACATAGAGTTTTAGTGACTGATACAGCAGGGTTAAGATCTGTACAACTAAAYTCTTGTTCTCCAAAGCTGAGGCCGCACCTCTCAGAGCAGCATAATGTTTCCCAGTGCTTAAAACCTCAGATGTTATCTCAGACATTATCACGTGAGCAATAGCTGTGCTACATCAAAATTGCACCAAGAACTACACTACCTGTAGGAATTATTGTACCTTTATAACCTTTGTCCCCTGCTCTGTTTAGTTTTAAAGGCTTTTTTGAAATTTAGATGTAATTGGTATTAATGTAATGSTAATAATGGAATAATTCATAGCTTGGCAGGTACCTGGAGGAACAGGGAGGAAGAAGGAAGAATGGTTCAGAAACAAAGTACTGCTCAGCCAACTCTAGGAAGTTCTTGAGACAATGACATACCTGTTGGCTTCTGTATCATTAGTTTATGATTTTTGCCTTTGCAACCTTATATTCCAAACCAGGGTTCACAGCTTCATGTAGAGGTAGTTTTGTTCTGCCCAGATGAGGGTGACACCCAGCATTGCCCTGAGGGCTCTGACAAGGCCAGATCTACCAGGTCTCCCAGCAGGGTGAGGTGGCTGCAGGAGTAAGATGGAGATGGTTTTAACTATTGTATGTTATCTGTTTCTACAGAACATTTTGCTTCAGCTGGTAAATTAGCATATCTTAGGAAGTGKTTTTGATCAGTGTTTGGCTCTGGTCACCAGGGAAGAAATACAAATACCTGAATAAAGTGAATCTACAAGTTCACTTGCATGCTGAAGAGCGTGCAGCCGTGGTTCATGGTTTTCTTTGACAAACCATTGTTTGCTTTTAGTAATTCTTGTAGCTATTGCCCTGRAATGAGGCACTCAGCCTTATTCAGAGTCTGTCTTCTCTGTGTCTCATGGTACCACAACATAGTGCATCCATTTGTGACATGAAATATTTGGMTAATTAGATATTTTTCTCATTGAGGAAAGCAAATTAAACAGTACCAAGGTATGGACCCAGGCATTTTAACTCTCAGCATCTGGCATTTTTAGATCATTAAAACAATGTCTAAAACCTACTGTCATGCAATTACCAAAATTTATTCCTAATGGCTTACTGGATCTATTTTTTCTGTCTACAATACATCTGAAAAAACATGCAATATGTAATAATTTATCTTACAATTAATTGCACCTAACTCTAAGCATCAAAAGTAAATTTTTAACTGCTTTAATTGTCTAACAATATTTACAACTAAAGGCCTAGGCAGCAATTCTTGACTGGAAGTTTTCTTTTCAAATAGCTAAAATCAGGTGACATGGTTTATCCTCTCCATCCCCTGAATTATTTATAAGAGCTGTTTCTAGCTTTTGTAAGATGCCATATAGAACTGTTTATATGTGATAGCTTGCCCTGTATCYCAAAGTAGTTTCCCATTCTTTTAAGGAACAGGGAATTGGAAAAGTGTTCAATGTCATTTTCACCTTCCAATGGTTTTTGGGCATTGCACTGGAAATTAAATTTGATTTCACTACAAAATGGTCTTTCTTATTTCAGAATAGCTGGTTTCTTTCATAACCACAGGGAAAATATGACGAAAACCGGGTTTATCAGGTATTAAACGGATGTTCCACACAGTCTTCTGTCTCACTGTCTGAGTGCTGGACTCTTGTGGACCATCCTGTCTGCAAAACTTGTGGCCAGACCYTGATTGGTGCCTTCCTGATAAAATAGTTGTGTGAAAGAAGCTGTACCATGTCTTCAACATCATGTGGACCTCTCTGAAACTGTATGAAAAAAGATGCCTGGTGCAAATTAAGTGCACTGGGCTGCAGGTTTGACAGATCTTTCTGCACACAAAGTCTTCTGGGACTGCAGTTTTCACTATCCAGGTCTTCGTATCAAAGAAGTTGTTAATTTTAGTGCCAGTTTATGGGTGCTGAGGCCAATATTGTAGTCAATCTAAATATGAAAATTTGTTGCCTTCTTCAGAATAACTTTTGTCTCTATTATCAGTGTAAGTATTTCTGGCCATTTCTTTATTCTGCTCAAGTTATTTGTCTTCTTGTTCCAGACCCTTATAAAGGGTTCCAAATAGCCACAGGGCAAATTCGTTATAAATTTTAATTCAAATAYTTGTTTGTGAAAAACTCAGAGATACCAAGTAATAGAAGTAAATAGTAATTTCATATATGAATATTCTGAAATGTATTTTCAAAGCACCTTTTTTTGTATCTCTAGAAATAACAGCACTAGCTCATTAAATGAAGAGAATGCTCAATTCATATGCCCCTTAGTATTCAAAACAAGATTTACAACCTATTACCATCAGAAGGTATCTTTTCAAACTGTATCAAAAAGAAAATATTTTTATTATTAATTTTCATGATTAATTATTTCCATGAAGCACAGTCCGTGCAAAAAATAAATTCCTTGCCAATTGAAATAACTGTGCTGTAGTTGATTCCCTAACTGTTTCCACAGATTAACTAAATTAATCATTCTCCCCATAGCAATACTTCATATTTATTTTATACYAAACTTTAATCCAGTTTTGATTATATATAAACCTGTGGCTACTGTCCTCTGGGAAAAATAAACTATTCCTAACACTAGAGCTGCATATCTTTAAAAAAAAATTCTTGAGAAAGTCTCCTCTTAGTTAATCTAACTACCGTATTTCAGTTTTAAACTTTCCTATTAAAAGCCAAGGCTTAAACTGACTGAAATGAAAGGAAAATTTTAAACAGTCAAGAATCTCTAGCTCTGTGATTAAATTTAATATTTAAAAACCWTATTAATCTCTGAGGAATTCAGAATTTATTGTTTTTCAAATATATGATGATAATATGGAGCTAGGCAACACAAAAATAAATACCCTRTTTCTTCATTTTAAAAAATGTATTTTGTCAGCTTAAGTGTTATTTTTTATGTTGGAAATGGTTTATTGTAGAAATCCCTCAGACAAGAGCAGAAATTGGCAACTGCTGAGTGTGAGCTAAAACACACACCATAAAAATTGTGTTCCTGTAATTGCTTGTGTCCATAYGAGTGGAACAAGTTTGTGATGCTCTATTAGTGCTGGAAAGTATGAGGTAGTTTTGAAATTTAATAAACATATAGGTTTTAAAGTCATGAGGAAAGAAGTTGCTGACATTTTCTCATAGCAAGGATGGAACTTCGTTTAAATTCCAGATGTGATTTTACATTAGTGTCTCTTGAGGAAGCAACCTTTCAAAATCAGCCTTGAAAACATAGTTATGGTTGTCATATCCCAAGGTAAATAACAGGTTTGCTCGTTGTGTCATCTTGGAGAGCAAGTTTTATTTGTTTGTGCAGCCGGAACTCCCAGTCCTTACATTATTTAGAGAAATTTTCCAAATGAAGACAACTCCTATGATAAACTTATGTTTGCAAGAAAGTGGATAGACCATGAGGAGAAGTGGCAGCCAAGGCTTCCAAACAAGGTAGCAGTGAATTGGTTGTCAAAGAGAGAAATAATGGTAACACGAAAGCCGAGAAAATGTCAAATAATTAAAGGAATGGAAAAATGATGCAAAAGTTCTTGGTTTTCTTATTTAATCTCATGTAGTGAAAGTATTGTAATTTGTATTTGCAGCAGGAAATCTCAAATTAAAAATGCATAAATACATATGTAAGTCATGGAAGATAAATATTACTTCTTTAAGAAATGCCTTGAATACTAAAGGGAAAAATAGATATTTCCTGGACAAGTAAATGGTTCATTAATACTTTATTGTGCACTGAAGATAAACAGCACAGCAAAAYAACATGCAAGGGTGTTTCTTATTTTTGAGTTCTTATTTTTGACTTCTTATTTTTGTTCTTATTTTTGAAGAGAACAAACTTTCTCCTGTAGGAAAAATATGGCATTCTCTTATCCCACTGGAGTACCCTAATTGCTTTCAGAGAGTGACACACCAGAGCTGTTCTGTCCCATGGCACTCAGTGTTTTATAAGAGCAATTTGGAAAACTCAGATTTCTCACTCCTAGAGTCTCCATTTGTTCAAATACCTTCCCAGGACATGCAAATTCTTTACAAAAAAAAAAAAAAAAAAAAAAAAAAAAAAAAAAAAAAAAAAAAAAAAAAAAGTACTTCCCAGTGTTACATATCTGATTAAAAAAAAATCCTTTTCCAAGAAAAAATTAAAAATAATTTTTTTAAAAAAAAATTGTATCTAGCTCTATCTTGTGCCTCAGCCAATGATTTTTTGTTGCTGGTGGGAAATAATGAGTAAATAGAAAGTTCCTTGGAAGAAAAACATCAGAAAGCTAAGTAAAGGCAACAAATTTTATTCACTAGGGCCTTCYGTGATCTGAAGGTTAAGATTTATCATCTGCTTACCCTCAGGCTCAAGGAAGCCAGACACTTGCAAAACCTCAGATCGTAAGATGCACTGAAATTATTTGTATCTCCTACACAAGCAGTTGGAAGTTTACAATCAACTTTTCCTCCATCATAAGGAAATTTCTCCTTGGACCTCAGCCACAGCCTTTGAGCAGTTACTTCATAAGCCATAAAATCTAACCAAGTGAAAARGTGGCCACACATTTCAAACTAAGCTTCTCATGTGAAAAATGGACCTTTGAGCAAGTAACTGATGAGTGATAATGGTGTTGGAACACAATATTAACTGTGCTGCAAAGCTCTGTATGAATTCTCCTCTCAAAGGGCAGAAACCTTCTTTTAGAAAATCGGATTTTCTTAGCAGGCAGACATAATATTTTAAGTCACGTCATCTGCCCTCTGTTGACATTCCACTCAAACCAATATGTGGCCTTTTACGTAAAGTCACCATTCCACATGTATTTTAGTTTTCAGCAACTGTGTGATTTGCCTTGACAAGCCAACTGATGGCTTTGCCATTAGGTAAGGTAGGACACTGACCTTCTCAAAAACACACAAAAACAAGCTCAGAAGAGAATACATTAACCTGCCTCTAACCCACAAGCAGTTCAAATGTACATTACAGAATAATTCTTCACTGAAACCTTTGAAAGAGCAGCTGCCACAGGGCACCATATTTTGTACGTTCAAAGAAAGATGTAATGCTTTGGAGGAGACACCATCAGAGCTCACCAGAGAGCAGGCAGCCGCTCAGTTGGATATCACAGTTGTTGCTAACCTGAATTATTGCAAAATATCCCACTGGAAGTTGTCCTAATGTTGCAGGCAGTTTAAAAGGCTATTTTCAAGAAATGTGTTACCTTAAGCCACTATGTTACACTAAAGATTGTCCTGCAAGTCAGAGAGTCCACAGTGAGGCCAGCAATTTGCCTGCTCTCTGCTGGGGCATTTTTGCCTCTAATTTCATTCTAAGTAAAGACATGGATATCATGATTTGGTACCATAAGGGAATACTCTATGGAAAACACTGGAATGGTAGTTGAAAATGAAGAGAGAAACAGCTTCCCACAAAATCTCCCAAAAATAAAGTGCAGGCAGTAAGAAGCAAAATAACTCCACAGGTTCTTCCCCTAGAAGTTTACAAGGAGATCCCTAAGCAAAGGAGATCCCTAAGAAAATCTAAAAAGGGACAAGAGAAAGAGAAGCAGAAGAAGGAGGGACATTATAATAAAATCAAACATATACTCAGCACAAGTGAAGTCTTTGCTGCCTAGTCTGTGAAGATTTCTTCACTTTGTTTTCTTGCTAACAACGGGTTCTCTGAAGGATATCAATAATCAATGCTGACAGCTGCCTTGCACTAAAGGRCCTGAATAAAATTCACCTGGCTTTATAAACTTATCAGTGAGTTGCACCAAATTTCAGTGTTGSCTTTTTTGATTTGTCATTTATTATTACCATTAAATACCAGTTCAGCACTGCTACAGTCAGCTGTGGGTCGCCACCKGAACCTACCATTCCAATGATAAAGCATCTGGCAAGCACACAAGAAAGGACTTACATTTGTTCCATTCCAATTTTAAGAACCAAAACCTTGATAAGCAAACTCATTAGGAACCTACTTGACCACYATGGAAAGTTTCCACCTCATTTTAATAAAAATATGTGATGTAGTTCAGATTTTTATGTTTCATATGTTAAAGTACAAAGTGATGGGTGTTTCTCTGTTCTTTTTTAAGCATGCATTCCAATTTATTACCATAAAACAGAGGTAGTTGAACAAATTTGAACAATTTTAGAAGSACAGTACAGAATTTTGCTGCTAAAAGTGTTCTGGTAAATATGAAAAAAGGTGGATGCTGATGTTAGGAAGAAAATAGCAAGGTTCAAATAGCACRGATCCTGAATATGAGGTTTATAAAATAAAAATACATTTCATTTGAGAGAGTGTGAATTAGACTTCCAAATAATAGCATTCTGCAGGGCAATTGCATTATTATAATGTACTTTGCACTTTCAAAAATAACAGGCAATAGTCACTCAGAAGGTGACTATTTTATTGAGATAAGTCAAACATTAAAAGAGGAATTTAAAAAATAAAAGTTTCACTTTCACGTAAAGTGTTTCAAGATCACTTTCAGACATAACTTGACTTTTTACTTTTGGCGAAGTTTTCATATTTAAACCTGCTAGGGRGGACTAGTACTACCTGAAAGGAGAGTGTAGTGAGATGGGGGTCAGTCTTTTCTCCCAGGTAACAAGAATAGGACAACAAGATGAAATGTCATCAAGTTGCACCAGGGAAGGATTGCACTGGATATTAGAAAATATTTTTTCATGGAAATTGTTATCAAGCACTGAAACCAGCTGCCCAGGGAAGTGGTGAAGTCACYRCCCCTAGAGGTTTTTAAAAGACATGCAGATATGGCTCTTAGGACCATGGTTGAGTGGTGGACTTGGCAGTTCTGGGCTGAGGGTTGGACTTGATCTTAGAGGTATTTTTCAACCTAAACATTTCTATGGTTCTCAGTATAAAGTATGTACAGGAGTTCAAAGCTCCCTGTGTTACGCTATGAGTCTTGCAAACAATGTTCACACTCAGAAAATTCTCAAATATCTGAGAATTTTCCTGAGCAAATTAAAAATGACAAATGTGCYTCTGACTTAAAATGCAGAAATGCAACCTATTACTTGGAATCTCAGATTCTAATTCTCTATAGCATCCTAAGCATTCACATGCATATTTGAAAGCAATAGAAACACTTTACAAAATTACTGGTGTTTTAGCAAAAGCTGAGCAGCAGGTTTTGCTCCAAACACCTCTATATAACCATGATACTTAAACATTTTACATAATCCCTGTGCTTCTGAAGATGAAGGTCAGAGTCTACAGAATGATGAAGTCTAACCTTCTGTATCTCAAAAGACATTACATTTCACCCAGATACCTGCAAACCAAATCCAGGAACACTTAGCCACTTCAACCCCATACTCTGATTTCTTTGAACCTTTGCAGACATACAGATATCCAAACAACCCATTCTCTTTGGGGGAATTTGTTCTCACTGTCAGATCTTATTACAGCTGTTCTTTATTTCTAATTCAGTTCCGTCTGACTGACGCTTCCAACAACTTGTTACTATGTGCCTTTCCCCAGCCATTAACATGAAGCTGTTCTTCAGTTATATTGCTGAGTATGAGAAAAAAACTCTTCAAGGTGTGGATTGCACTTGTGGCTCCTTTCCAGGATGCATCCAGTCCTACATTGCTCACATCCTCAGCACGTCTGACCAGTACACTCATCTAYCCACAAAAAAAATCACACCAGTTTCCTGTGAAACTAAACCATCTGCTGAAAAGTTTATTTCCCTCTCTTGACCAGTAAGAGAAATCTGAGTGATTTGAGGGGATGTTTAACATCAAAAATAAATGTCTCTGAAATATTCYTACCCCACTGTTATAATGTGCAGGGAAGCCCCCAGGCATGTGCATGTTAAAGAGCAGAAGAACTATATTTCAGTTTCTTTTARCATGATGCTTCATTTGGTATTGTGGTCATTTTAAAATGAATTAAGTGTTTCAATAAAATATGTTGATATAAATTTTCCCATGCCACTTGTTTTCCTATGAAATTCTATGAATTCGAGGTTTACTTATTTTGGTTTCAGGTTGCTTAARAAATGATGTATTGCAACATAGATTTGGCAATAATTGAAGGATAATGACATATTTGTACTGGAAAAATCAATACATATATTGCATGGAAATACAGTTACAAATATTGTCAGTCAGAAGACCACATTTTGCAATATATTTCCCATGACAATGTTAAGTGGAGCAACTTAAATTTTAGAGCAATTGTATCAGGCTATTTTGCAAACAAAACAAGGCAACTCTACTTTGGCAATCTCTTGAGCCCATGGTAGTCCTGTTTTGCACTGTGAAAGGAGTGTAATGTAATTTTTTTAAAATGAAAGCATAGCTTTGACAGCACAGTTTTGCTTGAAGATGTGAATTTGACAGCAAATCCCCTGGCTGTGAGAGGCCTTGCTTGTAGTAAGTCACCTCCTGACAACCTCTAAATCACAGGCTGAAATGAATATGAATAAATTATATTGAATACCTCTGTCCTAAGGCTGGGTGCATTTTGCCTTTTATCACTTCAGTTTCCTTTCCTTCTTTTGGTTCCTTTCTCTTCTGTCATCTTCCATTTTCCTTAAGTCTTCTACTTTGTTTTCTTGCAGAAAAAACTTCTTAGAATGGAAAGGTAGGGGATTTTTGTTCCTTTTTACCATTTAAATACTTCTTTGTCTCCAGAAAGATTTAAGACATGACTAAGAACTGACTAATTAAGCTCTAACTTATTTTATTTTACTTAATATTTGGCCACTCCCATCTGTCTTTTCTGCCTCCTTTTAATCACACTCTTTTAATTCTTCCGTTTATAATCACGTCTGCTATCTATTACTTACCCTGAATAAGTATTTTATTATTATTAGTTCTCTCTTCCTATTTTCTACTCTGTGTTTTAATTTACTCTCCCTTTCCAGGCTTTTTTTTTTGCCCCTCACAGCTTGTGAGGTTGTGCTCTGCCTCAGCTGTACTGGCAAGACCTCAGTTGCGGTCTCAAGTTTTTGGCTCTGAAATTCTCTGGGATAGAATGCCTCCTGGCTGGAAGATGGGTTAGGAAGTCTCAAAACCCTGTTCACTTGAACCCACTCAGAAGAATCAGTCAGAATGATGAAGTTGCTGTCAAGGCACTCTCACTCAGGCATTGAGAGACTGAAAAGTGCATACCACCCCAGCATCTCCTTTCTTCTCAAAACCCCCTCTGGTCCCAAAACCTGCTAGTCAATTTTCTATAGTGCAGGCAGAGAATTATTTACTACTCCATATCCTAACTCCTGTAGAATACTGCATCACTTCTTACCAATTTAGAATTTGAATGTGTATCAAAAATTTCATGCCAATGACTCTGTTTTATCTTCTCACCCTTAGCTTTTAGTTGAGAGCAGCAGCCTCGTTCAGCAGACTGATAGGCTGAACCAGTAGGAAAGGTTGCAACTGCAATTGCAAGTTTCTCCGTATCCTTTAGCCCATGTCTTTGCTATGAGCAAAGTTTTAAGCAGTTCTGTTCTGGACTTTTTCAGATATTGTAATTCCATTTAATTTAAATGAATTAATAGTTAAAAAGAATGATTCTGTCATTTTAAGGATTTTAATACAATACAATTTAGCTGAGAAGTATCTCGATTCAAAAGAACTCTCCAACATTAATTTAAAGCAACAAATTAAAATTTTGAAACAGAATTGTTATTGAAATTATTTAGAATAAAAAACTAGATTATTTTCAATAAAGTGTTCAGAATTTATTTTTATAGTCGTTTGTGGCAGGAAATTTTTTTAAATCTCGAAAATACCCACAGTGGCAGATGCAACCTTGATCTTTTGATGTGTTTTCTATATATGGTATATCAGTGCAAATTTTATTTTTGCAACTATACAGTTGCATTTGTATCCATTTGATGCCACACCATAACAATGCATACTAATTTGCTTTCTGTGCTTGTCATCCTCATAATCATTTCTCTTACCTTTATCCTGGTTTATTGCACAAAAGTAATTTAATACCTTAATAATGGTATAAATTATACACTACAACTCCAGTTCTAAATACCTATTTCATTAACACTTTGAATTTTATTTTCTGCATAAGATCTTACATATAAGTCCCTGTTCCTCCAATAAATCATTTTAAAACTTCATTCAGTATTTGATAATTATATTAAATTTATTCTGCAGCTCATATGTGAAATCATATTAAATATACCTCAGAGAAGTGTTTCAGATTTCATTTACTGAACTATTAAAACCTCACAGATTAACATATATGGAAAAATTTACCTTCTGAAATAGATTTATTAATATTTTGTGTCTATAACTACAAGAATCTGCCACAAATTGAACAGGGCATGGATGAATAGGTAAAATCAGCATTCCTCATATACAAATTTTACTACTGACTACTTAAAACAGATAACGGTCTTCATGATGACAGAATATTTGATTTATTTAACCACATACTGTGTTTCAACATTTTTCTAATTGCACTCATGCTCTGTGTGGGGACTATTGGTATATTTCCTTTTCTGTTTTTATTTTTCTTARGTAACAACCAAAGTTTCTGAAGCCATTCAGACTCCCTCCTGGAACATCTAGCCTTTCCTTCTGGAAGTGTGCTGTTTGCTTGCCTTGGTTTGCTTTCTCCAGAGACAATAAAGCACTGGAAGCCAGAAACATGCATAGGCACCCACAAGTAATGTAGGCATCTGAATTCCAGCATGACCACCCACAGAAACTCTGGAGACTGCTTTGGTACCCACAAGAATTGGACATTGTGGCTGGGCTGAGGGGGTGGAGCTGCTGGGAAATGTCACGTTGGCACAGCTGGAATCACTGACTGTCATCAGTGGAGCAAGAGGGACTATGGCTTGTGGAGATGAGAAAGGCTRCTCAGATGGAAGCATGCAGGCTTGGGGTCAGGAACCCTTCCCAAAAACGTGTTTCTGCTCCCCACTGGATTACAGGCCTCCTCTAGTTTGTTCTGGCCTCCCTCTCACAAACCCCACAAATCTTGCCTGTAGCCAGTCTTCAGCAGAAGAAGTGGAGTCACTTGATTGGAAGGTGTTTCCTAGCAGAGGGTGGTGAAATGACCTTTCAAGATGTTCAGCTGGAGGAAGGGGCTATGTCTCTTTCTGGAGATATTGTGTCACCAAATGTCCTCTTACCCCTTCTAACAGAGCTCAGTATTCTATCCCCCTTTGGCAACTCTCCTTACATACTCACATGTCTTCCTAGAGATCTGGACAAACCTACAGGGCAAAGAGAAGCAATCACATAATCATAGAATGGTTTGGGTTGAAAGTGAGCTTTAAAAATCATCTAATCTAACCCCACTTCCAYGGGCAGGGAACTTTCCATTAGATAAGATTGCTCAGAGTCCCATCCAATTTGGCATTGAACCATTCGAGGCATGGAGCATCGACAAATTCTCTGGACAACCTGTTCCAGCACCTGACCACCTTCATTGTAAAAAAAAAAAAAATAATTCTTCCTTATATTCAATTTAAACCTACCCTCTCTGAGTTTAAAACTGTTGACCTTTGTTCTATCACTACAAGATTTGATAAAAAATCTGTCTTTCTTATAAAACCCTGTGCATATTGAATGGCCACAGATGATCTTAAATGCTTCTGCGATAACCAGAACAGGAAAAAAATGCTCTCACATATTTAGGTACCAAGACAAGATCTATCTGCCTAATATAGATTTTTTTTCCACACAGGTATCTCCATATAGACATTGTTATCCATTCATAGCCAATGAAGAAAAATTGTACTTTCTAAAGAACAAAGAAACACCAAAATTCAGCATCATCGAGGCTGGAAGACACCTTCAATAGCATCTAGTCAGCTATCACCACAATCACCTCTGAACCATATCCCCAACTGCCACATCCAGAAGCTTCCTGAACACTTCTGGAGACAGTGAGTCAAGCCCCTCTCTAGGCAATTCATTCCAATGCCTAAGCACTCTTTCAGTGAAAAAAATTCTAACATCTGATCTGAATCTCCCCTAGCATAACTTATGCCCATTTCCTCTTGTCCTTTCAACTTGAGACATGGCAGAAGAGGCCAACCCTCACCTGGGTACCAAATCCTTTCAGGCAGTTATAGAGAGTGATAAGGTCACCCCTGAGCCTCCTTTTTCTGGGCTAAACAACCCCAGCTCTCTCAGCTGCTCCTCACAGGACTTGTGCTCCACATCCTTCACCATCAGCTAATTTTCCTATTCTGGACTCACTCCAGTTCCTCAGTTTCCTTCTTGCGGTGAGTGGCCCCGAACTGGACACAGCAYTTGAAGCTCAGGACACAGAATGACACTGTCCTGCTCTTGCTGGCCACACAATTTCTGATGCCGGCCAGAATGCCATTGGCCTTCTTGGCCACCTGGGCACTTGAAGTACTGAAGTCTAAACAGACAACATCCACAGACTTTCCCTCATTTACTAATAGTTGACTTCAGAGGGTAAAATATTTTATTAAACAGGTAAACTGAAACACGGCCTTTGTACTTTTCTTTCCAGCACTGTGAAGGTTAAGTAGCTTCAAAAGAATGTACATACTTTATCGTAGAAGCTGATCAAATGTGTTACAGGAGAATGTATTACTAAGAGAAAATTCAGTTTTAGAGTACAAAATTCTAAGTAAGAATTTACAACTATCAATCTAACCCCCARTCTAAACTAAACTAATCAATTTTTCATATAGATCAGAGGAGATAAGGAATAAACTGAAAGTGACTCACTGAATAGAAATATTCACTTCTTTGAAAAGACAGCAAGATGAGCTTCTGAACAAATGTATAGAGAGTTGAAAGAAAGGACACAGGCTACGTTCTGGACATAAAGATATGATTGTCTAAATGGCATTTTTCCATTGCAAAGTTTCTACTGTTCTTGTAAAAATATAATACTTTATTCTCAAAAGAGATATGAAAGTTGGGAGGAAATAAGAGCTGAGAAATTGCTACTGCTCTGTGTTTGAAGGGTATTTTAGCTCATCAAATGTAACCTTTGAGAGAAAGGTAAAGACACCCTTTATGCTTATCAAGGAAAAAGCTTACATGACATTTCCCAAATCTCCTACTTATCCAGCTGTCCAGTCAGCTGCAGCAGTAAGTGCCAAGGACCAGCAGAGAGCCAGGATGGCTGCTGTGTCTTGTCTCCCAGGATGTCACATTTTCAACTCTCATCACGGCTGTTTCTTTTTCCTATTTCTTTGTGTCCATTTGACAGAGGTGGGATAGATTCATCTTCTATTGGATCTGAAGAAAAGGCCATATCTATGTACTTTTTTGTGTTTCATCACAGATTTAAAGGCACAGTGRAGAGTTTAATAGATGGAAGAAAATATGGAATCCTTCTCTAAAGAATGAAAAGCTTCAAGGACTGGGCTAGCAAGGTGTCTATGGAAAGAGTACAGAGAAGGAAGAAAAATGGGGGCTGCTCTGGATGTCTCTCTCCCCTCCATGTAGACCTGTCTGTCACCCTTTAAGCTACTGCAGTGAAGCACATGTTTTGTCAAGCCATGTGAAGACAGTCTGTGGGTGAAGTTCCTGAAATGAAGGTTTGTCATCACAGCTACCGGTGGCTCTGTCCCTATTTCAAGTGGACATCGAGTGTCATTCTTGGTCATACAGCCACATAGAAAACAAATGCTTCTACAGTTATGGGAAAGCAATATTTTATGGACGCATTCATATGCAAATATATAAAAATTTTAAAAAATACTATTAGTCTTAATCAGTAAATCCTACAACTTGCACAATCCAGAATTAGAAATTATGGTTCCTTGCAGCCTTTTATCTTGCTATCATTATTTCTCATTTCTTACTTAGCAAACTGGACTTGACACACTTCATTTGCCATTTATAATCCCAATATACACAWATATTTGTTTTAAAATCAGCTACTGAGTGGGTTTTTACCTGTTTTTCTTCCTCTTATCACCTTACTTCACAAAAAAATTTACCCGATTGCCTGTTTAATTTAAACTCAAATGTGCCTATTCATTTGAGGCTGTTATCTCTAGAGCAATATGACAATGTTTGCACACTATTAATGGCCATATTTTTGGTTTTCTTTCCCATCCTATAAATACAGTCCTGATTTTTGTCACTTCTGCTCCTTCAAATGTGAAAATTATCAGCTTAAAGGAAAAAAATAACCACTTATCTGCCTATGGTGCAGCAGCTGAATGCCAGAAATTCTGAGTACAGCTATGAATATATATTGCTGCTGTCCTCTACTAGTGAAAGCAGGAGCATTTGGCTCTGTGAATGAATATTTGCCAAAAAGAGCTATATTCTGTATATGAAATAATACTATATTATTTGTATGCTACTTTTGTCATTAGAATGAAAACATATCGCTTTGTTACAGCTCTGCAATGAACCACTTGCACACTACTAGAAATTATCTTAGGGCACAGAAATATTTCATTATAAAAAACTGATCWTCTATTAAATGGGAGATAGTCTGCCTAAAAAGCAGATGTTAGTACAGATTTACTCAACCTCCCTGGGATATTGCTTTATATAAATCTGAAAAGACCAACTGTATAAGTAGAAATAGAGGTAGAGATACGAAGCAGAGGAGAAAGGYGTCTTATCTATATATATAGGTATACCCAAGTAATAAGTACTGATCTACATTTAACATATATTCCATATTCTGACAAAGTGAGATAACATGCTTTTAAAACTTGTCTTCTAAATGCAATTTATCTTGTAAATAAAATAAGCCTAAAAATTTATGTATCATGTAAAATAATCAGTAACACTGGCTTATTTACACCAACAGAAAATTTTTCCTTCATCATTCAAGTTCACCATTTCCAAGCACACCATTTCTTTTCTGTTTTTTCCAAGTATCTATTGAAGTTTGAAGGTCAGAGACTGCCTGACTCACGTACAGTTACCTGAGGATACTTTCTTCTGACCTTTAGGTAACTGATGAGTATTTTAAGTAGCCACATGGGTTTTGATCCATTCCCATGGCATTTATTCAGGAAAGAATTACTCCTGATGTTCAGCATTTCTATATTTCAGAGTGCCAGCACTTCAGCTATCATCATTGCTCCAGCTCACTGCTCAGACAAACAGAGTTGGATGATGTCTGAGCCATCCACTGCTCTTGACTGGTTAAGTTTATGAATTCTMGTGATCATAGGCTTTAACTTTTTTTCAGCAATGTCCTCAATTTCCCAGTATCTGTTCTTTAACTTCAGGCTTGCTGGTCTGCCTCAGTGACAAATGTCTCCATTAGAACAGATTCATTTTATTTTCTCAGTCTCACTCCTCATGTTTAAAAAGGTCTTAGAGATTTAGGAACTAATAGAGCTAGGCAAATACAGCAAGAAATGTCAGTGAATTATTGGTTCAATATTTTTTAATGAATTCTCTTAATCTGTGTCCAGCAATAGTTGAATGCATGGGTTTCACAAGTTGGTAGAGCTAAAGAATCGGCAATTTTTAAATAAGTATTGGAGTCTAACATGAAGATTCACTTTCCATAAAATACTTACACCARAAATCAGATTTTAAGAGTTCTGAGAATTTAATAGGGAATTGGAGCATTCCTGTTTGTGTGAATAAGCTAAGGAAGCATTGCAGCTGTATTTTAGTCAGGTGGAAATCACCACTCTTGAGATAAAAATAATTGCCTAAAATTCAATAATATATGCTGAGCTAATGGCCTGTTCTGGCCTTACAAAGTCTATTATGACTTTGTCATTGCCTGTGGCAGGGTTTATATCTTTCCCTGCCAGTCCCCCGGGAGGCTCAGAGGGATCAGAAGATGCAGTGCTGACTGGTGGCATACCCTCTGCATACCTGGCAGWGGCCAGCATGTAGTACTCCACTTCACAAAGCTTCTTGCAAAAGATGCTTTTGGGCTGACTGGGGATCATGGGACTGTAGGACTTGTGGAAATGAATGATAATGGTGAATGGGACCCTCCTGCACCCTTAGAGATGCGGGAGCATGCTGGCCCTGCAAAGCAGACGGCCACACAAACACACCTATTCCTCATTTCCGTTTCTGCTCAAGTCACTTCAAGCAGTACTAAAAATGCATTTTTTTTCAATAGCAAACATTTAACTAGTTTTAAAATCTTCAGGCTACACAAAAGTCACATGACAGCTTGAGAAGTCTGTCAGTTTACTGCAAACAAGTTTTATTTATTGCCAAATCAGAACCAGCAGTGCCTCAGTAAGCCCTGTACTTATCTCATCTGCAAGTGCATGTTGTTCAAAGATTTCATAATTAGTTCATTGTCTGTGAATGGGCTATGGGCTATTTTCCAATTAATCTACTCATTTTATTCAGGAACTGCATACTAACAATAATAGATCAAAAGAAAATGTATTCCTCTTGCTTCAAGTACTTCTGTATTGTGCTGGTAATTTCCTCTGTTCTACAGTGGTTTATGTCTTTCCTCTTTCTTCACTTCTGGCCTGCCCCAAAATATAAATTTGATTAGGGTGTCTGATGACTCAGGTTCCCCCACTAGAAGCGCAATACTGAAAGGGCTTTTCTTCTCCAAACCAGAAACATTATCTGAGGCTAAAGATAGATTAAAGGAAATCTGAGTAGTAGTGGAGGATGGGGAGAAGCTCAAATTCTAAGMGCAGTGAAATAAAGCACCTCTTTATTGGCAACCTTGATCAATATTAGAAGGGAAAAGAAATCAGCATTCATTGCTTTTGCCAATAGTTTTTCCATGAGTAGACCAGTAGCTCTTTTCTTCTTGACAAGGTGGTGTATCAGATGTAAATCCAAACCTCAAGAAAATATTCACTTTAGACACCAAAGCCTGTCACTGTCCAAATGAAATATAAGCAATAGAATAACTAATTTCTAGTTAAAAAAAAAAATAGCCCAGTGAATTAAATAACACCTGCTTTAAAAAATTGCCAAATTTAAACAGGAGGAATTCTGCACTAATGCCCATGCTAATGCCCAGTCACCATCATTTATTCTACTTATGACTAGCCATCCAGTGTTTCATCATGTTTTAACACACTTCCACTAGTCAGTCTCAATCAGCTAAAGGAATATGTCACAGTGCTTAGACATAAATACTTTCCCGGGGCTGCACCTGTAAAAAAGGTTCTTGAATTATTTGGACACTAAGAAGTAGTGACAAACAAAGAAAGTGAAATAAATGATAATGGAATACTATTTTTATTTAATTTAGAAAATTTCCTCAGAACTCTCATTATCGTTTCTTTTTATTTTTTTTTTTTTGCCCATTTAGCAATTGGATAGGGAATGTGCCCTGTGCTAGAAACACATGAGGTTTTTAGCTACTCTTACAAAGCACAGGAAAATTATTTTCATACTAAAAATCTGGTATTCAAACTTTGGATGTTTTCACTATATCTGGGTGAAAGGCTGAAACATTAAAATAAACAATGAAATATAACATCTTGCAGTTGTTATGTGTTGTCTGATTGGATTAGGGTACCTTTAACTTTTCTCCTTATCCTTGCATATAGGCAAAGAGGTTTTGTCCAGGAAGACCTTTGGAGAAATGTAAGACTATAGGCATTCATGTGAGCAGAAATATTTGCTGGTTTTGACCTCTTATTGTTTATTAGCCATTTCAGCTAAATGCACAAAATAAGAGCTGAGTCTCACATGGCTCCTTGTGTAAGTGCCAAAGTCTGAGATGTCAGTGTTTAGGACCAGAACTGCCAAACCTGTCCATTCCCAGAGATGCCACAATGGGTTGATATCTCAGTTTATCAGCAGAGCTACCATACATATAAAAAATATTCACATTAAACCACATTTGTTTTTCTCCCAAAAATAAGCAGCTTGTCATTTGCTTGATTTGACAAACAGGATGGGATTTAGCTGAGAGTAAGAYATCTAAATCTATAAATCTATGTATAGGAATTCAAATCTGACCATATGAAGCCTTACTAAATTGTACACACAAGCTATCAACCATATATTGAAATTGTAGTTATTCAGCAGCCTAGCTGCTACGGTAAGATTCAGTAGCCCAAATACAGATGTCCAGTGTAATTTTAGATGCTGTGAATTATCTTTCATGTCTTCAGCTGTTTAAAAAAWATGGTGGAGGTCTGCTGTGCCTGCCCTATCTGCCTGCCCTGGGCAGATCTCCTTGGTATGCAATCATCACAGGAAACTTGTGTTCAGGAAACTGAGTCCCACCCTCAGCAGCTGCTTTGGGGTTGAGATGAACTGCACTACAGGCATGAATGACTTCTTTGACTGTGACTTAGGAGCTCAAACTCCTGGCCAAAGCCTGCCTGTAGAAACTGCAGTTCGGATATCTTGGTTTTGAACAGAATCCCAACCACAACCTTCCCTTTCTTTTGAAACAAAACATGTCATTCCAAAGCCTACGAAAACATAAGGCTGTAACCCCAGCAATGCTAAAAAAAAGAAAATATATTTCTTAGGTTGCTTTTTGATTTACAGTGTTACACATTTGTTTGCGGCTGCCACTTTTAAGGATTGGACTGCATATTTCCCATTTGCAGATAAGATATATTTGGAGTACTCTCTACTTTCTACAACAGTTCCAATCATTCTAAATCAAGCCTGGAAATCCAGCATCATCCAGGGAGTTTCCGAAACAGTAGACAAGAGTGTCATTTTTATGTGCTTCTATACTGCTTGTCAATCTGTACTTAGTTTATGCCCAGAACAACTTTAATAGGAAAGACTTGAACTGAGATTTCACAGGATGAAGCATCCAGGAGTTTTAAGATATGCATGTCCTACAGTTCACTCCTACCTGTTGCTGTGTGCCATTGCTCTTTAGCAGGACCAGAATAGCTGCTTGTGTGGCCTGTGTCTCAGGAAATTATCCAGCTCAAAATAAGCCAATCATTAAAGCAAGTCATTAAGGAAAGACATTTCAAATCAAAATCAATACATCCAGTTTGCAGTGTAACCATGGGAAGCAGAGCTGGAAAACGAGTGCATAGGGATGAGGACAGGGAGAGAGTCTGGGAGAGGGATGAGAGATGTAAGAATAGGGCAAGAATATTTCAAAAGAGTTTTGCAACACGTTGCTTTGTCATGAGAAACTGATGTCTGAAATAACCTCATTTCAAAATAAGCCTGGTGGTTGGTACATGCACCTGACAGCTAAGGCACTCTCACTGAACTCCACTCCGCGATTTCCATCAGGAAAGGTTCTGCCCTCTCAGATAACCCTTTAATGGAGTGAAATTAGATGGGGAACCTACTGCATTTACAGAGATTTCAGGCTCTGAGCATCTCAAGGATTGCTGGACTTAAAGAGTTCCTCTGCTAAGAAAGTAAATAACCTTCCTTCTCTGCAGGACGTAAAAAGCTAAAACCTGCACAACTTGGGTATACAGACTGATTTTTAAATCTTGAGGGAAGGCTGGGCTGGGCAAACCCATGGCTTCTGTCAGCCTGGCCACATGCCTTGCCAGAGGCTGGTTCAGCTCTGGTACAAACATGATGGTGCAGGACGATGGAGGGGCACCCTGCCCTACACAGAGTCTCTGCTCTCTCTGTCTGGGACTGCACCCAGGCTCTATCAATGGTCTGCATGCACAGAGATAACTGCTGGGACCAGACTGCCAGTCACCTAATTACCTGGATATGCAGCTAAATCCAGCTTTCTTGATCTGGAAAAACCTCCAGGCAGTCTTAATGGAATTAAARACACATATATATATACCCAGGTTTTGGATTTGCTGGGCATTGGTGTGACTCAGGGGGTCACTGCTGGGTGACATGGCCACACCTCAAGCTGCAACTCTGTTTACCTGTGTTTGCTTCTGCTAAGCTTCAGCTAAGTTGATGCTGTTGCATGAGATAAATTTGATATTTCCAGAAGAAAAGCAGATTTGCCTCCAAAACCATCATCTGTTCCTAATTTCCTTGTCAATTAGAGAACAGCTCCCAGGCTCAGAAGGGAACAATAGTCTCCCTCTGAGGTGATAACTTTGCGACATGCTACACTGTTCAACCACTTGCTTTGCTGTCATGGTGTGCATTTTATCTTGCCATTGAGCTGGAAGCCTTAATTACAATTTTGTGTCTTCCATTGTCTGAGACAAATGACTAAGTGACTTATAAAGACAATTAGATTTGAATCTGCTCTAACTAATCTTTTTCCAAGTGCAATATCCTATTAGACACACCAGGTCTTTTTCTGAGGGGGATAAGGGAAGATGGGGAGGGGAGAGCTGCCATTGAAAAACTGTTTCAGGAACTAAAAAGCTGAATAACCAATTGTCAATGCTCAGTCTTCTTTGGTTGTCACAAGCTACCTTGWCTACTCCTGCAGCACTTAAATACATCACATTGAAACTAGAGCCACAAGAATCATAGGAAGTGGACAAGAAGGATGAGTCCAAGCCACTGTTTCATAAAAATACACTTATCAGCTCCTTTATGGGAGCAAAAAAACAAATTATGTGGTGGTTTGCTCTGATTATTCTTGTATTGGGACAAAGAGGAAAGTGTCCAGCTTTCCTTTTACTTTGAGCTTGCGTTATTGGCTCTAGGATCTCATGCCATGTTGGTGCAGAGGGACATTAACATACTTCAGTATCACATCACTTTTACTCTGAAGAAATCATTAACCAGCCCATTACACCCAAATGGAATAACACCTTCAAAAAATAAAAACACTTCTTATTTTTCTTCCTGATTTATTTTGAAAAATTCATATTTGTCTTTCTTAAGTCATAACATARTGATGCATTTCTTGACCCTTTGATTTTCTTTGTAGACAATTAGAGATTCACCTCAATTACATGACCAATTAAGATCATAACAATTAAGCATAGCAGTTAAGTCCATATACAACATAAAGAATCCATGTCCATCAACAGTTTCTTAAACAGTTACTATGGTTTAGCATAGCAAAAGGATGCTGCAAAATAATACTTGTGGATAACAATTGGGTCAGCTGTTTTCCCTCTAAYTTTCAATTTGTACTCCCACTTAGCACAAAGGATGTTTTAGATGTGATCAGAAGTTTGTATAAGAAAATCTGGACCTATTTTTTGGGGACCTATATTTTTTTTCTGTGGTATAGTTAGATACTAATAAATTACTCAGGACTGGAATTTCTAAGCATGAGAGGTACACAACACAACTCAAAGGACATCTGTCAGTGTATGTTGCCAAGTCTGAATTATCAACTATCCTGAAATAAATTGAGTGCTTTAGTCTGAATTAGAACATACCAAAGGGAAACACAGTAACAGTCTCCAAAACATTTGAAAGTTTCTAAGTAAAAGGAAGAAAATAAATTCTTCTCCAGGCTGACTAGATAAAGGATCAAGCATAACAGGTTTACACTAGAAATTTGAGAGATGAGGCAAGCATAGTTTTCTAAAAGCACAAGAGGCCCAGTACTGAAATAGGTCATGTGAGGACAACATAACATGTTTTTCAACTGGTATTTTTTGAAAAGTGTTTGGGCAAATTTCTATCAGATCTGGCTTTGATGGAATATTTTCTACTGGGAAATCTCAGGAGGGTAGAAGGAAGCCTGGGCCTGTTCCACTGTCATAACCAATGCAATAAAGTATTGCCAGTGTTTTCCTCCTGCCAGTGGTGCTGGGGAGTTCCCATACCCTAACAGCACGAGAAACTTCCCCTTTCTGTAAACTACTTTGCAAGGCTCTGCTCTCCATCAAATGTGCTTGACAAATGTTACTTAGATAGAATTAGCAGCTGGAATTTGAAATACCTTCCTCTCTTCCACCCATAAATGGCATATACTTAATGAAATATGAAAATAAGCAAAAAACAATTTTCTATGCAGTGATACAATTACTGATGCATTAAATGATCGCTTACCTTTTTATAATTGTTTATGATTAGTCTTCTTCACTGAGGTTGTCTATTCATCTAAAAATGCCACATCTGGGTATCCTAATGTAATTTAATCCCAATAACAAGAGTGGAAAGACTGACAGCCTACATCTTTAAATGAACCATCCCAAGATGGAGGTACATACAATTTTCCTAAAGTTTGGAAAAAGTTCTCGGATTAGAACTTAATTCCCATGTGTTACATAATAAGGTACTGCACACAGCAAAGAAACAAAGATTTTCTGATACATGTATCTAGAATATACATTTTTTTTTAAATCTTTATATTAATTTTATATATCATCATATAAATTATTTTTACATATCATAATGAATTTTCTATATCATAAACCAATATTTTAAGTGCTTTTTTGAATCCCACTCAACAACAACCTGGATTTTAGACTATATTTGCAACTTATGTCTATGTTTATGGGGCCCATAGTATCTCTTTCCCACACTCAAATCATTTAATAATGTATTTTACTCTTTTTACTTATATAACTAAACTTTGTAGTGTGTAAATATTTTCTGACTTCAAGAAGTGTGTTTGCAAATTAATAGTGATTGAAAACTTAGGTTGTTTCTAAATAGAACATAACATAATGTAACATAGCATTACAAAACATAGCATCTGGAAATTTGTGACCTATATAAAACTTACTTGATGAAGCTTAATGTACCCATGAAAACGTTTAATAAAGCCAATTTTCTTTTCTAGTTAAGTAACCAAAAATGCACTTTGAACTTGGGAAAATAACAATTCACTTTATACATCTTTGATCCCATATTTTTATAAATTCATTTTACAGAGGTAGGCGAACACCTTCAGAATGAGAGCCTTTGGGAATTTTAAAATAACTCCATGAAAGACCTTTGCCTGCAACAAGAAGTGTTGAAGTTTCTAGGCTGGATCTCTTGCTCTGCCAATTGTTCCAGCAATTTAGAAAAACATTTCAAGCACAGAAAATAGGAAGGGTGTTCTCCTAAATACAAGATTTGAGTAATTTTATAGAACGAGGAATTTATATTCTCCTCCTATCTGGAACTACTTGAAGGYATCTCACATACCTAGTTTTGTTTTGCAACACTTTGAGATGAAACCAAAACTATCATGCAACAAAGAGTATTGGGTTGGCCTTGGTTGGCCAATAGTTTTCCTACACGCCACTCTATTACTCCCCTTCTCATCTGGATAGGGGAAAAGTAAGATAAAAAATTTCCGGGTCAATGTAAAGTTTAATAACAGAAAAGCAAAGGCCTCACATGGAAGCAAAGGAAAAGACAAGGATTTATTCTGTACTTCCAATCAGCAAGTGATGTCCAGACACTTCCAGGTAAGTCGGGCCCCAGCACACAGAGCAGTTGCATTAGAAGACAAATGCCCTAACACCAAGTGTGCCCCTCCTCCTCCTTTTTTCTCAGCTTTTATTGCTAAGATGACATCCCATGGTATGGGATATTGCTTCCACTAGTCTGGGTCAGCTCTCTCGGCTGTGTCCCATGCCAACCTGTCACCCACTCCCAGCCCAATGTCCTGTGGATGGGGCTGGAGAAGCAGCCTTGATRCTGTGTGAGCACTGCYYRGCAATGGCCAAAATACTGCCGTCCTACTGATTCAGCTACAGCCACAGATGCAAAGCACAGCACTAGGAGGGCTGCTATAAGGAAGGATAGCTCCACTCAAGCCAGACCCAGTATGCAGTCAAAATACTCAAAAGAATCTTCACTCCAAAAATGGCTAGAATTTCATCTATGACTAGAGCATRTGGCTACTGAAACATTATTTCCTCAGTCCCTCAAAGATAGGAAGCAGTAGCTCCAAATAAGGAACTTAATATTTCATTCATTCTTTTGTTGTTGTTGGGGTCTRACCCATTACTTGTACAAATGTCTTATTTATTGTTTTTTTTTGTTTTTTTTCTCTTCACTTACAGACAGACAAAACTGCAGCCTTGGGATATCTAGAATGGATTATATGCCCATGGCTACCCATACACTTTTTCTMCAGAGCAGCTGTTCATTCAAAAATGAACAGCTAATCCTCTGAAGAAATAATGTTTTCCTTTTTCTGGGAATTGGCTAGGCTCAAGCTCTATAACAGTGATCAAATTAAATACAAAATGTCCAAGGAACACAGAACACCAACATCTTCATAGTACATCCTATGAGTGTGAAATAAATGCTGAAAAGCTGTATCTAAACACCACTATGGGGTAAATCTTCCTCTCCATRCAATACTAGTCAGAAAGAAAACTTGACTCAACAGAAATAAATTCTCCCCACTTAAAAAAAAAACAAATAAAGCCTTGGAGAAACTTTAGAAGGTTACTTGGGATCTTTGATTATTTACTGAAATATGGCCTGGTACAAATTTACCTCTTCTCAAAAAGAAACATTCCAGGGCTAGAGAGACATGACCAGACCTTTTTGATTTAAGAGTCTTTAACCTCCAGAGAATAGAATTACTATAATTCACCTTCTGTCTTCAGTGATTTTTAGCTGATCTGAGACCAATACCTTCCATTGCTGCCACTTCCATGTTTCTTTCCAGAAACATGAGTTGCACATTAACTGCGATCTATAAAGCTTTTCTGTTCAATAAAGGCAGCAAAGCATATTTTTGTAGCCTATTTGCTTTTTGCAGACTTAAATGAAATTAAATTTAGGCATCTGAACTGCCTAAACACAGTGAAGATGTGGTGATTTAGCATGCATTTACTTACAACCCAAACTCATTAACTTCACAAAACTAGTTTGTCAACCCCCAATCTGAAAAAATTCCCAATTGATTCCCAAGTTCCTTCTGAAAAACTTTCCTTCTCTGTGCAAAACTGGATGATTGAAAACATCAGGTGAYATTATAAATAGTGCTGTCAAATAGATCAGAATTTCTGCAAGCTRAAGTATACCAGCTTGGCATTATATGAAAACAGGCTGAGTACAATTTTTTCCTTGCAGTTTGTGGAAAATGTAATGGGTCTTTTTTCTCACAAGAAAAAAATAAATCCAGAAATCAACAAAAAAATTCCCACACCTTTAGTTGCTATAACTGACAGAARCAGATTCCCTGATGAACAGATCCTTCACACTTTTCTTTCCCATGATATGACAGGGGACAGCACAGGCCAGCTGGTAGTTGCTTAGTTTAAAAGCATTTCCCCTGCAAAGCAGGGTCAGCCCCGGATGGACCATTCCCATAACACCATCTGGGAGCCTGACTTGAAGTTCACCACAGGAAGGGGCTGCCCTTGGCCCCACTACCTTCAAGCATTACCCAAACCTCCAGGATGGGGGACATTTTCAGGGCCCTGACGTTGGGCTTCATACACACAACATCCATCAGTGCCAGGGAGAGACTGCACACAGACAGGCAGGAKGCCTTTCCACACAAAATACTTAGGCCAAAACTGAACTTCTGCTACTCAATTCTCCTATCTGTTCACTGTTTTATTCCATATGTGGTCATCCCTTAAGCTAACTGTATTCCATGTGTCCTTTGTCTTGACAATTGTTACCCCCATGAACAGTATCTATACTTCATGACTTTAGAGGTTTTAATTGCTGTCTTAGATCCTGCTTCTGAAAAGAACCTTACACAAGCCCAGAGTCCTAATTTTTTGTGAGGACAAGCAACAAGAAAACCTCAATACTGCATTATCATGTAAGACACAAATACAATGCAAATCAGCACAAGACAACTCTCCAGGTCACAGCAAAGTGCTCCATGTCAAGGATGGTGGTCAGCATTTGCTGAAGTGCCTGTGGAAATGTGTCCATGAAAGAGCAGTAGGGAAAGGAACCATAGCAGAATTTGGAATTGGCAGCAACTCCTTCACACCAGCTTCTCACGTGCAAGTTTTACTCCATGCTCAAAATGCTGTGAAGTGGCCTAGCCTTTAAAAACTTATGATTCAGAAGGCTGCTCTCATCAATCTTGAGATGGTGAAGCATAAGAAAATCTTGTCAACATGTGACTGAGGACAATATCGTGCTCAGAGAACAGCAAGTATTCAGCAAAGCATTGAGTTTTGACACCATCAAAGCAACTTCAGTCACAGGGCAACTGCTCAGTCAGTCTGATTCAATTGCAAATGTCTTGGCAAACAGCARGATGCTAAATGCAGAGACTATGAGCCATTCAGTTCTTTGTAAATGGTCCATTTACYGCAATAAAGAAATGAGGGTCAATAGGGAAATGCTGTCCCTATTTATTTATTTCACTGTTCATAAAGCTAGTTCATTCAGTATAGTTCATTATGTAACCATTAGGTTACATATCCAGCCAACCCTAGAACCACAGCAGTTTCTTACAACATCCCCCATTTTTTGTATTGCTTTTAACATGTTTTTCTCTCTTGTGTTGCGGATAAGTAAAAAACCCTCACAAGAGAATTTTCKTCCTTTCTCAAATGCTACAAAAGCACAAATAGCTATAACAATAAGCCAAATTTCCTGCTTCTGTAACTTCATTGATTTAAAAGTGTTCAGATGCAGATAATCTGGGATAATAACTCCCTTCAAGTGTGAGCAGATAAAACCACTAAACAAAAAGCTGCCATAATAGCTGCAGATTAACTATCACAATATATAGGACTAAAAATGTTCTTAATTATATCAACACACTGATCCACCTTGAATCATTAGGTRTCCTGTTGTTTGGAAACCAGACATAGATTTTTTTTCTAACATGGTACTTTTTGAGCTAACCTAAACAGAAGATGCTCAGTGGAACTCCTTCATGAAAAGTAGAACAGAGAACATACCAGATAAAGTTCACTGATCTTCACTTCCAGTGTGTTTATGTTTATGTGGGGCTGTCTTCACTCAAGCTCTAGAAATAGGTGCAGTAAGCAGCAAGAATGTAGAGGTAATATATGCTCTATACCTTATCAAATCCTTCTGTGGATGCAGTCTCTTCAGTGGAGTTTATCAAAAAATATATTGCACAATCAGCCTCACCACGTCATGTCACTTTGTGCTTAAGTTGAATTTGGCACAATATGATTTTGTTGGTGTTGCCTTTGGATTCTGCTTACTCTTCAGCATGCTCAGATGCTTGATGTGGATTTTCCTTACTAAATATATGCACAACAATGCAGTCTCAGGAGCATTTTGTGGATGTGCTTTACTTTGCAGGTGATGGCTCATGATGGCTGCTCCCAGAGAAGCTGTCAAAAATGCTTTGGCTAATATACAGACCCTTAAGATGAGAGTTTAATTCATGTTGTTTCTTTTAACTGAAAAAAATCATTACTTCTGGACAATTTTTTCTGGCAAATTTGAAAGGATTTTTTACACAGCTGCACACAACTACAACTATTCACATTCTTGTACTGGTATTGGGAGAATTTTAATTAATACTTTGTATGGAAAAGCTGAGTCATGAAAAGGTCTTTTTGTGGGGTTAATTTCACTGTGTCACAAACCCACTGACTAAAGTGTGTTTACGCCAAAAATATTTATGTGCCTTTTTTCACTCTAAATTAAATACAGATGATAATTGCAATGAATCAGTGAAAAAATGCCTGTATAATTTGAAAATGTAATTAATTGAAAAGTGTATTAGCCTCCAGAAAACATTGGGATGGTTTTAAGTGTGCTGCCATGGCTGAGTTTATTGCATTYCGGTGACCATGACTGATACTATGGACCACATTTTAGTGACATTCTAATGATTCATCATTGAGGATATTCTGATGACTCGGTGTTCTGGCAGATCAAGTGGACTTACAGAAAGATGTTATCTGGGGGAAAGGCTTCAATAAATCTGAATAAAACTGCAAAAGTTTCAGAAAGATAGATGACTTTCATAATTTTATATGTGTAGTGCAATGTAATTSCTTTTTCATTGGTGTTGCAAGTTTAAATCTGTGAAAAGAGGATTCTGTTTTACAAGGGGAATCAAAGCTTAGGGAGTGAAAAGCCCTGTACCCAAATGTGCAGACTGAGTCATATCGTGCCTCTGACATGGATTTCAAACAGGTGTCCSCATGTCCCTTCTCAAAGCCACATGTGCCCGGCACTCATCCACCGCAGTCAAGAGGCTGAGGAACACCTAGAAAGCGAGAGAGCCAGGAGAAGAGAAGCAGACTTATGCCCCTAGGCAGGAGGAGAGAGATAAGAGCTCTCTATGGAGAACAACTAAAACCCTGTAGCACTGGGACAAGGATGGCAGGAGACTCAGTCCCCACCATGCTACCTGTGGGCATCTGGGTTGAAACAGCCACAGCTTTGTCCCCCACCTGCCACTCATGGGTGTTTTCGCCAAGAGTGTGCAACTGCAAACCAGCTAGGAGGCAAAAAGCACAGTTTTGGGAACAGTCTGCACTCCAAGAGGGTGAATGGGAAAAGAGACAGATGTGTACAGTAACTAAATGAGCTGTTTAGACACATTACCCAAGGTTCCTCTCAGACTAAAAGAGGAAGTAAAGKTGCACATTTGTAGTGGCATATTGTCATCTAAATATTTGTGCTAAAATAATCATAATATCATAGAATTGCTCAGGAAAACACATTTGAGATCCCTGAGTTCAGYTGTTAACCCATCATTGCCACATCCACCACCAAAAAATGTCCCTAAGTGCCACATCCATATGTCTTTTWAATACCTCCGTGGTACTGGGACTTCACCACTTCCCTGGGCAGCCTGTTCCAGTGCTTGACAGCCCTTTCTGTGAACAAATTTTTCTTGATGTCCAACCTAAACTTCCTCTAGCACAACTTGAGGTCATTTTTTCTTGTTCTATAGCTTGCTATCTGTGAGAAGAGACCAATCCCCACCTCACCACAGCCTCTTTCAGGTAATTGTAAAGAACAAGATTCCTCCTTCTCTCCAAGCTAAACACCTCCAGCTCCCTCAGCTGCTCCTCATTACACTTGTGCTCCTGACCCTTGCCCACCTTCACCAGGCTTTTTGCCCTTCTTTGAACATACTCCAGGACCTCAAAGTCCTTTTCAAAGTGAGGGACCCAAATCTGAACACAGTACTCAAGGTGCAGCCTCACCAGGGCTGAGCACAAGGAGAAAGTGCGATAGAACATAGCAGCCATACAGTAGGTATTGATGTATCTTCATAGAGCAATGGACCACATTAAATGGACCATTAAATGGAATGGAGCACATTAAATACAATTAATATTGCTACTGCTTGCTCTACACATACATTCAATAATGCAGACAAATGCCTTATGCATGCTCCAAGAAATGCATACCCCGAAACTCACTGTGTTATCGCTCCATAGTCGTGTCTATGCTTTGCCCACCTCTCCTTGCTGCTGTAAAGGTGCTGAGAGCATCCCACCTCCCAGGGTTCAGCTGCCAGGGCTCAGCACCAGCACCCCACCAGCACAGCCAGGAGAAGTCCCACTCCTCAGGGTACACAGGTAATCTGCAGGGTTGCTATGACTGCAGCCCCCACTATAGCGCAGATTATTTAAAAAAAAAAAAAAAAGGAAAAGAAAATGCTGAGAATATTAGTATCAAACTGCAATAAYTTCCCTTGAAATGGATAGTAAATCTTCCTATCTTTCAACTCCATATGGTAGGCAAAACATTAACTAAAATTAACATTGCTATTGCTTGCCCTATTCATAYATTCAATAATGTAAACCTGTGCTTTATTTGAAGCTATGTCTAATTTTAATATGCATACTGTTGCAATAAGGTCACTTTGGAGTATTGATTTCAAGGAGGTGGTATGCAGAGGGGAAAASTAATCTCGTATGGAAAACACACAATATCAACCTGAAAACAGCCTGTTTATAAGTCAATGTATATAAATGACAACTATTATAGTTTTACTTATACCACATAGCCAAGCATAGTTTCAGCTTTGCCAGTTGTTTTCCATAATAAATTTGATTCCCTTCAGGGCTGGCCCTCTTGCTGTGTTTGTCACTCCACTATCAGAGCACTTTACACACACAAAATCACCTCTTGGTTTTTGCCTTCAGATGAATTCTTGTACCAGCTCCTCCACTTTGTGCTATGAAAAAAAATAAGCTATCAATCAGGATGAAAACATCTTATGAAAAGAAGAAAGGACAAAGTAATATTCTCTAGAACATTTCTCCTCAGTACAATATTGCAAAAAAAAAACCACTGTGAGGCAAGTGACAGCACAGAAAGAGAAACTTCCATTGCAGTGTGTGTGTGARCAAAAGAGATCTAAGCAGGAAGCACGGGCTCCTTTGCTCTGAGCACAGTGCCAGGCCAATATTTAATTGGTGCTGGTCACCAATATTTAGGTCAGCCAGAATAAGCTGATATTTAAATATTAATATACTTGCATTACAACCTTTGCAATTTTTAAATCTGAAACAGTCATGAAATTTTAGCATAATCCAAGGCACCACCATACTCCTGCCCAGCAAGCAAAGGCCACTGGATGCTGGCTCCAACCCAGCAGCAGTGGAGTACCTTCTCAGACCTTATTTCAAAAACATCCCAAGGGAAAAGGAAGTCATTACAGCATCTCACAAATTGATCCAGCAGATATTTGATCCAGCTATGAAGAAAAAAACATGCTCATTGTCCTGACCTAATTTGGCCAACTGTCAGYTAGTACATGTTAGTGTAAATGATGAGACTCTTTCTACCTTTCTACTCCTTACTTRAGCCCAAAAGAGAACTGCAGGGCAGGCAGTAGTTCCTCACCACCCTGATGAGGTCTGTGAGTTAGACAATGAGAGAACAGYGACTGAGGCCTGGCGAAACTGAACAAGGAATTTTTCCCTTCATTCTTTATCAGTTGTAGTGTGTTCATATATCCTGTCATAGCACTGGAAGGGTAAGCAAAAGTTCTTATTTGTTAGAAAATCCTTTCTCATCACTGATAAAAAAAATACAGCCATATTTTCTACAAAGATGAGTACAATAGGATCTGGAAGTACCATAGGTAGGGGATAAAACAGAAAAGACAGACTTGGTGTTTGCCTTCTGTATTATGTGAGTAAAGCAAGCTATTCTGCGTAGGGAAATTTTCTGCTGAGATCATGCACAMAAGCACATGCATCAGGCCCAAGACTGCAGGTGGCAGATTACCTTGGGCTACTTTCAGACTTGCACCTACATCTACTTTTTACAACCACAATTTGTCAAATTGGACACCACTGTGAAGAGTCCTCACAGCTTTCCTCAGTCATTGGTTTGTCCCTCAACACCCTTCACAAATTAGAGAAACCTTTCCCTTTTTCTTGGTTTCATGCATAAATGAGAAAATACCAAATGTATTCATCYTCCATCCACCCTGACTGTCTCTTCTCTTCATTGCACAATCATACATTAGATTTAAAATCCCAGATTGTTTAGGGCTCAGCACTCCATCAGATTTTGCCATGGTACTGATCTTCCTGTACAAACTGTAATGTGTGGAAGTTCTGTGGATGAATGATGCTACCAGAAGTTTCTTCTTATATTGTTGGTATCAACATTTTTTAATTTATGCCTTTTGGTTTCCCATRTCACTGCTTTGCTAACAGCAATTCTTGATCCATAACAATATTTTCCTAAAGAGCCTTGATTTAGCCCTTCTAGTGTGAACATTTTTAACTGCTTCAAAAAGCTTTTAGACTCTTCAGGAAAGTCATAAAGCACTCAAAATAATCTCCCTCCTCCTTTTAAAAAGCATTTGTGGTAGACTAATATATTGCCTCAAACATACTAATTACATCTGATAATGGCTGGATATTGCATTRTAGGACAGGTGCAGCAAACTCAACAGCAGCACTCTACTTGTGTTCCATCATGTTAATGAAAGCAATAAATCAATGACATATTTCAAACCTTGACTTGTTCCAGAGAAGGGGAATACTAACAAAATTTAGTACATCCAGCTTAGAATTTCTCCCAGATGGATAGCTCTCTTTTCACTCTGGAAAGRTCTAAATTCTACTTTCAGCATAARGGCAATCTTCCAAGATGCTGAGCATGCAATGGATCAGAATGTACCCTTTTTTGGGAGACTGTATTAACTCTGAAACAGGTACACTATTCAGATTAATAACAGGGAAAACAGARGCCTGAGATGAATGATACAAGGAACAGAATGTTACGGAAGGTGATTTTACAAAGATAATAGGAAACAAGGAAACTCCTGTTCAGAAAGCCAAGAAGTTCTATTTTCCCTTTTGTGGTATAAACAGAAAATTCCAGTCTCCAGAGAAAAAAAAAAGTAATGTGAAAGGACTTTAAAACACTGACATGTCATAGTCTGGAGAAAAAAGGCAAAATTAATGCTAGGTTTAGAAATTCAAAAGCCTAAATGATGGGAATTGGAGCTGTACCTCATTTGTCTAAGAYTATTGTGCAGTTAAAGTCATTGATGATACATAACCCTATTCTCTGTGGGATGTGTACACCTCAGTCTGCAGGTACTGAACAGATATTTCTCCTCCAATGGTTTGATATCCTTCCCTAAGTGCTGTAGCTTATACAGACAATAATATGACAAAGCAAAAGGTAATCAGAAAAAGCTACTAGTAATACTCAAACATCACTAAAAACTAAATTGGCCACTCTTGAGAGGTGGCCCACCCAGACTTTTAGTGCAAAATCCGGTCAGTATGTTGGATGACAATGTCTATAAGGCAGTAACCCATAGATACTAAAGGGCTGCAGGCATTAGTCTAGTGTAGGCTGTCATGGAAAGCAATGGAAGCAAACAAGGATCCCATTTCAACTGGGCAAGGATATGAACATCTCCTACAGTTATCAGAGGAGTGAAGATGTTCCAGTTCTCTGGTTGGGGCCATTTTCATTTCTCTAAAAAACCTGTTTATGCAGAATTTAAGGAAATTAAGTAGATTCTTTGCTAAGGGCCAAAGAGGTGTAATATYTTACATCACAGAAAAACTTTTATCTATTTATTTAAAACATCACTGTTAAATTTTTCCACTAGCTTACCATGGCATCCCTAATTACTTGTTCTGACATCATGGCACCTGCCTCCTACACAACTTCAACTCTGAAGAGGAGCTTTGAAGCAGGTCAACTCACAGCATCAAAAGGCAACATCTGAGGTAAGATCCTTCAGTCTCTGTAAGGTCTTTGATGAATGTACATGACTTACAGGTACAGGAGACAAGACAGTACCACTTGCAATATCTGAATTTCAGTTCCTGTAATCGCAACTATGCCATGCTTTATAGTATTTACAATCCCTCTTTATTGTTTTTTTGTTTTTTTTTGTTATTTAAGGGCTAACAAAGTGTGGCAGCCATACCAAGAAAAAAGACAGATTTTACTTAGAGAACTTGATGCGACTGCATTGTAGATTTTCTTCAGAGTTCACAGAGAGAAATTCCTACATGTGTTTCTCTCAATTGTTCAATAACGTCTTCTATGTAGCATCTTTAACTGAAGAAATCTGTCTATGCATTTATTGAGGTACCTTTCTGTCTGCTCTGCCTTGTGCAAAGTTATTCTGTAAACAACTTGGTTTGATGGATGTGTATTGAGTATGGAGAGGCTCAGCAGGAAATGGCTTGGACAACTCTTACCAAATGAGTAAATGTCAGCGAAGTATTAAACAGACTTTTTGGCCTGGAAGACCATACAAAATTATCTTTATATTAATCACTGTGTTTCTTCACAATCTGAATATGTGAGTTAAAAGGAATTTAGAGGAAGAAAACTCCTGAATTACTATGACAGTAATATCAATTACCAACTATTGCAATTCAGTCCTTGCTATTTTGAAATGACAGGTAACCAAWTTTTTTACTTTTTCATTAGTTTTTTTTAAAGGTTTCCTAACATGCAGAGGTAAAAACTGTCATCTCTGATGTTATTATGCAGCTTGGAGAAGTAAATCCGGCGTTTTATTAAACCTTAGCCAACACAAMTATATTATCACCAAGGAATTGTATGAATACATATATTAAAATATCTATAAATTGTGTGACATTTTCAGAACATGCTGGCAAGATTTTGAAAAATAGGGAAGCTTATTGAGATTATCTGGATATATAACAGTGACCTGAYTCTGTTTCCTTGAAGACAAACACGTAAAGCATATACAATTGAAGTAAAGAAACCATGGCGAAAATTGAAAACCTGACTTTGGTTTCTGAGTTTTACTTGTAGTTGCATTGTTAGAAAAAGTCAGGCACAGCACTTGCCTTTGTCAGCCGCCTCAAAAGCTGACAATCTGATGCCAGTGGTAACCTGTGTAAWAACTGCTTTAGCTGCCATTTTGGAGGTGTTCAAAAGACTTGGACTCAACTAGCTAAACCAAAGACTTCTTAAACAGGCAAAAGGAAAGGGGGAAATGAAAAGAAAGAGAGTAGGAAAGTTTGGTGGGAAAAAAAAAAGAGCAGTGGATGAGTTCAGAAGTAGAACTTGTAACATTCACAAGGCATTTTGCAGCCAGACTATCCTGACAGTGATCCTGGTGTCATCTGCTCTGTCCCTTTAGGACTGTCAGGCCATGACATCTCTGAGTCAGAGTGATAATGGCACAGTGGTATAAATACAGTGTGCTCTAGAGTCCCAGGCACAACTGTGAAACTCRTTTCTCTTAGCTTCATATCTTACTTGTATCCAAATGAAATTGTGATTATTCAGAATAGCCATCTGTCCATTGTTTTGTCCACTAATTGACCCACATTTTAAATTGGGCAAAGAAGTTCATGAGTTCCTACATCTCCTACTTACAAGTGCAACCTCACCATTGCCATTCTCATGACAAATGCAAAAGTCTTTGATTTGTTAGATTAATTCAATTTTTCTGCCTTTGGCAACTTTTTATAAACATTTCTCTGTGAAGGGATGCATTTCTGTCACTAGAACAGCTTCTCTGACCTGTGTGCTAAATGCTTCTCCACTTTGCTGTACTTGATATGCAAGAGAAGTGAATTGGCTGGGACACAATTCCAGGATGTTTGTGACTGGGAAGCTGAAGATTAATTAGATGCATTCTTCTGAGGAACAGAGCCTATGCTACACCTCCATCTTACCTTTTCTTTGTGAGTATCTTCAAGAGGGCATCATGGCAATTGAGATTCACTTTCCAAGACACAGCCCTCCTTGGAATGGGAGGTTTCAYATCACCCTGACTTCACTGGAAAAGTGACTTCACTGGTTAGCAGGACACTTCATGATTATTTCACACTGATCCTGCCTCTTTCCCCCAAACCTGCAAACTTATCTCCATACTGATTTGTAGGTTCTGACACATAGCAATAAAATCAACTTGGTGAAGATAACTTGAATTGYTAACTACCCTAACCAAGAGTCTTAATTTATTGTGTCCCTTGTCAGTGCATTGCTGTTTTAAAACTCTTGTTGTGTCATACACATGCCAGMTAATAATATACAGGTTCATATTAGCTGCCTTAGAAATATATGAGGCAATTTAACACATTTGCAGTAATGGCCTTCACTGCACAAAAAGCCTCCCTACCTAGCAGGCAGAAGCAGAGACATTAAGAACCAAAAATAAAATCATTTCTCAGAGATGACAACTGTAGCACATCCAAAGACAATCCTGGAGATCAAGCACRAGATGAGCTCAAAAAGGGCAGACTTGCTTTGCATCATACCTCAGTCCAATCTGCTTTCTGGAACGGTTCAGGACGCTGAGCATCCTTTCCAGGCATGATGGGGCATAGTGTTGTGCAACTGCGATAGACGGGACCATCCAGCCAAGCTACCATGCTCATAGGAGATCTTGCAGGRTCTGAGAGTTTATCTTCAAGTAGTTTCTCTAGAAACAGCAGCACACAGTAACTTTACCTTGGTCTTTCTGCTTTTGTTAGCTTTCATATTAGGTGAAGCCAATTTTGTTCCAGACAACCCACACCAATCCCAGCAGGTAGCACTGTTCTCTCAATACCAAATGACTTTCCTCCCTCTAGACTACTTAGCAATCTTCTTCTACACTCTTTTGAGTGTTTGTTTAAATATAAATCTCCTGGTTTTCATCATAGAATCATAGAATCATATAATATGCTGAGTTGGAAGGGACCCACAAGGACCATCTCCCTCTGTGCAGGACACCCCAAGAATCACACAATACGCCAAAGCATTGTTCAAGCAGTTCTTGAACTCAGACAGGTTGGTGCTCTGATCACTTCCMTGGGGATCCTGTTCCAGTGCCAAGGAGAGAAATTCTACACTTGATTATGCTCCCTCTATACTTGATCATGCTCCCAGTGCCGTTTCTGAAAAGCATGTGAATTTTGCAGATTATCATATCAAGTGCTGACACATGCCACTGATTTCCTGCTGAGCTGCTATTGYTGCTCACCCAAGCGTCTGATCTCTAGGGGCCCAAGTATGGGGCTCCACTTACTGACCTGAATGTTGTAATAAATTATAAAGGACAATGGCATTATTTTTAATATATAAGGGTAGGAAGGCAGAAAGACTAAGTGCTGTGCATTGTTATATGTGGTTTTGGCCTTCAGTGATTTGGAGATCATAAGGAAAGACACAACCAATGCAACAACCAGAAAACTGGCTCAGTGTTGCATTTTGAGGGTGCTTCAGAAACAACAAAACTTCACAAAGCACATATAGAGGACAGGGGAAGGAGGATGGAATGAAAGATGACAGGGAGGAAAGAAGAAGAAAGGAGAGGGAGGAAAGAAGGAGAAAAGAGAGGGAAGAAAGGAAGAAAAAATGTCAGTCTTTTCAGTGCTCATTCTTCCTACTCTTGGACTGAGAATTTTGTGATTGACTTAAGTAACAGGGGAAATACATATTTTACAKTCATGTGCATGTAATAATATCCCTCTCTTTAAAAACAAAATACAGCAAAAAGCAGCCCAAACATCTTCCAGGTGCCAGTACTTGGGCTGTTTTCCTATGCTTCCTCAAGCACTGCCTATTTCTTGTCTCCTGTCTGCAGCAGAGAGCAATGTGTAGGCTGCAGAGCCCTTAATTCACACTGGGACCAATCACAGATCTCTCCTTCCCTTCAAGGTCCTCCACGCTCAATGCAAGGTGTCACATGTCTCTAAAGCATGTCATCACAGTCTTACTCTGGGTYCATGTTCTTTGTTTGGAAGGGCTGATGCCAGGATCAAGGAAGCAGTAAAGCATTGAAACATGGGTCACTAACCAGAGCACCTCAATCAAGAAGGACTTAGAAGGTGGCAATTTCACAGCAAGTTACAGCTTCATGTTTTGCCCATCATTTTCCACACGGTTCAATGYTCCATCACCTCCCCTGCACATGCCAACTCTCAGGAGGATGATTTACATAGCTTCATTTTGGGCATCAAGACATACTTGTCACTTTGCTGGCTAATCTAAATAAATGAATGAGCCCCTCTTCTTTCTATCTAGCTTTTTCTTCTTATTAGGGATATTATATGGTAAGCAAAGGTAAAGACTTGAGCTAGTGTACCCCAGAAGTTCAGCTGCAGCAGCCTCAGCAATTCAACTTGGCCTGTCTTCAGAATCATCCAATGAATTAACACTCCAACTYGTCTCACTTCAAACACACATTTTTCCAGTTGCATGTAAGGTCACTGTAATTTATTTATTTTAGTCTCCAAATACTGCAGTACACATTTTTTTTTGCTTTATGTCACACTACTGCTCTCTGCTGCCCAAGTCTATTTCAGATTCACAGATCCATTTTACACCACCTATGTATGAGACAGACCATATAGTGACTGAGGGTAACTGGYTCCTCAGAAGCATGGGGGCTGTCAATGTGATGCTTGTCTCACCATGATTAATTACTGTGAAATGCCCACAGAGATTTAAAATCATGATTAATTGCCAGAAAATGTGCAGGGACCCTAAAGACTAAGTTCTACTACTTGCTAAGTTTACCCAAGAGTTCCTGYACATCCTGCATCTGGGAACACTTCTGCAGCACGCAATCAACTGATAAAACTCCCACARAACATATGGTAAATTGTCAGGAAAAAGGCTAAATAAAAATGGCTTTTAGTAAGCTCTGTGTCAATATGTGTAGATAGACAATGGCTGAAGTGTTAATAGTCTACTTCTTTAACTACTGTTTTGTTTTACYTAGAAGATATTTATCTGTTTGCAAAGGAAAATACCTTTAAAATAAGCAATTGCATTGTTGGTGGTGTTTTGTTTTTTTTTTTATCTGGCCTGCTCAAAGACACAACAGTTACCATGAGGTAAATGTTCTTTGTGAGTAAAAAATGCTAGATCCTATCTTAYAATGCATTTCTTTTTTATTTTATTCATCAAGGAGGCTAAGGAGATTAATAAGCTCCAGTATTTTATGTTAAGCTTATTAAAGATCTAAATTTTAATAGGTTTGAAATCATCTTCTGAAATCCCACATTAAAAGAAAAACTAAGAGCAACTTACTCCATTTTCTGGGAATTTTCCCAAAGAGTTTTATCATTCACATAAAACCCAGAAAGCAGACCACGYTGTATCATGTGGCAGGAAGTTTAGTCAGTCTACCCATACTTCTGCTACACTTGGCTCTTGCTGGATTGATGAATCTCCTCCCACCTTGCAGATGAGTGCTCATAAGCACACTCATACTTCACCAGGTAGAAGCAATTTAGTGCTAGTGCTGTGCTGGGAGAGAGAGGATGGTGAAGAAGATATGGCAGTGAGATACCTGTTACCTGCACAAGCAAGTAACCAGAAAGCACCACGGATTATGTTAATTCCTTCAGCTGGTAAAACGTCATCAAGAGCACAGTCTCTTTGAATGAGAAAAATGTCTTATACTAATCACTTCAATCCTTCTYCAGTTTTCCGTGCATTTTCAGTACATCCCAGTGGAGTGCACTGAATTAGATCCTTTTAAAAAGTTTTGTTTCTGTAACACTCAAAATTCTTAGTGTATTTTACCACTGGGCTTTCTGGAAGTTAATTCTGCCATTTCCTTCTGGCAGTTAATTCTGCCATTTCCTTCTGATAACTGCTTTTAACAGCTTTACAAGGTTGCTGTCCAGCATGTTGCAGTTAAAACCACAGGGTAAAATGGGTGCTCTGAGAAGTGGGATTCCCTCTCAATGTAATTTACCCAAATTGACACAAGCTTACATAAAACCAAGAACTGTAGAGATCTTTGAATATACAGACACTACATCTAAATTCTACATACAGAGTAACGGTACCATCTAGTAGCAGGCACAACATACACAGGGAGTTCATCCTACACAGAAGATTGGTAGACATAGCAACTGTTTTCTTTCAGCAGACCTGTAAGATAAAGATCAAACAATTACATCTCCTGAAGCTGAAAAAACTTCTTTCCCTTGCCTCCTCAGAGCTCTTCCCTTCCTACATTTTTTCAAACCTGACTGAACACACACTGCTGAGAGGACACTGTGAGCATCAAATCTTTATTCCTTTGGGATTTTATAAAAGAAGAATTTAAAGAATTTTAATAAAGAATAAAAGAGAGGTGGATTCAACTGTTAAAAAAAGAACCATCAAAATTTTACCTGGGAACATCCCACTCTCTACTGTTTACACATTTGCACCCATACAACATGTTTCTTTCAGGATCAATTATCAAATAGGTTCCAACCTAAGCCTAAGCATGAAGTAACTCACCCCAGGAGAAGCTGTAAACAATGTTGTAGGAGATTAACCATATCAAAGAAGTGGGTCAAAGACGGGTATCCTCTCTCAATAAAGGAGCTACAAGATGATAACACAGAGCTGAGCTAAGAGTRGAGAATCAAAGAGAATGCTGGAATTTTCTAAGACAAACAGAAAAATCTGAAAATAATTACAATCTTTAATGGCAAAGTGACCCACTGGTACCTGACTGAATTGGGTAGGAGTTAGCTGTCCCTCTGAGAAATTGCCCCAGACTGTGCCAGCCTGGGAAACTCAGTCTTAGTCATAGTAGCTGGAAAGCTGGCCTTACTTCTCTACACCTAGTACAAGCCAGCTGTTTAAGTTGCAAATGCCCCTTTAAAATGTTCAGGTTGTGAAAAAAAAAACCCAACACATTGGCATAATGAAGTGCAACTATGAGGAACAGCTTTTTAATGGGAGAGCACAGATGTTCTATGCACAATGGCTATGGTTTAAATTGAAAAGTGCCATTGTTTGGCCATCATTTCAAATCACGATACTCTAAAGGAGAGTTTTCAGGATACACACACTAAAGAAGCACAAAACTAAGGTAGAGCTAAATTGTTATGTATGATTTGCTCTGACTGAATGAAAATGGTTTCCATGTGCGTGAAAAACAAAAAGTGAAAATTTGTAGTAAGTGCAGTAAAAGAGAGCAGGAGTGAAAAGCAAAGAGCATGGACAGCACCCTCCCCCTACGTGATGGGAGAAAAAAAAAAAAGTATTTTTTCCCCAAAGCTTGCACTACTGCAATGGGTAGGAAGACAGTGATGCTGCTTGGAGCCTCAGGCTGGCTGTGCACTGGCACTGAAACAGAGGGAAGAGGGAAAGGGATATGAGCCCCCAGTGCTTGTTTCACTAGGCAGGAGTGCCCAAATGAGCCATGCCATACCCCTGCACAGAGCCTCTCCAGCAAGTTCTCCTCACCACAGGGATCCTGAGCAACATTTAGGCTGTGGCTGTAAGAGCAGAGCCCGCCTTGGTGACAAGGTCATCAGCAACCACTCACGGTGATAAATTCCACTCCTTTTATTTGTCCTGCACTTCAGAGCAACCACTGTACATGCTTTGAGTTAGGGATTCTGGATTGGACCTCCCAGGTGTGGTGGYTATAGTGCCAGTACTTTATATTTTATCAGTCAGTAAGTAAAGTATATCAGCTGCATGTCCTCAACTCTTCTCCAGGACCTACCTTGACTTGAGCATTTCAGAGCAGCTGTAGATGGGAGGTCTTCTCTCTCCCTGGGAGAAACAATCATAGAATCATAGAAACATAGAATGTTAAGGGGTTGGAAGGGACCTTAAACACCATCTAATCCCAACATCATCTGCCATGGGCAGGGACACCTCCCACTAGACCAGGCTGATCTATGCCTTATTCAACCTGGCCTTGAACACTGTCAGGGTTGGGGCTCCCACCACTTCYCTAGGCAACACGTTCCAGCATCTCACCACCCTAACAGTGAAAAATTTCTTCCTAATATCTAACCTAAATTTTCCTTCTTTCATTTTGCAGTCATTACTCCTTGTCTTGTCACTACAGTTCCTGACAAAGAGTCCTTCTCTGGTTTCCCTGGAGTTGCCCTTCAAACACTGGAAGGTTGATATGAGGTCTCCTCACAACCTTCTTTTCTCCAGATGAACAGTCCCAACTTCCCCAGCCTGTCTTCATAGGGGAGGTGCTCCAGYCCTCTTATCAGCTTCATGGCCTTCCTCTGGACYTGTTCCAACAGCTCCATGTCCATTTTATGCTGGGGGCACCAGAACTGGACACARTACTGCAGGTGGAGTCTCCCAAGAGCAAATGGGAAGAATCACCTCCTCCAGCCTTCTGKCCATGCTCCTTTGGATRCAGCCCAGGATTTTGTTGGCTTTCTGGGCTGYGAGCACACACTGCTGGCTCGTGTCGAGCTTTTCATCAACCATCASTCCCAAGTCTTTTCCCACACTCAGTCATCTCTTGGCCCAAGCTGTAGGTGTGTCTGGGATTGCCACAAATGTCATCCCCTGGATACTGTATTTTATAAAAAGGGACAAGTACCAGTCAAACTCATTGGTGCTTAAAGTAGAAGACTTTGAAGGCTCTATAGAATAATGTTTCTGGGGAATCTACCTTCCAAGTCAGCGCTGGCCATGAATTCTGTTTATACAGGTCAGTTACACAGCAGATAATTATGTCCAGAATTGTACACAGCCCAGTAGGCTCCACAAATCTCTTTCATCAGCACTTGCCTACACCTACTGTCTAACAGAAGCAGGSAATTCCAAATAATGAGCAATAAATCTGATTTTTCCATAAACTTCACCACTACAGAAAAAAAATGGGATGGAAAAATCTGAAGAATCATGTTAAGATGATAAGACAACTATAGTGAAAAGAAATCCAGGCATATTCTGATTGCATAAAAACTGTCAGATTTATCCCAGGGCAAATCATGGGGAAAGAATTGCCAATCAAGAGCCACTTTCTTCTCAAGACAGCAGGGAAGAGGGGGGTAATGTGCAGAATCGATAAGAATTTTTGCTGGTCAGGAAAAATACAGAAAGCAGAAAAGCCCATTTAATTCATATTCTTCAGGATAATGCAAGTCTCCTTTACACCTTTATTTCRCTTATCTCTTTCTGCTCTCCTCTTTGCTACTTTGCACAGCTGTCAATTTGAGACTGAAGGAGTCAAGATGCTCTTCAAAAAACTTGATCCCACAGAAGATATGGGAAATGGTCAAAAAGCCTTGGCTAAAGAAGAAACTCTGACTCCCAGTCCTCATATATATCCTTTCCCCACTAGACATTGTGAAAAAGATGTGCTGTTGGAGACAGAGTATCTGCACCACTCAGGAAAACTCAAAGCCTGGCATAAAATACAGTCAGAGATTTTTGTTGGTTTATAAAGTTAGCTCTTAAAGCTGCATTCTRTAACATTCATTAAGTGAGGCATAAAATGAATTATGGGGGTTTTGTGGGGAAAAAAAAAAGAGTGTTATCATGGACCTATAACAGAATTTCACTTTTAAAATATTTTTCTGTGACTGTAACAGAAATCTCTTTCCATCTCAGCTACAATTAATATGGCTACATTGCTGGGAATGTCATTCTCCTTTCAGAACAATAGTCAGGACTGGGTGAAAAGTAACTTTATGAGATTCATTAGCAGAGAGTCACTGGGCAAAATACAATTTAATAACGTTTTTGTTTTGGAGTGYGCATACACTATGGCATGTGTCCAGCCAAATTGTTCTTAGAAACAAGTAGATGTGACACAATAAATAACTATCCAAAACTATCTACACCTCAATGGTCTCAGAAGCAAAAACAGAAGGGACAGAGATGACTACTTTCTGACATTATAGTAAACATGCCACCATCCTCCACGTGCCACCTACTTCCAACATTTCAGCGTTCTTAACTGCAGTAGGGCTGCCTAAGCTACACAGGATTTTGCATTTCTATTAACATTCCTCTGCCAGGCAGAGATCTTGTTAAGGTTCGTTAATCTTTAAYTATGTTTTTAAAACCCTGTAGCCGCAGTAAATACCAGTGGTTTATAGTCAGCTTGTGAGAAGTAATATTAACCTCAATCTGCATACACCAGTTTGCTCCTGTACATTAAGCACCTAGCATTGTTCACCTTCTCTACCATTTTGCCTWGTGCACAATTTACATCATCTGAGTACTGTAAATTGGTATTTATACATAGGACTCACAGCCTGGATACGCACACAAAATCAGGGCTATAGGATAATACCGTAAGGAATAGTAAAGATTTGAATAAGAAATGGAGGCAAATGAGAAGGGCAGACAATATGGKATAGAGCAGCCCTGGGGAGCTAAGGGAAAAGAGATGATGCTTCAGTCGATTCCCTTTGTATAACCCACACTCATTTATAACTTGAATGGATGAAGAAGCAAGTATTTTTCCTCCCAGCTATCCTACTAGCTCTAAGTGAGAAAATATGGTAAATATCCTCTCCAAAATGCATTCCGTTTCTCATCTCCTACTGTGCGCAGAAACTAGTTGCATTTATTTTAAAATACTTTTTGGCTGAGTTCTTCAGCCTCCTCAGATATGGGAGCAGAGAGTTAATCACTGTTTAACTTCCAAGCTGGTTTTGTCACTTGATTTAAACATAACTCTCAGAAAGCTTAGTCACTGTAAGATCCAAATTTGTGAGACATCAAGCACCATCCTTGAGCCTTAATGTCTTCAGCTGCCTTTGTCTTCTGAAGGGGCTTAGGATAAGGTCCTTGAAAGTAATCATCAAGAAGTCATGCCTAAATACTCTTTCAATTAGGGCTTGATCCCACAGTTATGTGTAGGCAGTTATGTGCTTCAAGTGCAGAAACCAAATACTGGTGCTGAATACTTAAGTGTTTGTTTAGTGCCTGGGCAGTGAAGCTCAATAACAAGAGTGAGCAAATGCAAAGAGAGCAGGGAAGAAAGCATCTGGCAATAYAGCCAAATTTGTGCAGCCTCGTGCTGAGACCTGCAGAGGAGGGGCAGTGTGAGCTGCTCAGGATGACAATCATGCCACTGAACTCAAGTGAGGAATTTCAGGTGCTGCCTGTGTGACAGAACCAGCAGATCACTCAAACGTGTCCACGTCACAGATGAACTCACAGTAATGTGAGACCAAAAGGAAGTCAGGGGCCATTTTTTTCCTAATATTCAGCAGTCTGTTGACCCTGCTCATGCACAAGGCAGCTTTTATGATGTTCCAGGAGATCACAGCCATGCTGGACTGCAGCAACAAAGTCTGCCTGGCAGCCCTGCAAGCAGCTCGGTGCTGCTCACCCACTGCTGGAGGTTAGGGTTTTTCCTTTTGTTTTTCTTTCTCTTAGGGAATTTTCCTCCATTTAGTTGCTAAGGACAATAACCACCAGGTACCTGCGACAGACCAAAGAAGTTGCCAAGATCAGGGAAGGAGAGCACCTGGCTTGCACTACTCCTACCTGAGAGTTTCTCTGGGAAGAGAACCTGCGAGAATTGGGTGGGAMGAGGGAGGCTAGGACAGCTGCTAGCTCTCTTGCTCTGTCGGGTTTAGAGGAGCACGGTGGAGCTGCTGCCGGAGCCCGGCATCCTGCTTGTCTCCTGCCTTGGGTGAGCCTTTGCTCGTAAGAGCRGCCGCTGCACCCAACCTCACCAAAGGACCCTGCACCATCTGCCCAGGTGCCTCAGGGAAACGCCAGGATCCCCGAGCCCCCTACCCCTCCAAGGAAGCCTCTCTCAGCCGTGTTTGGGAGCCGAGCGGCCACTGCCCAGCCCCCAGTGTTTCCCTGCCCCTGCTCCGAGGTTTCTTTGCCGCACTGTAACTCGCACCTTCAGCACTGTCCCCTGCTGGGTGGCCCCAAGGCTCCAGCTACAGCTGCTGAGTTTCCGACATATCCCATCTACCATCCCGGGACTTTGCTCATCCCTGCCTTCCCAGCTTGCTACTCTGACATTCCTGCTATAACTCCGGTTGCTATCCAGAGACGGCACCAGGACTGACTCCCTCTATGGGGGCATGAAGGAAGCCCCTTCTTTATCCATTTCTGTCCGACACTGCCGTGTGAGGGGAGCCGGCTGGAACACGGCGCCACAGCGCCCCCTGCCGGAGCGGAGGAATCACCGCCTGCGCCCCGCCCGGCCGTGAGCGGAACTGCAGCACAGGGCGGGCGGGACAGGCCGGAGCAGGCCCGCACCGGGTTTGTGCTTGCTTTGTTGTTGCTTGCCTTGTTACACATACTAGTAAAGAACTGTTATTCCTTTTCCCGTATCTTCGCCTGAAAGCCCCTTGATTTCAATTCAGAGGGAAGTGGGCCTCATATTCTCCATTCCGAGGGAGGTCCCTGCCTTCCTTGGCAGACCCCTGTCTTTCAAACCGAGGCGCCTGTCACGATCCGCTTAACTCAAGCGGGAGTCGTGAGGGTTCGTTATCAGAATCTCAGAATGCAAAAGAAAACGAGGGGGCAAACATATATGCTTTGAATAATCAAGAATAATTTATTTGGATATTTTGCGATAGAGGAGGGTGAGAGAGAGAGAAAGAGAGAGAAAGAGAGAGAAAGAGAGAGAAAGAGAGAGAGGGTGGGGTTATAGCTACCAACGGCTCCGACGGTCCTTGGAATCCTCCAAGGTTCCATAGGGTTCGCCAGCATCCTTCGGGAGAGATCTCCATAGGGGTCTTCTCGGGGAGACTTTTTATAGTCTTTTTGAAAGCAAGTGGCTGCAAGCCAGGGGGGGTTGCGAAGCATGAGCCGGAAATCTGGCCCCACCTTGATCCGGCTAAGACTCCCCCCCCGAAAGTAGGTGGCAGCAAGTCAGGGGGTTGCGAAGCATGGAAACCTGATGGAAACTTGTGAAGCATGGAGAAGATCGGCCGAGTGGTGGGGAGAGAATGTCCATCCATAAGGTCGCAACACTCTCTTTAAACAGCGCAGCCATCCATGGTGGACCAGTTGTACCTGCCAGCCTAGGAGCTGGAAATCTGGCAGTCACCCCACCTTGATCAGGCTCGGACTCCTTTAAGCAAAGAGTCCCCCTTTTCTTCCCCTCAGGTTTCTCCTTTTTGGGGTGTTCAGTCAATGATCGTGAGACAGTCAAGGATCTTTAGTATGGTCTCTTACAGCACCCACCATTCCAGACCTTGTCTTGGCTCCTCATAGATTGGCCTGGGAGTGTGAAATACATACAAATACTATCAGAAAGAAAATAGTTTTTTATCCTCTTCTGGTATTTTCACTCTCATTTTACCTTCATCTTCTATGTCTTTTTAGCCTGCAGGTTTATGTAAGATCATTTGCTGAAACAGCAAATTCTCATGCAAGCTGTAGACTAAGAACTTGTAGAAATTATTCAATGCATAAGGAATAAATTAAAATGRATCAGATAATTAGCAAACAGAAAACAGAATGAAATTACATTAGTCATCAGCTCTTCCTAGCAGTTCTGACCTTGGAACGGCTGGTGGCTCTTTCACATGCATTAACTGGATCTCCCACTAGCTCCTGAAACCTCACCACAGTCACTGTGATGTCCCCTGGGAGCTCTTTCACTGCCATCAGACCTGATTACTTACCATGGACAGGCCGTGTGGGTTAGCTGCCCCACAAGGGACAATAGTGACAGTGGGACCAGCAGGGTTTCACTGGCAAGGCCCATCCACAGAACCTCCATGAGGCCATCAGGGCCAAGATAGGGTACAAAAAGGCTAGCCAAATCAGTCAACAGACATGGAATGTAAGCTCTCAGTTTTGCAGATTTCCACACTCATTGAGAAACAGAAGTAAAATTTATTGGTGCTACTTAGCTCAGCTGGAGATTACATCAGCATGATCATCTAGCTATTCCCAAGCRAGTTAGACTGTTAGGAGCTACTAATTGCCCTCCTTGGAGTCTCATKAGAAGAGCTGTCTTTGGTCAGATTAGTCTCAATATCGAATGAAGAACGCTTGCCTGTGATCCTTGTCTGAAAGTCAGCCATCATTTAACCTCTTTTGGTGTCTCTAATAAAGTTGATTATACCTATACCAATTTATRTTGCTGAAAAGGGAGCTCAATTTCCCTTCTAACTCTAATATCTCCTCTAGGAATTAATGACTAATGTGTTCAACAACCTCTTTCTCAACTGCATTAGTCTTCTTTCCACACTTAATATCTCTTCTGCTTTCAGAGACAATTTTCATCTCTTGGAGCTGCCCTTGGTGRAACTCACCACATGCCTTCAGACACCCCCTCTGGCAGCTGCCAACCTGCCCTTCTCTGCCTCTCAAATTTTCTCCTGGGCATTTAATTTGCAAAACAGCAAGAAAGGTAAGTAGTCACTGGGGTGCCAGCAGGAGAGATTTGATCTCTGAAGGACTTGGGTGCCTGAGGATATCCAGATACCCTGAGGATGTCCTTCAGAGAGGATGTCCATGGACTTAACATGGATCTTCAAACTTCAGGTATGGAAAACAAAATTTTGTGGTTTTCAACTGGRATTTAATTTGTTTTTCTTTTAGGGGATTGTTCTGATCTATCCAAATAATTACTCATGCCATCAAGGACAGAGACCACAAGGCTTCTCCTGGAGGTCATCCTTATTCTGGGTTGATTCCTAACACTTTCACCCTATTTGTATGTTATACCATACAAAAGCAACCTTTCCCCTCTRAAAGAGCTGACATCTTCACTCCAGCTGCCCTGGGAATCTCTTCAGCCAACTGAAAATTGAATGGAAAATGAAATGTCATCAGCTGGCAAGATGGAGAATAGCAGTCCAAAAGTACTTACTAGTCAGGTGGCCACCAGTGTCACCTAGAAGATCCTAAACCTGGCTTTCAGGGCAGACACCTAGAGCTTATCACAAAAGGAAATTGGAGAAAGAGCCACCAATTTTTAGAAAGATCTCATTTGGGTGACCAGCTCTGTCAGGAGTTTCAGGGTGCMAAGCACTGTGAGATGCAGATATTTCCCAGCCACTGCACTCAGGGCTTTTTATTGGCTAAGCAAGGAAGCTCTCAACTCGGCATGCTCACTGTTTTCAGGTGCCTTGCTTTATCATGTGTTATGGCAAGGTGCCCAGGCACCTCATGTGGTGAGCAGAAGGCATCCCAGTAGATGCCAGTGCATCTGAAAAATCAGGAATTGCCCTGCCCTGCACAGCCCACCCTGGRGAAATTACATACCATAGAACATCATGCCCACTATATAAACTGGGGGAGTTTATGTACTGAGAGGAGACAATTGCTGCTCAGGAACAAGCTGAGCATTAGTCAGCAGGTGGTGAGCAATTRTTTTGTGCACCATTATGCTTTCTTTAGTTTTATTCCTCTCTATATTTTTGTTATCTCCCTTTTCATTATTATTAATTAGTGTTATATTTCACATCATTTCAATTATTAAACTGTCCTTATCTCAACCCACGGGTTTTACGGTTTTTTGCAGTTCTCCTTCTCCTCCCGCTCGGGGAGAGAGGCAGTGAGGAGCGTCTGCGTGGTACTTAGTTGCTGGCTGTTATTAAACCATGACAGAAGTCAGCGTGCCTGCTGTGCCCTGGCACACACAACCTCACAATGCCAGCATTCGGGAATTGCCATCGAGCTGTGGCTCTGCCTTTGTTTGCCTGAGCAACACGTACACACTGGAGCTGCATTAGCCTGCACCTCGCTGTATGCTGATAAAAAATTGTGATGAATTAYCCCTTTCATTTTGGCTCTGTGTAGAGCTATCAAGACTCTCAATATGCAAATGGGTCTTGTTTATCATATGATAGATACTGTGTAATGTAGCACCTAAATTACACTGAGTTTGCAATACCATCTGGTTCCATCTTTCATTATATTAAGGGATCACTATGTTAGATTTGACCTGAAAATTGGCGCAGGAATAAAGCAGGGCATGGATGCAGTTTGAAGTGGTAAGAAGCTCTGCTCACTCACACAAGGCAAGCAAATTTCAGACATAATTCTTTTTCCCATCTTCAGATCTGAGAAATAGCAAGCACCAAGTAGGCCACAGCAAAAATCTAGTATTATGCACAGGTTTACCTGGAAATAGAGTCAGGTGACACTGCCATAGAGGAGGACTTCCATTGAAAATTTTCTCATGTGACAGAAAAAGACTGACATGGTGGAATGAAAGCCAGTGAAGGTTCAGGTTCAGAGGAGTAGSCTATAGGTATTAAGTTACTTTTGGGTTGATAGTATCTTAAGACAGAGTAAAGAAAATATTTCCATTAACTTTTAACAAATTCCAAGTCTTCCAGTGACTTCAAAGAAATGATGGGCTAATGCATTTGTTCTATTGGTAATSCAAGGTTGCTCAAGGAAGTTGACCATTTCTCCTCCTTGTCTGCATTTGACTCAATCTACCAAAGCATTTTCTTGAGTGTCAGCTTCTCTTGCAGACCAGCTCTCTGACTGTCTGATTAAACTACAGGATAATAATTCATCATTGTCTGTCCATTCCCACTTTACTGACTGTCTAATTAAAATGATTTTTATGCCCCAAGATAATTGCTTTCTTCTATTATTACTCTGAAATGTTAATATAATCTAGCTCACCAGTCTCTGTGTCTACCACTAGAGACAATAAATAAATTAGATACAGAAAAATGATGTTTAAATAATATTATGATTAAGTCATAAAACTATAGTAGCACAGAAATTCCAGTTAAGGCCACAGAGTGTTGCCAAAGACATTTGCTGTACATATGGCTGGTTGTTTCTCAGAGTCCCAGAAAAGGCCATGCTGCTCACCCTGGGTGCTTCATTAGAAACACATTACTGGCCTTATAGAGTCAAGTGAAACAGAAAATCATTTTACAGTGGTCATTATTTTTAATGTCAGTACTTACTGACAGTCCTTATCCTGCGGCATCTGTAATACATGGATCAGAAAATGTTGGCAAATGCTGGCTCTCCTGTGGAATCTCTTGTCTTAATTGTCTTGTTAGTTTATAAATTGTTTAAAAATGCTTTTTGCTGYGGTCTGTCTTTGTCTGACAGCCCTTTGATAAAGGTAGTTGCACCATATTACTGCCCTCAGAAGACAGAAGCAGCCATCAAAAATAGAATTGCCACAAACAAGCTATTTCTGTAAAGAGCAATCAAGTCAATATAAACATTGGATATTTTAATTTTAGATACACAGAATATTTTTTCTCTTCTTTATTGGTTTTTAGATACCATCACCATCAGCCCATGCTCAATATGTCACTATTTCCTACTTTYAGCACTTTTCCTTCTTCTATGAAATCTGCTTATTGTGGTCCTTAATCAGCCCTAAGCACATGTGTAAGTACATAGACACATGGGCATAAGCAATGCCACTTTGTAATGCATTTGGGGCTGGTCAGGTGCATCTCATTCAGCCTCAAAAAACTTCAGCGTGCAGAGCAGCAGGCCCAGCTGAACAGAAAACTTCAGATGTATCCACAYATTTTCTGTCACTTCCTAACCTGAAACTTTATCCCATGCTTTTAATGAAAATTGCWCTAGCTGCCTGATATCAGCAGGCCTTTTCAGTGAAACCTGTAGAAAAGAAGAGCAACAAACACATTTGCCTTACCAGAGACACAGGCTGAAAATTTTCCATCCTTGCAGAGTGAACTGCAGAACCTTGTAACAASCAACATTATCACCTAAATCTTTCACCTCCTTCCAGCCCTGATCCATGTTTTTGGGGCTTGCTGTAAATTTCCATAACATAAAAAAAAAACTTCAGACTTTGCTTAAAGTCCCATCCAAGCTGGTCCCACAAGCAAGAATTTTACTTGTTAAGATCTCTTGAGATATCAGAATAAAACAGGAAAAGTTTTAGGTCTATAAGTTATTTGAGGTTATTTCCAGATATTCTTATGGTGTATTTTCAACACCCTATAGTTAAATCATACTAGCTATAAGCAATTTAGTTTTTAAAAATAAGGGCAATGAAAAGTAATGGCAGATGTAAAGGAGATCTTGATATCTTGGTGTAAAGATAATTTGCTGATGCAGTCTGACACCTTGGAACATAAAACCATGCTGCTGCCTTCCCTTCCCAACCACTTACACTGTAGATGCAGCTGGTAMTGAAATGGCCCTCATGCAGTGCCATCCATCTCATTCCCACTGGCTTTCCGTCAGGTGTGCAGGAGCCTCAAAAATAATTGTGTCTCCTGAGAGACCTGAGTGTCCCACCCTTCTCTCTTGACTCCTTGTCCTTCATATGACCACAACAAGTTGTGGGCTCAGCCAAGTCCGTATCATCTGACACATTTGCTAGAAAAATTTTCAGGGGGTCCTTAGGCAGCATCAAGACACCAGTGAAAAGGTAAGAAGCAGCAATTGTAATCTGTCTTTTACAGCACAGACTTTTTTTTCCTAAGTAAGGCAATGGTCAGCTTCCATGAGGTGAGAGGAAGAGATCTCTAGGGGAGATTGTACCATATTTCTCTTTCATCCTAGCATTATCAGCCTCTAGATTTAAACGCTTAGGGAAAGGCTTTCTGACTTTTAAAAAAACAGAAAGTCCCCTTAAGACTTTCCTGACCTTTTTCTTCTCACATGGATGTATATGTGTGCTTTCCAGAGACCCCAACTCATTTCCCACTGCTAGACTCATCAGAGTGGACATACCACTTAGTCCATCTGCTGCTTAAATTAGGTCTTTGCTGCTTCACTAATGCAGTYCCTATAATGATCTTTAATTAGTATACATTACAGCTAGGTATTCCTGATATTCACTATAGCTTAAAGTGTATGCACTAATTTAAGCTCCATCTTGGAACTAAAAATCTGATGTGTTCATTGCTAAAAATCTTCACAGGCAATAAACCAGCAAAAGAAAAAAATACAGACAAAAGAACTGAGACAAAACAATTGATGTGAGGGTTTAGATTCAAGTTTTCAACTCCCTGCCCAAGACCTGCAATAGTAATAACTGAAGACAAAAAGATAGGTCACATAGAAATTAATCCCTGTTCTT